>NW_005354938.1:828381-841290 GCF_000412655.1 Myotis brandtii
GAAGATAGTGTGAGGAGCCTCTGGGACAGCTTCAAGCGTACCAACATCCGGATTATAGGGGTGCCAGAAGATGAGAATGAGCAAGATATTGAAAACCTGTTTGAAGAAATAATGACAGAAAACTTCCCCTACCTGGTGAAAGAAATAGACTTCCAAGTCCAGGAAGTGCAGAGAACCCCAAACAAAAGGAATCCAAAGAGGACCACACCAAGACACATCATAATTAAAATGCCAAGAGCAAAAGACAAAGAGAGAATCTTAAAAGCAGCAAGAGAAAGACAGTCAGTTACCTACAAGGGAGTACCCATTAGACTGACTGTCAGCTGATTTCTCAACAGAAACTTTGCAGGCCAGAAGGGAGTGGCAAGAAATATTCAAAGTGATGAATAGCAAGAACCTACAACCAAGATTACTTTATCCAGCAAAGCTATCATTCAGAAGTGAAGGTCAGATAAAGAGCTTCACAGATAAGAAAAAGCTAAAGGAGTTCATCACCACCAAACCAGTATTATATGAAATGCTGAAAGGTATTCTTTAAGAAGAGGAAGAAGAAGAAAAAGGTAAAGATAAAAATTATGAACAACAAATACATATTTATCAATAAGTGAATCTAAAAATCAAGTGAATAAAAAATCTGAAGAACAGAATAAACTGGTGAATATAATAGAATCAGGGGCATAGAAAGGGAGTGGACTGACAGTTATTGGGGGGAAGGAGGTGTGGGGGTACAGGAAGAGATTGGACAAAAAATCTTACACCTATGGTGAGGACAATGGGGGGCGTAAGGGCATGGGGTAGGTGGGAACCAGGTGAAGGGGAGCTATGGGGGGACAAAAGAGGAACAACTGTAATAATCTGAACAATAAAGATTTATTTAAAAAAAGAAAAAAGAAAACCCCCCAACCTGATTTAAAAGCGGTCCAAAGATCCTAACAGACACCTCACCAAAAAAGATATGCAGATGACAAGTAGCATATGAAAATATTCTCCACATCACATGTCCTCAGGGATATGCAATTTAAAACAAGACATTACCAGTTAGATAGCAAATGCTGGTGAGCATGCGAAGCCACAGGAACTCTCCTGCATTGCTGGAGGGAATGCAAAATGGCAGAGCTACTTTGGAAGACAGTTTGGTGGTTAAAACTAAACATACTCTTACCATATGATCTGCCAATTGTGCTCCTTGATATTTACCCAAAAGATTTGAAGACTTATGTCCACACAGAACCCTGCACACACATGTTTATAGTAGCTTTATTGCCAAAACTCAGAAGCAACCAAGATGTTCTTCAGTAGGTAAATAGGTAAATAAACTGTTGTGTACCCAGACGATGTTAATATTATGCAGCCCTAAAAAGAAATGAGCTATCAAGTCATGAAACAACATGGAGGAAACTTACATGAATAATATTAAGTGGGGAAAAAAAAACAATCTGAGAAGGCTATATACTGCATGTTCCAATTCTATGACATTCTGAAAAAAGCAAAACTATGGACACTATAAAAAGGTCAGTGGTTGCCAAGGGTTGGAGAGCAGCGGGAGGGATGAACAGGCAGAGCACAGAGAATTTTTAGGGCAATGAAAATACCCTGTGTGACATTATACTGATACATATACGTCATTATACACTTGTCCACATCCATAGAATGCACAGCACCAAGAATGAACCCTAAGGTAACTATGGACTTTGGTTGATTATGACATGTCAGTGTAGGTTCATCCTTGGTAACCTGTACCATTCTGTTGAGTGATGTTGATAATGGGGAAGGCTATGCATTGCTGGAGCAGGGCGTATATAAATGGAAAATTTCTGTACATTTCTTTCAATTTTGCTGTGAACTTAATACTGCTTAAGAAAAAATAAAGTATTTAAAAAGGAAAACAGCCTAGAGAGCTGAATGCAGGATGTCGAAGGGCCCTTCCCAGGGCAGACCACTGTCTGCAATGAAACAAGCCTCTCCCTGCCCTAGCTGGTTTGGCTCGGCGGAAACAAGCCTCTCCCGGTAGAGTCTCTCCCAGCAAAGGCAGGGGTTCTGTGCACGCCCGGCCCGGGGCCTCTGCTGCCGGTCACATCTCCCTGTCTCGTTTCCGTTTAGAAGCTGCCTCCCTGTTACACTTCCACCCCTGATGCAACCACTGCTGCCTTCAGGAGCAGCTGGGCTCCTTTCTGCCAGGTGTGTTTCGTCTGATCCCGCGTAGTCAACGTGGAGGGAAACGCAGAACTAAAGGCTCTCTGAGTTTTGGGGAGCTGTGACAATCTGGGGCCAGGCAGGTGGGCTCCAAGCAGCATTCCCAGAAATAGCAACAGAGGGATCCTTTAAAAGCCCGTTGTTTTCCTTTTGCTTTAACATAGCTACCAGGGCTTTTGTTCTCGACAGAGAGATCTATGTATTCCCCTTTCCTCGTTGCTCAACAATGTAGCAGAGCCAGCACATCTCAGTCAACCTCTCTCTGCCTCAATTTACCCATTTGTTGCAAACTTTACTCTGTGGGAACCACGTCATTTATGCAGTGAGGAGGAAGAGATGGGAGGAAAGTGGGATACAAATGAAGAGCTTCTTTTTCCTTATTTTAATCGATAGCCAGAATGTCAGCAGCAGCCCATTTCTAAAACTCAGCTGGCAGAAGAAACCCAGTGAGATGATGCGAGCAGGGCCCTGGACCGGGCTGAACAGAGACAACCAACATGGTTCCATCTTGATCCCTTCACAACTAGTACTCACTGGGAGCCGCTCCTCAAGGCCAGGCCTCCTGGGCTGACCTGGGCGTCAGATGGAAATGATTTGGGCACATCCGGTATGGCCTGAATTTGATCCTTTGGGTAAGATCTGAAAAAGAAAAGGAGAAGAAAGAAGGCAAACCGATTCCCTTAAAAACTATGCATACTGAAAGCTTGATATTTAACGCTCACCCCTTAGAGCTGTGTTCCTAACTCTGGGTTTGTAAGACATAACATGTTTTTCCCCCTAATCCTTTCCAAAAATGCATTCCATAAATTGTTAGCATCCCTGCCAATGGCCCCAGTAAACTCACATACCAGCTTTAAAGTCAGCCCCTTTTAAACCAATGCATCAGCCCTTTGAGTTAAGGGGATATTATTTCCAGATTCCCATAGCTGCTAGCTTCTTTTTAAAGTTGCAAATGATCGTGTTTCTTTGTTGCTGTTCATTTTTAGAGAGAAATCGATCCTGTGGCAGCAGCGCATGTATACAGTAGCTGTGACATCCTCCAAGGCCCCTGAGCACACTCTGAGATAACCTGACACCTCCTTGTACGAGCTCAAAACTCTCCTTGTTCCGAAAGGCCAAGTGCTTCCCATATATGTGACTGTGCCATTGCTATTATTACTTGCTTTATAATAGAGAGGTAATGAAATTTGGTGGTGTAACACATGGGGTCCAGAACTAAGCTGCCTAGGTTTGAAGCTCAGCTCTACCACTTGTTGCTGCATGACCTTGAGCAACTTGCTTAACCTATCTGTGCCTCAGTTTCCTTTTCTATAAAATAAGAATGACAATAGTGTCTACTTCATACGTAATATACATAAGGCAGGTAAGTATGGCTTACACAGAAGTTCCACACAAGCGCTAGTGACTATTACACAATTTTCCTAGGTAGGGCTTTCACCATCAGGGACTGCTCTAATGACCTTCAACCATCAAGATGGAAAATGTCTAGGAGGATCTGGGGACAAGTTAAACTGCTTGCAAAGAACACGGGGAAACATGCCTAGTGACTGGGCCCCTCTGGGTCACAAAGGATGAAGGAGAGTCACAGATGACATGGATCAGGGATGGCCACATAGACGGTCAGGCCCCACCCTCATCTTAGAGCCTCTTGTTGACAAGTTGAGGGCAAAACTGGTGGCAGCCCCTAGGTCTCTCAGTCTCCTATCCCCAGACCAAGCTCTTCCCATTGCCCGGTGCTGATCTCATAGGGGAGAGATGTCACTCCTGGCACAGGTCCTCATCGCACCTAGCGTCTGCCTTCCCACACAATCGGGGAGTTGATCTCCCTGTGTCCTCTCCCTGCTCTGATTCCCTTCACATCTCTTTGCCAGAATAGTTTTGCTTCAAATACAAATGTCTCTCATCCTGCTTCAATGTTTAAGGATGTGCTGGGCTTCTCTTCTGGAAGTGATGTGGCTTTGGACGTGCCTCTGATTTTTATGGAGCCTAAGAGAATCGGTACCATTACTTCTCTTCTTTTAATGCCACTTCTTATTCTCTCCAGTGCTTAATAATTTGCTTTCCCAAAAGGTAAGCAATAAATGCTTATTGTCAACAAATGGGACATTGAGACCCTGAAAAGATTCCTTGATGTGTGTATCTATATCTATGTCCATGTCCATGTCTATGTTTTCGTCTACATCTATGTATATGTCTACATCTATGTCTATATCTATATCTATATTTATGTCTATGTTTATGTATATCTATATCTATATCTATATATCTGTCTATACCTACATCTACATCTATATCTGTATCTGTATCTGTATCTGTATCTGTATCTGTATCTGTATCTGTATCTGTATCTATATCTCTCCAAGGCTACATGGTGAGTTAGTAGCAGGTTCAGGACAAGTGCACAGACGTCCTGTTTGTTTTGTCTATACCTAATGGGAGTGGGGTATGAATGGATAACACCTCCCCTCAGGTGTTAGGGAAGGTATGCTATTCTGACCATGTAAGTCACCCATGACATGTGGTAGAAACACCAAAGGCAAAATTTATTACCAAGCACCAATGGGATGGCAGAGACGGAAAAGGACAAGCTGACTAGCAAGAAGGAGCTGAATTGGAAGTCAGGAGATTATGTGATTGTGAATAGAAGATGTGAGGAGTAGAAGCTGTCCTTAATGAAAGAATTATTAATAAAAGTCCCTAGAAGCTCCATATCTTCTGGAAGCCTATGCAGCTAAGAGATTACCCACCTTTTGGAGGAACCTGCAGGCCCACTAGCGGCAGCCTCCTCACTCCCATGCACAACCTGAGCAGAATAAAGCTGATGTGCGCCTTCTTCTAACCCAAGATGGCCAGATTCTCAAAGACCGTGACGCTGCTCCAGCAAAGCTACTTTTTGATGAACTCAAGGAGACTTGAGCCATCATCTGAGCCAGCGCAGTTCCAACCATTCCAAGGTTCTGATGAGCACCACACGGGCTAGGGGAGGAAGCGGGGAGCTGAATTGGCAGGGTCCTGGGACCCTCTCCTCCAATTCCAATGGGGAAACTGCTTTCAAAGAAAATGTTTCCATTTAGAAAGAAGAAAACCATGAGCTAGAGCACTGTCCGAGGCAATTAAGCCTCAGAGATGAAGTGACTGGCCACAGGCCATTCAGCTCGTTGGTGCCAGAGCCCAAATCTTGGTCTCCCAGTGCCAGGTCCTTTGCATCTCCCTGTGCTGTGCTATTACCTGTCTCATATACATATATGTCTCAATAATAACTCTACAGAATGCTCAGATGATGTTTTATAAAAGAATTAAGAAAGCACCCAAATCTCCATAAAATGCAGACAATATTATCTATCACCAATACTCCAATGAGACAAAGATACCTCCATACCCAGCTTGAAAGTGTCCTGTTCTCTCTCCTCCAACCCTCAGAACAACCCTTAGTACAATCACCCAATCACTGCCCTTGTTTCTTTTTCAAGAGAGATCCCTCCTCAGCTTTAGCACCCCTTTCCTCTGTCAAAACAAGGGGGAATCTGCCACCAATAACTTTTATCTGTGGTTCAATTTACTGACCACTTTTTCATTGCCAGTGAGTGTCTTCAGTATACTCTGTTCCTTAGTGGTATTTGCTTTTAAAATTTTATCTCTAATGATTTCACAAAAATTTATATCCCTTATTAAAGGAATTTCAGGCATCTGTGATGGAAGAAGGGGGGGAGACACTTTTTCTTAGTGGTTGGGAAGATGGTGTGATCATATTAGGTATTCATTCAAGGTATCCTGAAGATGGCCAAAGAGCAAATTATATTTTGATCTCTCACAGGCAGAAATCTCCACGTAATAATTTGGGTCTGTAAGCATCCCTGGTTGACTTTTCAACTGCACGCTATCTCAAAAGCCCTTGCCTGCATTTGCCAGAATTCTGCCTGGTAGGGAGAGATACATAGGTAGCTGTGGGGCCCTCTGCCCCCCCGCCCCACTCCTTCTCCTAGTCCACAGAAAATTTTAACTTTCCCCTCCCTTTGCCAACTCCCCTGTGGTCTCAAGTGTTCCAGGAAATGAGGAGTCATTCTTTATTTCTTGCTTCATAAGGAGAGGGTGCCATGTGACTCCCTGTGGAAGGGAGTAGTGAGTTGGGGAGCCTGCTGAGGTCCTGGCTCAGGATTCCTGAGGGAGGAGCCAGCTCTGTCCCTTGCCCCTTAGTGTGCCATCCTGGAAACTGATTCAACTTGGCACAGCTCCACAGCAGAGCGCCCCCTTCCCCTCTTATTCCTCACCCCACCCCACCCCCCTTCCCTGAGCTCTTCCCTCCCTCTGCCCAGGGCTCCTACTTTCATTCCTTCTATCTTCTGGCATTTTTTTTTCACGTTGTTTTCCTTTGTATTTAATAATAGCTCCACATTTTCTTTTTTATTGGAAATCAAGAATCATGCCTGTATCATGTGTTCACTTTGGGATAAAATTTATGGCAACACTTGCCATTGGATTAATTGCTTTTCATTAGCTTCAGACTTCTTAATGATTACAAATTGTTTGCCTGGACAAGAAACAGTTCCATCCTGTTCTCCCAATTTACTAGCCTTCAATTGCAACCAGAAACTGGAAGTCTTGGATTGCTTTTCTGCATCAGGGTCTGGCCATGCTGAGAGTGGGGGAGAGGGTGGGTAATTCTAGATCTTTAGACTTCAAAGCCCAGATGATGGTCTACAGGCCGAATAAAAAATGAATTAGCTTTTCTAAGCCATAGACTGCTCTGTATCTCAGGTCTCAAATCTATAAAGTGGAGTGAGAAAGACAAGATATGCATATTTAATAACAAGCATGCTTTAAAATCAGTTATGAAAAACCTATACTTCATATAATGAATGGGGTTTCAAAAGCAAGCAAGAAAGAGTTTACCCACCAAAAGGGAGCGGCAGAATAAATCCCAATGGAAAATTCGTGCCTTTCTGTGGTTGGAGTCATCTGGTCAAGAAATGATGAAATTACAAATTTCTGAAAAGGGTGTGTGTTTTAGAGTTACTGAGGTCCAGGTCTCAGCATGATATTCGGGCAATGCCAGCATTTAACTCCAATGCAGAATAAAGAGGAGGAAGTGGTCATGACCAGCATTCTTTCCCACTACAGCAGCGCCTCCCTGCTCTAGTAATGCCCATTCGTCTCTCCATCTCATGCACTCGGATCAAGCTTTCTCAGCAAGCCTGTGCACCCATCATTCCCTGCGAGACAATCCGTCCTTGAATTCTATATGAGGATGGTTGGCAAAAAGTGAACTGCACTGCCCTTGCCCCACCCCAGCTATTGATTTCAGTCCTTTCGGTAGCTAGGATCATCCATCTTGGACTGGCATGTAGGAAGAGAGGGAAGTAGACCCAGGAGAACCAAGCAGTCCAGGCCAATCTGTACTTTTGGCCCATAAACACACAATGGTTAATGTATTCAGTCATCCAACAAACAATTCCTGAGTACCAGCTGAATTAGGATGAAAGCTAAGCTGCTCTGACAAAAGGCATACACTACACCGACACAGGCTTAATCTCTCTTCCCTGTTACATAAGATCGTTTGGTGACCCAAATTCCTTTCCTATTGTTAATCTGCTTTCCTGTTGGGCAGCACTATTCAAAGTATGGTCCAGGGATGGACAGCACCAGGGACACCTGGGAGCTTTTTAGAAATTTAAATTCTTAGGTCAGTAACTCTGGTGGTGGGCCCAAGAATCAGTGTTTTACCAAACTCTTCAGGTGATTCTTTTTTTTCTTTCAATTTTTCTTATGGTAAAATACACATAACATAAATTTACCATCATAACCATTTTAAAGTGTACAGTTCAGAGGTATTACATACATTTACAATGTTGTGCTCCATCACCACCATCCATCCCCAGAACTCTTTTCATTTTGCCAAACTGAAATTCTGTACCCATTAAACATTAACTCCAACTCCCCTCTTCTCCCAGCCTCTAGAAACCACCACCATTCTACTTTCTGTCTATGATTTTGACTACTCTAAATATCTCATATAAGTGGCTTCACACAGTATCTGTCTTTTTGTGACTAGCTTATTTCACTTAGCATATCTTCAAAGTTTATCCATGTTGTAGCATCTGTCAGAATTTCCTTCCTTTTTAAAGATGAATAATATTGCATGTATACAACACATTTTGCTTATCCATTCATCTGTCAGTGAACACTATAGTGCTTCTATATTTTAGCTATCCTATATAATAAAAGGCTAATATGCAAATAGACCGAACAGTGGAACAACCAGTCACTATGACATGAGCTGACCACCAGGGTGGAGCAGGTGAATGGGGGTGCCAGACCAAGGCAGGGCACCAGTCGCTGTCATTGGGGCCAGCCTCTGGAGGTTACTGAAAATTCTTTGCTCCCGCATGCTGCAGTCCCACCTGGTGTTCACACCCGCTGCCGGCACTGGAGCTACTGCTTGTACCCACTGCCAGTTAGCAGGTGCAAGTGGCAGCTGCCGGCCCTGACCGCCCTCAGGGCTTCTCCACCTCCCCCTGCTCCTGAGGGGCGAACGGGGCAGTAGCCACCGCTCATATCCTCTGATGGTGCCAGCCCCAATCACTCCAGGCTGTCACCGGGTGTGAGCGGGGCCAGCGCTGTCAGCATGTGGGAGTGGTGGTGGCGGGAGCGGGACTGCTGGCAGACAGAGGACTGGGGGCTGCAGCAGGAGGGGCTGGGCGGGAGAGCGGAGGATGGGCTGAGACCCACCCCTGTGCCCACTGCAGCCTCCTGGCCCACAGTTCCTTTCAAGGTGCACGAATTTGTGCACTGGGCCCCTAGTTTTGAATAATGCTGTTATGAACATGGCTGTACTAATATTGTTTCAAGACCCTACTTTCAATTATTTTAGCTACATACCCAGAAATAGAATTGCTGAATCATATGGTAATCCTACTTTTAAATTTTTTTTAAATCATCCTACTCTTTCCACAGCTGCTGTGTCATTTTACATTCCTACCAAAAGTTCATAAGAGCTCCAATTTCTCCACAGCCTCACCAACACTTGTTTTCTGTTGCTGTTTTTTGTAGTTGTTGTTTGTTTCTAATAGTAACCACCATAAAGGGTGTGAGGTGGTGAATTATTGTAGCTTTGATTTGCATTTTCCTAATGATCAATGATATTGAGTATATTTTCATGTGCTTATTGGTCATTTGTATATCTTCTTTGGAGCAATGTTTATTCAAGTCCTTTGTCCATTTTTAAACTGATAAGAACAGATACTACACTTGATCTTAGCCAAAAGGCCGAGAAGTGATGTCCATTTTTGATATAAGCTGTTTTGTTATTGAGATTTAGGAGTTCTCTATATATTTAGATATTAATCCCTTATCAGATATATGATTTACAAATAATATTTCCCACTATGTGTGCTGCCTTTTTACTCTGTTGATATTGTCTTTTGATATACAAAAAATTAATTTTTATAGTCTAATTTGTCTATATTTTTCTGTTGTTGCCTATGCCTTTGGTATCATATTAAGAAATCATTGTCAAATCCAATGTCATGAAGCTTTTGCCTAAGAAGGTCTCACATTAGATCTTTGATCCGTATTGAGTTAATTTTTTCATATGATGGGTAGGTAAGGGTCCAACTTCATACTTAGGCTTGAGAAGCCTTGGTCTCAAGCACTGTCCTCATTTACGTGATCAAAGCTAGGTCTCTGGTATGTTTTTGTGCCAACTATAAGGAAGAAAGATGAGAAAGTAAATCCAGGACAGCAATTCCTTTTAAAGATGTGAGGTGGGAAGTTGAATTCTTCACTTTTGCTCACAATTAGTGAGAACTTAGACACATGCACACTCTAGCTGCCAAGGAGGCTGGAAAAGGTAGTTTCTGACTGGCAGTCTATGTACCTATCTACAATGGTTTATTATGAAAGGAGAGAATGTGTCTTAGTGAGCATCTAGAAGCCTTTGAGGTTCCTGTTATGTGCTAGGCATAGTGCTAGTAGGAGGAGATAATCCTCTTCAACAAGGCAGTCCATGCACTCAAAAGGCTGGTCTATAAGTTACTTCCTACTCATGCAATGATTAAATAATGGGCCTAAGTGTGGTTGGTCCCTCAAACTAGAGTGTCTTAGATATGCAAATCTCTCATCTTTTAAAAATGGTATTAATCTCTATGGACATTCACATCCTAATAAGGCCACCAATGACATCACTCTAGAGTGAGGATTGGCATATTCTTGCCTATGGAACAAATCAAGCCCATTGCCTATATTTGTAAATAAAGTTTGGTTGGAACACAGCCACACCCAATTCTTTTCATATAGTCTATGGCCACTCTCGCACTACAGCAGAGTTTAGTAATTTTAACAGTTTGTATGGCCCACAAGGATGACAATATTTACTAGCTAGACCTCTTCATAGGGAAAGTTGGCCAAGCCCTTCCCTGGAGTGAGGTTCACAAACCATTCTTGGTGGTAGGTACTTAGTAAAGGTCTTTCAGGTGGTCTAAGATAATCTGAAACACCCAAAGTTAGGCACCCCCATCACCAAGGGAGAAGAAAGAAGTGGGGTTAGGAAACTGTTTCTTCTAGGAATTGAATGCTAATGTAAATTTTCTTCTGTTGCCAAGCACTATGCTAGACATTTAGATATATTATCCTATTTAACTTTCTCAAGACTCCACAAGGTAGGAATCATGGCTCAGCTTTGCTCTAAACAAAACAATATAGTTGATGTGTACATTTTGACTAGAGGGTCAAGGTAACCTCTATTCTAGACCCAACTTATTAATTTATTAGCAGTTTGACATCTGGCAATTCATTATTCTTCTGTGTGGTTCCATTTTAGAACATGAGAATAATATACCTGCTCCTCCTGTCTTACAAGGTTGTTGTGAATAAAGTGAGATAAGTTATGTGAAAGAATTCAGTGAATTCAGTGAATTCTAATAGCAGGTAGCTGTTGCTGCTGATACCCTAAAATATAGTGTCTTATAATAAGAACCAATTATTTTGCTTATGACTTTGTGTGTTGTCCAAACTATGTGGTCTGGGCTAGCTTAGTTGATCATTGCTTGGTTCACTCATGCATCCATGATATGGCATGTTGGGTAAGTGAATGGGTGATCCAGGATGGCCTCAATCACTTATCTGATGGTTGTCAAGCCTTAGGTCTGGATAACAGGGATGACTGGGTCATATTTATCTAATCATCCAGGAGGCCAGCTTAGACTTCTTCATGTGGTAGTCTCAGGGTTCCAAGAGAAGACAAGTTCAATGTACCCATGTTTTTCAAGTCCCTGCTTGTGTCACAATTCCTGACATGCCACTGGCTGAGCCCAGAATCAGGTGGTAGGACATTCAGAGTTTCCTCATAAGGAAGCACAGAAGGATGGATCCAGGGGAGGAGGAAAATGTGTGGCTATTTTTGCAATCTATCAGATCATAGACAATCGGGGTAGTAGTGCCAGGTGTTCTAGCATTCAGTGGCCAACATCAAGATGGGAGCTGCAGTGTCTGTGCCCAATAGCAGGGCAGTAGAGTCTTTGCTGGAGCCATCCCACACTCTATTCTGGGTGTTATTCTCAGCTGAGTGGGTCTTTGAAACTTAACTGTCTGGCCTTCCCAAAGAGTCTGTGAGGCACCCAATAGCCTTTAATAAATTTTTTTTGTTTAGACTAGCTTCCAACCTCAGAATCCTGACACAGAGTTTTCTAAGGCTGGAGCTCTGGAGCTTTAAATACCCATGCTGAAGAAGGCACACTTTTTTTGGTTTTTGCTGTTGTGGTTTTTTTATTTTATATTTTTGGGGCTTGTTTTTTTTTTGCAAATAAATGTTTAGTTCACCTACCCCTATGTACGTATTTATATAACCCAGTTAGGTTTTAATACACAGACTCTGGACTATCCAACTATCAAAGCAGAAGGTTTGAGAAAAGAAGGAAAGCAAACTCCATTTCTTTCCACTTAGGAAAACAAGCACTTAAATTTTGTGTGAAAAATCTAAGCTCTCTAGCTCCACTCAGCGTCCTGTTGAACTTATGTGGCACCATATTCATTTGTAAGAGAATGAAATGAAAGTTGCTCACTGTAGTACCTTCACTGTACAACCTTATTCTTTGGCCAATTTTCAATGGATATGTCATTTAAAAAATATTTTCAAACTAAAAACAGTAGGGAATAGTGGCCAAGAGTATGGGCTGTGAAGTTAGATAGGCCTGGATTTGAATCATGCTGCAGCTTTATACTTCCTCTGTGACCCTGGGGCTGTTACTCAGCTTTTCAGAGCCTCCTGTGTAAGATGAGAATAATAAAAATGTTCATCTCATAGTCATACTGTGAGGATTTAACAAAAATGTAAGACCTGGCTTCATCTGCCATTGGACAATGACCCTTGGGAGTAATTTATTAAACCTGATGATACATTTTTAAATCAAGATTTTAAGTATAGTACTTTTGCCTGACTTCAGCAGTCATAAAAATAGCCATCGTCATTTTCCTTTTTTGTGATGCTAGTCACGTTATTTCCAGAAGTGGAGCATTTAGAAATACACCGAGTGGCCAGATTATTATGACCACCTGACATTTGTAGGCAAATTAGCTATAATTTCACGCTGAAGTTGCTAGAGGGCCAGATCATTATAAACGTCT
This sequence comes from Myotis brandtii, assembly GCF_000412655.1. Lineage (NCBI taxonomy): Eukaryota > Metazoa > Chordata > Mammalia > Chiroptera > Vespertilionidae > Myotis > Myotis brandtii. The sequence continues at coordinate 841,192 of NW_005354938.1, forward strand.
GAATAGCACAACATACCTAAGTATCGTTGCTGATCAAGTTCATCCTATCATGTTGATGGCATATCCCAATGGAGATGGCTTCTTCCAACAAGACAATGC
>NW_005354938.1:841356-851020 GCF_000412655.1 Myotis brandtii
ACAACCATCAAATCTCACAGAACTGGACAGTGCTATGCATCAGGCATGGTGTCAGATTCCTCGCATCACCTTTCAACATCTCGTGGAGTCAAGGCCAAGAAGAATTGCCGCAGTATTGAAGGCAAAAGGTGGCCCAACGAAGTATTGATGAGGTGGTCATAATAATCTGGCCGGTCATAATGATCTGGCCACTCAGTGAATAGAAGTCTTCCTCTAAATCTCTCTCTCTTTTTTTTTATTGTGGTGGAAAACATACATTAACTTTATCATCTTAACCATTTTTAAGTGTACAGTTAAATAGTGTTAAGTATATTCACATTGTCATGCAATAGATCTCTGGAACCTTTTCAGCTTGCAAAACTGAAAATCTATACCCATTAAACACTAATTCTCCCTTCCCCCAGCCCTTGACAACCATCTTCCTAATTTCTGCTTTTATGATTATGACTAATTTAGAGACTTCATATAAGTGGAATCATGCAATATTTGTCCTTTTGTGACTAGCTTATTTCACTTAGTGAAATGTCCTTGAGGTTAATCCATGTTGTAATAGGTGTCAGGATTTCCTTCTTTTTTAAGGCTGAATAATCTTCCACTGTATGGATATGCCACATTTTCTTTTTCCATCCGTCAGTGAACATTTCAGGTGCTTCCATGCGACTATTGTGAATAATGCTACAATAGATGGGTGAGTAATCATCTCTTTAAGACTCTGGTTTGGCCCTAACTGGTTTGGCTCAGTGCATAGAGCGTCGGCCTGCGGACTGAAAGGTCCCAGGTTCGATTCCGGCCAAGGGCATGTACCTTGGTTGCGGGCACATCCCCAGTAGGAGGTGTGCAGGAGGCAGCTGATCGATGTTCCTCTCTCATTGATGTTTCTAACTCTCTATCCCTCTCCTTTTCTCTCTGTGAAAAATCAATAAAATATATTTAAAAAAATAAAAAATAAAAAAAGACTCTGGTTTGAATTCTTTTGAATATATACCTAGTTGGATGGCTGGATCATATAGTAATTTTATTTTTAATTTTTTGAGGAACCTCTATACTCTTTACCATAATGGCAGCACCATTTTACATCCCCACCAATAGTCACAAGGGTTCTAATTTCTCTGTATCCTTGTCAACACTTGTTATTTTACATTCTTTTGATAGTAAAGAATGTAATGGGGGGGGTGGGTGTTGACAAGGTATCTCATTGTACTTTTGACTTACATGTGTATTATAATTAGCGATGTTGGGTATCTTTCTATATGCTTGTTAGCCACTTGTGTATATTCTTTGGAGAATTGTCTATTCAAGACCTTTGCCCATTTTTAATTGGGTTGTTTGTTGTTGCTGCTGTTGAGTTGTAAAAGTTCCTTATATATTTCGGATATAACTTCTTATCATTTTTATTATTTGCAAATACTTTCTCCCACTCCATAAGTTGGCTGACTTTTCATTTTGTTGTTTCCTTTATTGCACAGAGTTTGATATAGTTCCATTTGTTTATTTTCGCTTTTGTCACTTGTGCCTTCCGTCATATCTAAGAAATCATTGCCAAATCCAATGCCCTGAAACTTTTCCCCTATGTTTTCTTCAAGGAGTTTTATGTACTTTTACATCTTATTGTTAGATTTCTAATCCAATTTAAATATATGCTGTAAAGTAAGGGTCCAACTTCTTTTATATGTGGATATCCAGTTTTCCCAGCACCATTTGTTGAAGAGACTTCCCTTTTCCCATTGTGTAGTCTTGGCACCCTTGTCAATCATTTGGCCATATATGCAAGGGTTTATTTCTGGGCTCTCTATTCTGTTCCACTTGCCTAAATATCTGTTTTTATGCCAGTCACACATGGCCATGACCACTGTTGCTTTGTAGTATATTTTGAAATCAAGACCCTCAACTTTGCTATACTTTTTCAAGATTGCTTTGGCTATTCAGGGTCACTTGAGATTCACTTTTAGGATTTTTTTTCTATTTGCAAAGAATGCAGTATTTTATTCTTTTTTATGTTATAGTAAATGCGACCGATTTCCTTTTCATTGTTATTGTCAGTGTATAGAAACACTTTTGATTTTTGTGTGTTAATTTTGTATCCTGAAACTTTGTTGAAATCATCTCTTAATTTTAAGAGTTTTTGTAGAATCTTTAGGATTTTCTACATATAAGATCATGCAATCTGTGATCAAAAATAATTTTACTTCTTCCTTTCTAATTTGGATGACTTTTATTTCTTTTTTGGTATCAGAATAATGCTGGCTTCATAGAAGGAGTTTGGAAGTATTCCCTCATCTTCAATTTTTGGAAGAATTTAAGAAGGACTGGTATTAATTCTGCCTTAAATGCTTGGTAGAATTCTCCAGCGAAGCCATCTGGTCCTATACTTTTATTGGGAGGCTTTTGATTACTGTGTTATTCTCCTTACTAGTTATAGGCCTGTTTGGATTTGTTTAATTCTTATGATTCGGTGTTAGTAAGTTGTATGTTTTTAGGAACATATCCATTTCTTCTAGGTTATCCAATTTGTTGGCATATAATTATTAATAGAGTCTTACAATTCTTTTTATTTCTGTGGTATCAGTAGTAATGTTCCCTCTTTTATTTCTAGATATGAGTCTCATCGCTTCTCTTTTTCTTAGTCTAGCTAAAGGGATTGCCAATTTTTTTTATCTTTTAAGAAAAACAACTCTTGATTTTGTTTTTGTGTATTTTACATTTTCTATTTCATTTATCTCTGCCTTAATCTTTATTTCCTTCTCTGCAAACCTTTTTGTTTAGTTTGTTCTTTCCTAGTTTCTTGAGATATTGTTAGGTTGATCTATTTTAAACATAAGCATTTGATACTATAAATGTTCTTCTTAGTACTGCTTTCACTATATCCTATATGTTTTGGTATTTGTGTTTTCATTTTATCTCCAAATATTGTATGCATTCCCTTGTGATCTCATCTTTGGATCATTAAGAGTGAATTGTTTACTTCCACATTTTAGTGAATTTCCCTGTTTTGTTTTATTTCTAGTTTTATTCCACATGGTCAAAGAAGATATTTTGTATGATTTTAACCTTAAGATCATTAAGGTTTGGTTTGTAGTTTAACATGTCTTGGAATGTCCCATGTGCAGTTGAGAAGAATGTGTATTCACTCTGTTAGGTCCAGTTGGTCCAATTGTGTTGTTCAAGTCCTGTTTTCTTATTGATCTTCTGGTTGTTTTATCCATAATTGAAGGGGAGTTATTAAAGTTTCCTACTCTTTTTTAAAAGTATTTTTTTATTGATTTTAGAGAGAGAAACATTGATGTGCGAGAGAGCATCAAGCCTGCAACTCGGGCATGTGCCCCAACCGGGAATTGAGCCAGTGACCTTTTGGTGAAAAGGACGGTGCTTAACAGAGACACATGTGCCAGGGCTAAAGTCTCCTACTCTTACTGTGTTGCTGTCCATTTCTCTCTTTAGTTCTCATAATTCATATATTTGGGAGCTAATCTCTCTTTAACTATGATAGGATTTACAATTCTCATAGGGGTTATGTTTCACAATAGTGGAATGTAAATATTGCCTCAGGGAGATTGTATGCTCAAATGGCTGAAGATCTTCAGTGGCAATGAGGGCTTGGGCCCCTGGACCACTCTACTGCTTACGAGGCCTTCCATATCTTCCATACCTCTCGCCATGACCCAATGTGGCTTCTGTGTACTCCTCCAACTCTATTTCATAATGCTTCACTGCTCATAACTGTGCTCAAGCTACCTGACTGTAGCTGTTATGATTCTTTTTTGCACACTCCCCACTGGGGATGTGCCCGCAACCAAGGTACATGCCCTTGACTGGAATCGAACCTGGGACCCTTGAGTCCGCAGGCTGATGCTCTATCCATTGAGCCAAACCGGTTAGGGCTGTTATGATTCTTAACCACCCTTTTCTGCTTCAGCACACACAGTTTATACATGCATGTGCATTCATGTACACACAGACACAAACTATATTATTCAAGGTTTAGTATATATGAAAAATTTTCAAAGATTTCTATAATCTTCCTAATCTTTGGTGGCTTTTCATCATATAAAATGGCTTTACAGATGAAAATATTTTTTGTTAGGAAAGTATATTGGTCAACAAGTATAAGATATATGAGTTTGTTAGCCTGATTAATATATTACAATATTTGGGCAAATAGTATGTGTGTCTCCATTGAAATCTTATACTGAGCCTCACAGATGTTCAAGATAGGCCTTGAGGGAAGTTATAAGAACAGAATTATTATAGCAGAACATTGAAAGTATCTATTTTTTTCTTTGAAACATTATGTTCTATACAAATAATGGAACAGTACTTATCCAAGATTGTTTGAAGCCTATGAAACATGGAGAAATACTTATGAAGAATACAAAATGGAATGCAAATTTAGAATATATCTATTCTATCTATGTGAAAAATGCACATAGAAATAAATGAAATAGTCCACAGGATGGTAGGATTAAGGAATCTTCTCATTTTCAAATTTCAAAATATTTGTACTGCTACATTTAGCTCTATGATTTGAATAAAAAACAAGAATACAACTCACTAAGTACCTATTTCCACACCAGTATAGCCGTTGCTAATGGAGAAATGTTCTAGCTGACAGGCGGCTCGGCCTCATTGGCCTTCCTGTCCACCCTCAACAGGGTTTCCTTCTCTGCTTCATAGTGGGAGGATAGCCACAGAGCACAGTACAGATTAAGATCAAATATCTGGACAAGAAATATTGTACAGAATAAGTCTGTAAAAATGGACAGTTTAGCACTACAGAGAGGTAAATTTGTGAAATTCTGTAGAGAAACTTTGCATGACATTGCCAGCTTCATGAATTCAATTCTCCTGCCACTGAAGAGGGGACAAGGGAACAAGCGAGATCCAGCATTGGTAAGTCACAGGGCTCTGGGGGAGCCTGAGTCCCAAGAGGTGAGCAGATATTTGGGAGACAATGAAAAGAGGGCAAGGCAGGGCGGGTGCTGGAAGGGAGGACGAGTGCTAAGGCAGAGCCTTGACAGGGTGCTCATGTCTCTGAAAGTCTGCATGAAGTTCTGTGTGGTCCCCCTGACAAATCTTAGAGAGCAAAAGTGGAGGCAGGAAGATCAACTGGAAGATGGTTGAAATCTTTAAACAGGGAAAAGATGAGGGTCTGAGTGGTGAAGATAAAGAGATGAATTTAAAAGGTCTGAGGAGAGAGAATCAACAGGACTCATCAGAAGTCAAGGCTAACAGCCAGGATGGTGGCTGGGCGTCTGAGTGTGTAAGTAGGACCAACACGGCCAGACAAGTCTCTAGAAACCAACAAGGACTTGGGATTCGTTTATATTTTAGATTTAATACTATCTGCTTTATTCCTAGGTTACAATCCCATGGGGATCATGATAATTTATATTTACATTTTATGTTTATATAAGCGGATCTCTGTAGTTACATAATTAAAGGAAAAAATCCCACGATCAATTCCAGGCCCTTTTAGATATGACCTTTTGTACATAGACGTAAGTTTGCAGTCAAATCCAGGGGCATTTATGAATAAATAGTGACCTCCAGTGTTTGGGTGCAGAAATAAAGATTATAAAATACCAACACTCCTGGGAGAGTACTTGGAATTCCAACTACAAATAACATTTCCTACACTTCAATTCAGAACCCTAGGGTGCTTCAGCAATAAAAATATTGTCTGGCTAACTGTTGGCCTATGGCTGCCTGGACAACTCCTAATGAATATTCTACAGAACACGTGTCAGAATGGATTAAGTGGCCTCAATCATGGGCGCATAGCTATGAGATGGCCTTTGCCCTCTTTGCTCTAAGGTCCAGGTTCAACTACTCCAAAGAAATGAAGTGAGGGTAGATTTATTGCAATAAATTTGACTAATACAAATTCCAGCTCTGTCTGATTCCACCTAAGTCAACATTACATTAAATAAAGTTTCCTCTCCAGTAGATTCCAGGCAATGTGGTTGGCGGATATTCCCTTTTGAATAGCTGTGTGGCTAGAGCAAGTTCATGAGAAATTCTTGTAAATTCTCTGCACCATAATAACTCCTTCAACTGGAGTTGCTTCATCGTGAGGAAGTAACCATCTCACATCTTGGCCAATAGTCGCTGCAGTTGCTGTCAGGTGGCATCTATTTTCTGCAGACGGGAAACTAGGTGCTGGCTCTTTGGAGACATGCTTCTGTCCCATTCTATACTAAATTTAAAAAAAATAAAACACGTAGCTTTGCAGAGAAGTAAAGAACAGGGTGAGCAATGAAGTTGTCTTGAAAGGATAGAGCTTACTTCATGAAAACAGCATCTTTTTCATGAACCTTGTTTTTAAAGTGAGAAGAGACTTAGTGGCCAAGCACAACATAAAAGGCAAATCTTTAATGCCAACAGAATTCATTTGACTTGTTTTGGGCAATGAGAAGCAATTAACCCTCAGCATTCTTAGTACAAGGATGCATGGAGGAGCAGTAGAAACCATGGATTCAAGTTGTGCTATGACACAGAGCAGAGTGACACAGGGAAGCTTCCGAGGTGGTTGCTTCAGGGACCTGAAATTCAAGGAAACAGAGGCTCAGAAATTAAGTAGAGTTTAGGAGCCAAATCATGGCATTAAGAAGGGATACGATCGTGGGCTGCCTGTGCCCTGGTCATTGATAGTGCAGGGAGAGGAACTGCGAAAGCATTTCCCCGTGTTTGGAGGGTCCACCCATGTCCCTTCCAAACCCTGGCGCTTTCGGACATGTAAAAAAGAAAAAAAAAAAAAAGAAGGGATACGACCCTACAACACAATTTGTTCAACCATAAGGCAATGGCAATCACAGTCTTGCTCCTGATTTGTTGTAGCCACAGACAAGCTTACTGTTGTCTGTAGCCCCAAACATAGTAGAAATAAAAAGAGTATACAACTTATCTCTTGACAATACAGATGTAAAAGTTTTTTCAGCCCTGGCCGGTGTGGCTAAGTGATTAGAGCAGTGATTCCCAAAGTGGGCGCTACCGCCTCCTGGTAGGCGCTGCAGCGATCCAGGGGGGCAGTGATGGCCACAGGTGCATTTGGGGGCGATGAGTAATTGCTATTAAAATTTAAAAAAAAATTAATTTCCAGGGGCTGAGTAATATTTTTTCTGGAAAGGGGCGGTAGGCCAAATAAGTTTGGGAACCACTGGATTAGAGTGTCAGCCCACACACCAAAGGGTTGTGGGTACAATTCCTGGTCAAGGGCACATACCTGGGTTGCATGTTCGATCCCCAGCCTTGGCCCTTGGGTACTTGTGGGAGACAACCAATCGATGTCTCTCTCTCACATTAACATTTCTCTCTTTCCTTCTCTCCTCGACTCCCTCCCTTCCTTCCATTCCCTCTAAAATATCAATGGAAGAATATCCTTGGGTGAGAATTAACAAAAATAAATATTTTTCCTAACCTGAAAAGGCCTAAGATTTCAAAAAGAATAAAAAGTACAGAAACCAGTCACCTTTATCCAGACGTTGCATACAAGTTTTAGTGATTGTACTTAAAGTTTGTTTAGGTCAATTTTTTTTCTTCCTGTCATTATTTTTCTTGATTTTATTTTTAAAACTTCAAACTTACAGAAAAACTGGACGAATAGTACAATAAATACCTAATTAAGTCTCAAATGTTGAAGCACAAATCCCCAATGTGATGGAATTCGGAGGTGCGGCCTTTGGGAGGTAATTAGGTTTAGATGAGGTCAATGAGGTTGGATCCCCCATTATGAGAATAGTGCTCTTATAAGAGAAAGACCAGAGTCCCCTCTTTCTCCACCATGTGGGAATACAGCAATAAGTCGACCTGAAAACCAGGAAGAGGGTCCTCATAGGCACCAAGTCTGCCAGCACCTTGATCTTGAACTTGCCAGTCTCCAGAACTGTGAGAAATAAATGTTGAATACCACCTAGTCTGTGGTATTTTTTATAGCTGCCTGAGCAGACTAAGACAAATGTTCTATAATCCATTATCACAATTTTTTTCTTTAGTCTCAAATTCTCCCAAATTTGGCACTTGAAGCCAATTTTTGTGTCCCATCAGTCTTTGGGCATTCTCTTCTCTTCTGACTCAAGATGTTCCAAACTCACCTTACACTTTATTTACCTCAAACACGGAATCAACCAACATTTTTGGTTCTGTGGAAAAGTATTTAGAAAGCAAGACCAAGGGAACTAGGTATGCTCATTATTACTAGGTTAGTGCTTCTAGACTAGAGGATGAAGCCAGATCTGGGAGAGGGGAAGGGAGGGGTAATATTGGGATGAAAGAGGAAAATACATACACCTACACACACATTCACACAAATATCTCCAGTTCAAAATCAATAAAACAGGGTTCTTTAACTTCTTTCATTTTGTATCTCCCTTCTTCCATAGTGAGTAACTTGATTTACAATAACATCAACAAATATGCTCATTTTTAAACCTACAAAATTATTCCAGGGTTACTTATTTAAATCAGTCTCAGAAACATTTTCACCTTTAAAGTTGAATTTAGCATCAGTCACCAAATCATCCCACAGTGTTCTGCCGAAGTCACACATAATAGACTAACAGCAAGCAGAGATAATTAACTATACACAAGTCAAGACTCAAACTGGACAACTAAGCAAGGGCTGCCTTTGGTTTCTCTAGAGAACCAAAAAGGACAGAGTTCAGAACAGATGACTGAAGGCTTCCATTTCCACTTGTCAAAGATTATGTAAGCCATTTTCCTTTTCCAAATCTATCCTGTGTGATGTTCGGCAGTTGTTTCAAAATAATCCAGTAGGGTGGGAGGAAGAGTAAGGAAACAGCCTATCTTTAAAATATTGTCAAAGGAACTTACATTATTTTTGGCAACTTAAGGTCCTAGTGTCTTAAAGACTAAACCGTAATAGCTAGATTACCCTGCAATAAATAAAAGATTTTACCAACTGTGGAATGGAAAAAGAGTGACTTTAATCCTGCCTATCATTTTGCCAAATAACTCTGTCATTACAGGAAGATTGAATAATTAAAATATTCTTATATTTTGTATGTTTCCCATTCCCCTTGGGATCAGTGGTTTAAATTCCCCTCATAGTCCAATGTGAAAACCCTCAGGTCACAGCATAATGAGGCATCTGCCACAGCCAGCTTTCCTGAGGCAAGGCCTGATTTAATACAACAAATGGTGTTATAAAAGGGAGCCAAAAACTTGCGAAATCCAATTATGCAAAACACAAAAATAGGAAACATGATCAAGATCTGCAACAATTTTGGTGTATTTCTGAGGGAAGAACATATGAAAGGTTTTCTAGGTAAGAAGGAAGTTGAACTTTGAAAACAGACTTATCACTTTTAAAGCATAAGAATGAATTAAAAATGTCTAGAAGACAAACATTGATGTGCATGAGTAGAAACTGCATTTTCATAAATTTGTCATAATCCAAGGTGAGAAATAATCTGCAAAAGAATCTAATCTAGTTGACAGATATCAAGCTATATTACAAAGCCACTGTCCTGAAAACTGCCAGGTACTAGCACAAGAACAGACATATAATATATCAACCAATGGTACAGAATGGAGAACCCAGAAATAGACCCAAGCCATTATGCTTAATTAATATTTGACAAAGGAGGCAAGAGCATACAATGGAGTCAAGACAGTCTCTTCAATAAATGGTGTTGGGAAAATTAGACAG
>NW_005354938.1:851620-864918 GCF_000412655.1 Myotis brandtii
AGAACAAAGTTGGAGGACTGACACTTCCTGACTTCAAACTTACTGTAAAGTTATAGTAATCAAGACAGCACTGAGAGCATTAACGCTAAGCGAAATAAGCCAGTTGGAGAAAGATGAACATCACATGATCTCACTCATTTGTGGAATATAATGAACAGCATAAACTGATGAACAAAAATAGATCCATAGACAGAGAAGCATCAAATAGACCGTCAAACCTCAGAGGGAAGGCAGGGGAGAGGATGGGGTAAGAGATCAACCAAAGGACATGTATGCATGCATATAAGTATAACCAATGGACACAGACACTAGCAGGGTGAGGGCATGTGCTGGAGGGTGGGAGTGGCCGGGGAGAGGTCCATGGGGGAAAAAGGAGACATATGTAATACTTTAATCAATAAAGAATAAGTAAAATAAAATAAAAAGAATCTGGTTGAGTTTGGCAATAACCAGTTCACATGAAGAAATCTTCCTTGCACATCTTATCAAGGAAAAATATGTGACATAATGTCAAGGATGCTTTACTAATTCCATGCTCAAGTTAAATGATGCAAGAACCTCCACTGTCTGAAGCAGCACTTCTCTTGTAGAAAAATGATCAGTGTACTGGGTGAGATACAGTACTCAGCTGAGATACTTACAAGTTAGAACTCTAGGAGTAGCATCTTGCTACTTACTGCCCTCATCTTACCACACTGGGACAATCATTCCAGCCTGGGTAGAGGAGACACATATACCTGGTAACAGGGCAAGCCCAACCTGTGGAAAACAGTATGGATACAATGGGCTGCCCTCTCCAAGGACCAAATTTCTAGGCAAGCTGTCTGCCATTTATTTAAAATAAAATTAAAAAGCCCCATATTGTTGGTCCCAGCTTGACATAGAACAGAAGGATGCCAAATTAGGATGAAGGTTAGGCAACCTTTAAAATTCCTACATCAGAGGGGGGTCAATGGAGGCGGGGGAAAGGACATCTGTAACACTTTAAACAATAAAGATAATAAAAAATCCTATATAATAAAAGGCTAATATGCAAATCGACCAAATGGCAGAACAACCAGTCGCTATGATGCACACTGACCACCAGGGGGCAGATGCTCAATGTAGGAGCTGTCCCCTGGTGGTCAGTGTGCTCCCACAGGGGGAGCACCATTTAGCCAGAAGCCAGGCTCACTGCTGGTGAGCACAGCAGTGGTGGCGGGAGCCTTTCTTGCCTCCACAGCAGCACTAAGGATGTCTAACTGCTGGCTTAGGCCCACTCCCCCGAGTGCTGCCAGACTGCGAGAGGGTGCAGGCCGGGCTAAGGGACCCCCCCCCCCCCCCCCACGCGCCAAATTTCATGCACTGGGCCTCTAGTTTAATTATAAAAAAATTCCTACATCAAAAACTATACCTTGTAAGCATGTAAAGAAAACAGGCTCTCTGGTTATCTAAGGTTGATTAAAAGATTCCTACATCAAAAACTATACCTTGTAAACATGTAAAGAAAACAGGCTCTCTGGTTATCTAAGGTTGAAGTGCTGGAGTTATTAAAAATAATTTTACGTGTTTTCATGAATGTTTCATTTATTTCAGCAAAGATCTTAAAAACAATAAAACCAAATTGTATCAGAAAGTTAAAAATAATTTTACATGTTTTCATGAATGTTTCTTCATTTATTTCAGCCAAGATCTTAAAAACAATAAAACCAAATTGTATCAGAAAGCATCCAAAAATGATCCCTACCTGAGGAAGTCTGCAAGATTCCAAAGTGACTGGGTGTGAGTATAGCTCTGTATGCAGAAACATATCATGTTGCGGGTGGGGCCCCTGGAAGTCGACATCTAGATTCAGGACAAGGCAAGAATCCAACTCTAGGATCTTGAGCTGCATTAAGACATGGTCACCCCTTAGGCTGGAAAATTCAGAGACCAATTCCAGAGATGCAGCCTCAACACAGATTTTGTAATTGTAGGAATATCTGGTAGTTGGTGGTTGACTCCGATCTCTAAATTCTAACGAGTGTCATTTGGTTACGCAATTGGACTAAAAAGAAGGATTACAGTAGAGAAGCCAGTGGTTGGTCAGAAATGTAAAGCATCCACATTCTACATTCGTATGCATCACAGATGTGGCCAGCAGTGAAAAAAACCAGGTTCATCTCTTTTTTTCAGCCACCTTATCAGCCAATGCTCTGTGAGTCTTGACTTAAGGATTAAAGAGAGATCAAACAGTGGCAAGGGTTTTAAAATTAGTTTTCTTCTAATGCCAGTTTTATTATAACATGGATACAATGAGCTAATCCACCAATGGAAAGTCATAAAAAATGGTAAATATCTGTAACATCCATTACAGCTACAAATTTTTACATGAATTTATCATTGAAATATATGTTCCTTAAAGAAATGACTTATATAACTATAGTATTTAAAAATATACTATGGAAAACAGTATCATTAAGATTGATAAGCAATCAATTCTGTCCATGGCCTACCCTGGCTACTCTTAGCCCTCAGCAGATGAACAATAAATGTATGTGACAAACTCCAAGATATCATTTCCCTTGCTCATGTGAATAAAATTACATCACTGTGTTATACATCCTGACACCAACCTTCAATTTATAGAGAATTAGAGTGTCTATGTGTTGAAAAAAAGGTGCAACTCTGAGTGTTACAGGAAGATACAAGCAGAAGGCTTCAGTTCAGAGGCCTTTATCTAATATTTATGAATCACATAGAGATACTTGGGGATATCATTTTTGGTCACAGAACTTTATTTTAAAACCAATTTTAAGTACCCAAGGATTAAAGTTCAAGAAACAAAAATAAGAGAACACAAACAGCTATAGTTGTCTATGTGCTGCTAATTCTAACTGCCAAAGAGGAATTCCACCATATGTCAACGGAGTCTCTGGACTAGAGACAGGGCAAAGGGCCTTGCTGTTTATTGCTGGCTGTTGTGGAGGAACCCATCTGTGGCTTTCCCATTTAATGGGCCTCTCATCTAACCTATTAAAACATCCCTTTTCCTAGAGGAAAAGACTAATAATAAATACTTAAGTATAGTTATCTAATATACTCTCCTATCATCCCAGAAAGTCTTAGTAAATATAAAAGTGAACTACTTACTGCAGTAATTAGTACCTGTCAGTGGTGACTTCATAATGATTTGTTGAATGATGAATACCTTAAACTCTACCTCCATAATCACTCTACCATCTAAGAAACTTATGACATTAAGCCCCACTGCTGAGTAATTTAACTCAAAACAGGGCCAGCAGGAGAGCTAACCCATAAGATTTATGACATAAGCACTCAGGCACCCTAAAGTCTTTATCTGGGCCAACATAAGTTACCTAGTTACCGATACAAACTTTACCCCACAGCCAAGCTCTGGAAAAATCAAGAAAAGGGAGAGAGAGGAGAGGGAGAGATCAGCACCTATAACACACTGCATGCCACTCCTTTTTGTAGCTATTCCTAGCCAACACTTGGGAAAAACTTTATTTTGCAGCTTTTTTCACTTTTCCTTGATCATCTACTTTCTTAATGGCTGCTTGGATAGCCTCTTGGTCACCCAGGAACTGGTGAGGCCCAACAGCATGCAGGTTCTCATCCAGTTCCAGGAGAATGGGGACGCCAGTGGGAAGAGTAATGTTGATAATGTCTTCATCTGAGATACCTGCAGATTAAGAGAGGAAGGAACAAGGCATTAAAGGCAACCCTGGAGGTGGTTCTGTTTAAATCTAGTTCAATAGATTAGAAAGTGGTTGGTTTTCCAACACTGAGTGAACCTGGAATGCTCGGGCTAAATCCAGTTAAGAGGAACACTTTCTAGCTACTTGGGAAGCCCAATGAGGAGGAATCAGGACAGGATTCTAAGTCATGCCTTGTAAATCGGCCTCATTCTCCAACTGTCCCTTATCATCCCAACTGATAGGAGAGGAAGGTATGTGTGATGGACAAATTACCTTCAATTAGTTTTTACATAAGCTAAATTACATGTACTTCAACTTTGACCAGAAGAGTTGGAGTTGGATCAAGACTACAGTAGTAGCAGTGGTAGTGATAGTATTTTTATTATTATGACTACTTTTAACAAAAACAGCTAACATGTACGAGGTACATTCTACATGCCAAGTACTCTTCTAAACACTTTACATGCATTAACTCATTTAACCATTGCTGCAATCCTATGAGGTTACAAGTTATTATTTTTCCATGTAACAAGTTTTGGCACAGAGAGGTTAAGCAAACAACTGACGATCACTCAGACATAAGTAGCAGAGCCTGATTCAAACCGAGGCGTCTGCAACTACTGTACCAAGTAATGCCTTCAAGTTTTTCTGAGTTCAAAATGGGCAAAGAGAAGGAAGGAGAAAAGAGACAGAGTTAGCAAATTAAAAGATAACTGAAACTATTCAAATTATCTATTTTAAAAACATACTTTTGTTACATAGACTTCTACATTTTAACCAAATGTTTCTGTTCTATATTAATAGAAAGTACTGAGGTGGAGCAAGTTCCGAGGAAGAGTGTGAAGGGTTGTCTTTACTTGGGAGGTGATGATGGCAGAAAAAAGTTATTATCAGTTAGTTCTCAATGTACTTTGTCATTTTAATTAACCAATGGTCGTAGCAATAGCACCAGCCAAAAGTCACAGAACCATCGCACTGGATCTCAACCACTAGGGTTGTTCTTTATTAGCATTTACATTCTAGGCCCAGAAGAGCTACCTAAGAACTCTAATACACAAACTGTACATACTCAAACAGCTATGAAACCATGGACAGTACACTAGTATACTGCCCATCTCCTCTTCTGCCAGTCCCCCTCAATATACTAAACTCTTTAACTTTAGGCAAGTGAATTACTGGGCCTCCACATTCCCTCTGTCAAGTTAAAAAAGGAATACACACTCTTCCTTTGCCATTACCAAGGATGTGGGGTAGTAGAAATGGAATTAGGAACATGAAAAAGTGTAGCACAGTGTTTCTTCATCCCTATTAGGAATTCTCTTCTAGGTGGAAGATTTAAAGGGTAGACTACTAAAACACTCCTTTGCCCTGCCAAGTCCCTGTCCCCACACTGTATATAACCCTACAAAAGATTACTATCCCAAACTAAAGCTGCAAGGAACAAATCAGTTCAGACCAGACAGCCAGCTGCGTAGTGGGAGGATTCTGAGAGCCCTCTAGTTCCGTCAGGTCAGACCTGTCAGCTGGATGCACAACAGCTGCTACAGGCATCCCCTGGGGACAGCAGAGCAGAATTCACCAGCACGAGGTTTAGAGCCAGGTGACCACTGAGGCTTTAGAACCCAGAAGTTCTCACCCCAATCCTCTGAAGGTCCCTAGGCCTAACTCACTCAACAGCCAGTAACTGAGGGCCTACTATACCAGTATATATGCATAGTACTTGTGACCATGCCCAGGATTTGACCTCTAGTGAACTATTTCTTCATTTATAAAAGGAGGGAGGATAGCTTCTTCTAGCACCAAAGTTCCTCTATTTTATTCTGAATGGTTAAGAAAAGCAAAGGCACTTTAGAGGGAGGCATGAGAAACATTGGGACACTGACTAGTGTTTACATTCATCTATCACGCAAGGACCATGTTTTATCTGTACCCAGAATATGTAAGCATATTTCTCATTGAATTGGAGAGAAAGATGGATTTTAAAGATTTCTTCAATTAATCTAAATTTTCACTGCAAAAAAAATTTGTTAGGAGACAACAGTTTAGTAAAAATGATCCTGTTTGGCTAATGTTTTCCGGGAGAAATAGAAATTATGAGCATACACATCTATCAGCACCTCAGATTCACTGCTTATAGATTGTGGGCCTTGACAACATTACCGACCATTAACCTTTACAAGTCATTTTTGGATCTAGGACTTTATTTTAAAACTAGAGGCCTGGTGCACGACATTTGTGCACTGGTGGGGGGGTGCCCTCAGCCTGGCCTGCGCCCTTTTGCAGTCTGGGAGCCCTCGGAGGATGTCCGACTGATGGCTTAGGCCCGCAGCTGGACAGCCTTAGCACTGCCGCGGAGTTGGGCCACTGCGCTCGCCAGCCAGCAGCCCGGCTTGTGGCTGAGTGGTGCTCCTCCTGTGGGAATGCACACACTGACTACCAGGGGGCATCTCCTGTGTTGAGCATCTGTCCTCTGGTGATAAGTGCGCATCATAGCGACCAGTCATTCTGCTGCTCCGTCACTTTGCATATTACCCTTTTATTATATAGGATTACTAAGCTCCCACTTTTATTCAACATTGTACTGGAGGTTTTAGCCAGGGCAACTACACAAGAAAAGGAAATAAAAGGCATCCAGATTGAAAAGAAAGAGATAAACTATCTCTATTTTCAGATGACACAATCCCACTAAAAAATAACTGAATCAATAAATGAGTTCAGCATGTTGCAAGAAATAAGATGAATATATAAAAATTATATTTCTATACAGTAGTGATGAGCAAATAAAAAATGAGATTAAAACAATTCCATTTACAATAGAAACAAAACAAATAACATACATAGGAATAAATTTAACCAAAGAAGTACAAAACTTTTACTCTGAACACTATAAAACATTGTTTTCCCCAAATTAACATACAGATTCAACAAAATCCCTATCAAAATTTCAGCTGACTTTTTTTTTGCAGAAATTGACAAAACTTTATGACCTTGAATTAGGCAATGGTTTCTTACATATGACACTAAAAACATAATTTAAAAAAAACTAGATAAGCTGGGCATATAAAAATTGTGTTTGTGCTTCAAGCACATCATCAAAAAAGTGAAAAGATAATTCAGAATGGAAGAAAATCTTTGCAACTCATTTATCTGATGAGACTTATATCTAGAGTATATACAGAACTATTACACTTCAATAATAAAGAGACAAATGGTCAAATTAAAAAATGGGCAAAAGATCTAAACAGACATATCTCTAAAAAAGATATACAAATGGCTAGTAGGCACATGAAAACATGTTCAACATGATTAGCCATCAGGAAAATGCAAATCAACACCACAATGAGATACCACTTCATATCCGCTATAATTTTAAAAATGTCAGATTACAAATAAGTGCTGGTGAGGATATAGAAAACTGGAATCCTAGTACACTGTAAAATTAAGCGTATAAAATGGACACTTTGGAAACAGTCTGGCAATTCCTCAAACAGTTAAGCATAGCGTTACCATGTGACCTAGCAATTTCACTCTTAGGTATATACCCAAGAGAAATGAAAACAGGTCCACACAAAAACTTGTACAGGAAGCTTCACAGCAGCATTATTCATGGTAGCCAAAAAGTGGAAACAGCTTAAGTGTCCATCAACTGATGCATGGATAAAACAAGTGTAATATATCCATACAGTGGAATATTATTTGGCAATAAAAAGGAACAACGCACTAATAAGTGCTAAATACTGAGGAACCTTGAAATGTTATGCTAAGTGAAAGAAGTCACAAAAGACTACATTATTGTATGATTCTATTTATGTGAAATGTCCAGATTAGGCAAATTTATAAATAGATTAGTGGATGCCTAGGACTAGAGGGAATGAGGGGACTGGTAAGTGACAACTAGGTGTAGGGTTTCTTTGGAGGGCAATGAAAATGTTCTAAATCAACTGTGGTGTTAGATGGACAACTCTGTGAATATACGGAAAGCCAATGAACTATATACTTTACATGACTGAATTGTATAATACATGAATTATATCTCAATAAGGCCGTTAAAAATACTAAACAAATCCAGAGAAGTTATATAAAACTGCTCAAGTCGCAAAACTGTTATGGTAGTACAACTGAACCTGGTGGTGTGTGTTTTTTTTAATTCCCAAATCCCAGGACTTCGATTCTGGTCATCTGACTCATCTATGGATATTTCCACCACAGCATGAGGAGAGAGGAGAATGTTTGTGTGCATTTGCTGCCCTTGTGAAAGGCTGGGTGCTAACGATGCAGAGAGCAGAGCAGAGCGGACTTTTTGGACACCTCTGTCAATCCACTATGGAGTCACAGACAGCCATGACAGTTATATCAAGTACTATGTCAAGACTGAGGTACGAGGGTGTAATGGGGTTTATTCTCCTAATAAACCTGGCATTGTGGAAGGACTCCTTCCGGGGATGTTCCCTTACTCCAGTGTTCTCATATTTTCAATACTAGGAAAGGATGTGAACACATTTGTCCGGTCCTCTTGAAATAGCTCACACACTGCCATCATGATGAGGTTTGGGGGTTACAGTCTGTGACCTTAGAAAAGGGTCCTTGTTTAACAGTGGCCTCAGATCTAACCAGATCTAGCAGGTCCTCTCTTTAATAGCACCACTCTCAAGCTCATGCCTACAGCTTAGGTGTGTGGGATCAAATCAAAGAAACAACTAAACAAAGGCCATGAGAACTATAATTTTTCATCTACAAAGGAAGGAGAGCTCAACAAAAATAGGAATGTTTCCAATAAAAAAAAAGTTGACATTCCACTTTAATCACTACTCAAGCCATTCACACAGCAGACTAATTACTTGCAAATACTTAAAATACTTAGACTAGTTAATAAGCAGTCAATGAGACAAATTTTGAATAGCAAATTAGGAAAAACCACAGTGAAGCCATTACTCATTGCTCAATTTTGGCATAAGTCACATTCTTTGTCCTAAGAAAGTTAAGCAAGCAGAACTCCTAAGGCTAGAATAATGCATCTGCACTAGATTAAACCAAACTGAATCAATACTATATTATGTAATATCGTGCTACAAACTCATTAACTGGAACATCATATCACATCTTCTGATAACCGGTATAGATTTTTTTATACAGCACCCAAGCATGTTCTGAAAGGAAACATCAGAGTTCTCATCCTGAATCAATGATTTTCTATCACCCCTCTGTAACCACCCCCTTCTAAACCCCCAAACATTGTCTTTAATTCTTTTTAAATTGATTTTAAATCAAACTGGGAATCAAACTTGCCACCTGCTGGTATATGGGACAATGGTTCAACGAACTGAGCAACACAGGCCAGGGCAACTGCCTTTTATTCTTTTTTAAAAAAATTCTTTATTGAGACATTTTTTAAAAAAATATATTTTATTGATTTTTTACAGAGAGGAAGGGAGAGTAAGAAACATCGATGAGCGAGAAACATCGACCAGCCGCCTCCTGCACCCCCCCCCCACTGGGGATGTGCCCACAGCCAAGGTACATGCCCTTGACCGGAATCGAACCTGGGACCCTTCAGTCCACAGGCTGACACTCTATCCACTGAGCCATTTGTAATACCTTAACCAATAAAGAAATTTAAAAAAATTCTTTATTGTTAAAAGTATTACAATATGTCTCCTTGCCTTTAATTCTCAAATCTTCATGTAGGAGCTTTTAGGAGTTAACTGCAATCAAGTTAAATGATTGGGATATTTCAAGTAAGAATAAAAGTCTGGTGATAGGTAAATCAAAGGGGGAACAACTCAAGACCAATATGAGGATAAATTCAAACTTCATTTTCTGCATATAGGACTGACTTCAGAAAGTCACGTCTATACCTATAAGCCAACTCCCCAAATCACCGCAGCAGAGACAGGAACCACAGACAGTTAAGATCACTGTATCTATACTACACCACTCACACTTTGTTGGAGTGGCCGTGCATATGCTCACTTCTCCCACCAGGATTATAAGCTCCTTGGAGAGGAATCATGTTTTATCCAACCCTATATCACCCATGATCTTGGAATAGTACCTTACCCACTGAAACAATTTAGCAAATATTCAACAGTAAGGACCACTATTATGTGTTGGCTGCTAGGATCCAGAAATTATACATATAACTGTATGTATTATATGTCTGCCTTTAATATATAAATATAGGCTATAAGGAATAAAACATTAACTAAAAACTCTATTACATAAAGCCTACACATGAAAGCATTCTGAGGCCTTTCAGGAGTACAATATTGGCTAAGTTTTAGAAAGAGATCCAAGTGGAGACATAGTTCCTTAAAGTAAGGACTTTGTGTGTCTATATACAGAACTTTGTATATATACTTTGTGTGTCTATATACTCTTTGTTTTCCTTACACCAAGAACAATACCTGATTTAACAGACCCTCAGCACATAGCTGAAATGAATGAATCTGAACTCCTTGGGCTTTCAAATTAAATCTACTCTTTTATTGTTGAAGTCTTGATTAGAGATTGTCTTCTCTTCATTACCTTACCAGGAGAAAAAGAGAATTGAAAAAGTTGAACAAAAGACTGCTTGCATTTAGTGCTAATAAAGTAAACAATTCATATTAAATTTGTCTTCTATGTATTTTCTTTGGTTTTCTCCAAAGTATTTGTTCAAAATCTTTGAGTATCAGGAAATAGGAGAAAAGATGTTGAGGGATTCAAATTTGTCATAGGACAAGAGGAAACCCTACTTCTAACATGCATATTTTGGGGGATTAGAAAAAGAGGATAACAGTTTTGCCAAATCATTCAAGTATGAGGTCCCACCCATGCCTCACTTCCCTTTCCCAATCAAGCAAGTCATAATTCAAACCCCACTATGGGGTATTCATGATAAGTGTTCTGTATTCTTCTATTGCCAAAATAAGAGCTAACATAAGAAATTCTTTAAAAAGAAGAAAAAATTCTGAATTTTATAGATGATCTACCTACGTTTAATGAAAATTCTTTAAGATTTGAATGCTATATATGTACAACTTAAGAATGGCTGGGGAACAACTAGGAATGGGTTATTTGAATACTAGAGGCCCGATGCACGAAATTTGTGCAAGAGTAGGCCTTTCTTCCCCTGGCTACTGGCACCGGCTTCCCTCTGGCACCCGGGACCCAGGCTTTCTTCCCTCTGGCCACCGGCAGGCACCCAGGACCTGGGCTTCCCTGGAAGCCCCAGCTTCGTCGGAAAGATGTCCAGTCTAATTAGCATATTATGCTTTTATTATTACTAGTATAGATTGTAACATGATGATAGGATAACAGCTTCTAATTTAGAATAAGGCAGAGAGAAGAATCCATTCTACATTTAATTTTATAGTTAAATAGCCTACAACTTTTAAGATTTCGATAAATAAATTATACTTATAAGAGAAAGTTTAACTATACCACGAAGCTAGTATTTGTTTCATAAAAGAGATGCCTGAATTTGCTGCTTCTGAAAATATCACACTAAAATGCCAAAGGTGACTTACTCGCCTGTCCCTGTCCCACAGTGAGTTCCAGCTGACCTTTCCTCCCTGATTCTCTAATTTCATCTGACCACTTCTGTGCCTTGTTATGTGTACAGCTGCACGCAATTCTTCAGGGATCAAGTATGTCTTTCATGAGGCTCTTGCATGCCACTCTTATTCCAAACTTGAGACTGCCTAGCCCTGTGCTTGAACCCAGACTAAACAATCCACTTCCGCTGGCAAGATGCAGACTGCATCCACTGCCTCAGTTCAGGACCTGGCCTTGCCTTCACTGTGGGCCAGCAGGAAACAAACAGGAAGTGACTATGCCAACCACAGAGAATGAAACACACGCCTGTCTGGAATGCTACAGAAGAGCATGCTTTTAGATACTAAGCCTGGTAGAGGAGTTTTCAGGGTGGTGCTTTGGGAGGAGAGTGTCTGAACCAGTGAAAGGGGGCCCTGCTTCAATCTGAACTTGTCGGGATAGGTAATTATGCTGCTAAAAATCAGTAAAGCAGTCCCTTAAGGAGGAATTTTCTTACTATATAATATTTCATGTCTGCTCTAACTCTTCTTTCTTCTAAGTACTAAGAACTACTCTCAAGTTAAAAGTAAAGCAAATCCCAAAATTACATATAATTTAAGAGCAGAGATATTACATAAGTAAGCAATTTCACAGGGTAGAGGCCATCCTGCTCAGGCCTAGGCACTGGCATGTGGTTCCTGTGTTTGCAGTTCCTGTACAGGAGTGTTACCTAGCTCTGAATCAGTAACACTCGCTTCCCACTGTGCTCTTCTTCTGCTTTGACTCCAGGAGGTCCTTGGTGACCTACTCCTAGACTAGCTGGTTGTGAAAAGGAAAAAAAAATAGATGGAAGGCCCAATTAAGAATAGAACTTAGAATTTGGTGGCAAATGAGAAGAAATAGTTTGGGGGCAGGAAAACCTTTCCTAATGGAGCTCAAGACCTCAAGTACAAAAATTCATGGTCCAGGAGCTTGTACAAAACTTCTTATGAAGAAGGAAGAAGGACGTTAAGAGGGAATTCTATATACTGACCATGCTAGATGCTAAATAAAGTCTGCACCAAGAGCTCCTGAAGTGTTTGTTGAGAAAGCATAATGATGCTCTCCAGGTTAGTTTTCAAAGGGATAGGCAGATGTACATAGCAACTTTCACTTAATTCTACTAACTGACAAACTAATCTAGTTTATTATTTTGTGAAACAAAAGGCAAGGTCCCAATTAGAGCAATGGTCACTTCACTAGATAAAGGCGGATCTTATAAAATTGAGGTAAATTTACATACAGTAAAATTCACCCCTTTTGGTGTCCAAAATATTTCTATCATATCCCCAGTTGACCCATCTGGCCAGGGCAGAATGCTTGGATCTTATTCTTCAATATCCTCTACAAGAGAAATTCTATTAGTGGAAAATTGCATGTAGAAAATAAGAGAATTAATTTATGAAGTTATCCTAAAAATATACTCCAGTCTTTTTCATGCACATGAAATAATTTCTTCCATGTTTGGCATGGGAGTAAATCACCTATATAGGGAATCATAGCAAGATCAAAGAACTCCACGAATATTACCAACAGTACCACCAGGGGGCACTATAGGCCAAAAAGGAGCAAAGTTGTTATACCCAGAATGGGTGAGCCAACATTACAAACCACTTTATGTCTGTCTTCCAATGGACAAATCTCAATCTTCACATAGACTCCATTTGTTTCCCGAGCCACAGGCTTGTGCCTAATAGCATATTCTGGCTTTTCTGAGAATTTTTTCCCCTGAATGTCTGCCATTCTCCCTGGGCACCAACCCTACCATTTCCATTCCCTGTCTCCCTCATATACACCTTCTTCCCTGCAATAGCTGCCAGCTCTATACCTTTTTCTATTTTCACATACTTCCTACTCAAGTCTCCTCATACAATTGACCTCTTCCAGCATGAATGCCAATGTTTTAACTCAATTTCCCAAATAAAACATTTTCTATAAAGTCTATTTATAGTAATAGGGGTACGAATTATAATTTAAGATTGATTCAAATAAATCAATCTCTGAAATGTGATACAGTTCCATATCTCCAACTAAAAAAAAAAAAAAAAAAAAAAAAAAAAATTT
>NW_005354938.1:866497-878699 GCF_000412655.1 Myotis brandtii
TGCATACATAAAGTCCTTCGGTTGATCTCTTACCCCCTCCCCCTCCAACACTTCCCAGCCTTCCCACTGTAATTTGACAGTCTGTTCAATGCTTCTCTGCCCTAAACTATTTTTTTCTAGGCCAATGTCAAATCCTTTCATCTTTCAGTCCCATTGATGTAGTTATTTTTGCAGGTTCAATGATAACTCACATATCATTCAATTCACCCATTTAAAGTGTACAATTCAATGGCTTTTAATATATTCAGACTTGTGTAACCATCACCATAATACATTTCAGAACATTTCCACTACCCCAACCAGAAACCCTGCACCTATTTAGCAGTCACGCTTCACTCCATGCCCTCCTTCACCTCCACCCCAGTCCCAGATACAATCTACTTTTTGTCTCCGTAGATTGGCCTATTCTGGACATTTCATAGAAATAGAATCCTAAAATATACTAGGGGCGCAGTGCACGAATTCGTGCACCTTGAAAGGAACTGTGGTCCACGAGGCTGCAGCCGGCACAGGGGCGGGTATCAGCCCATCCTCCGCGCCCTCGCCCAGCCCCTCCCACCCAGGTCCCGTCTGCCAACAGCCACACTCCCACCGCCACACACTGACAGCACCGGCCCCGCTTGCACCCACTGATGGCACAGAGTGATTGGGGCTGGTGCCAGCAGTGGGTGCGAGCGGCAGCTGCTGCCTCGATCACCCCTCAGGAGCAGGGGGAGGTGGAGAAGCCCTCAGGGGTGAACAGGGCCAGCAGCCGCTGCCTGCACCCACTGATGGTGCCAAGTGATCAGGACCAGCGCCAAGCACTGGCAGCGAGTGTGAGTGGCTGCTCCAGCGCTAGCTACGGGTGTGAGCAAGGCTGGCGCTGGCAGTGGGTGCAAGTGGCGGCTCCGGTGCCAGCAGCGGGTGCAAGCGCCGGGGGGGACCGTGGCACACAGGAGCAAAGAATTTTCAGTAACCAACAGAGGCTCGCCCCAATGACAGCAACTGGTGCCCTGCCTTGGTCTGGTGCCCTCGCTCACCTGCTCTACCATCCCACCGTGGCCAACGCCTGCCATGTTCCGCACATGCCCCCTGGTGGTCAGCTCATGTCATAGCAACCGATTGTTCAGTTGTCCTGCCGTTCAGTCTATTTGCATATTAGCCTTTTATTATATAGGATGATCCTCTGTGATTTGTTTCTTCTATTGTAGCAATTTTGAGGTTCATCCATGTTGCAGCATGTATCAGTATTTTATTCTTTTTTTATTGCTGAATTAGAGGCCCGGTGCACAGATTCGTGCACATTGAAAGGAAATTAATTAGAAGGTGGCTGGCAGGGTGGGACTGGGCAAGATGGGCCAGACATGCACTGGAGCCAACTTCCCATGGTCCCTCCCTGGCCGGCCGCACCTGGGGCAGTGCCAGAACTCAAAGGCCATCTGTGGAGTGAGCGGGGTCCCTCTGGCAGGTGGGGTCCCTCAGCCTGGCCTATGGGGATTAGGCCAAAACCGGCAGTCCGACATCCCCCGAGGGGTCCCGGAGTGCAGGAGGGCACTCTGCAAAGTTGCTGTCACTTGGCAGCTCCTGTGTTGAGCGTCTTCCCCCTGGTGGTCATTGCACATCATAGCTACTGGTCGGACAGTCACTTGGGCTTTTATATACGTAGATAATATTCCATTGTACAGACATACCACATTTAATTTATCCAACCACCAGTTAATTGGCATTTGGGTTGCATCCACATTTTGACTACCATGAATAATACTGCTATTAAGGTTTGTTTAAATTTTTTGGTATGGATATATGTTTTCAATTACCTTAGTATCTATCCCCCACCCCCACCCCCCTCAAAAAAGAGATATGTTGAAGTCCTAACCTCCAATACCTCGGTAAGTGACCTTATTTAGAAATAGGTTTTTTATAGAGGTAACCAAGTTAAAATGAGGCCAATGGGGTAGGCACTAGTCCAATATTACTGATGTAAGGACAAAAGGGGGAAATTTGGACAAGAATCAGAGATATACACAGAGAGAAAGCCAAGTGAAGACAGGGGTTTGCAGTGATAGATCTACAAACCAAGGAACAGATTTGTAGATTTCCAGCAATCACCAGAAGGTACAAGAGGCATGAAAGGATTCTTTCCTAAAGCCACTAGGAGAGAGCATGACCCTGCCAACATCTTTATTTAGGACTTCTAGTCCCTCAAGCTATGAGAAAATTACTATCTGTTGCTTTAAGTAATCTAGTTTTTGGTATTTTGTTACATTAGCACTAGGAAACTAAAACAGATATATACCTAGGAGTGGAATTGCTGGATCATATGGTAACTCTATATTTAACCTGTCAGAGAACTGCCAGATTGTTTTCCAAAACAGCTATACCATTTAATTGTTTCTCAATAAATTATTAATGGTTTCAAAACCTCTCTTAAATATATAAAGTAAACTTTTCTGTGTGTAAGCTTGCCTTCCACAGGTAATTCTCCCTCATTCCCCACCATGGTGACAGTTTTCTTTGGCACCATTTGTTAAACCATCTGACTTCCTTCAAAAAAGAACAGTAACAAATAGTTAAATCATCAATGCACTAATAGGAGGAGCACTAGAATGAGCTATGGTTGGGCTACAGAATAATCTTAAAGACATCTAAACCTGAAGAGAGGAGAGTAGATGATACTAAATGGCAGGGTTTTGTTTTTAAAGGGAGGATTTCCTAGCTAAGACAAGGAAGAAAAGAGGACCCAAATGATAACATTTTCTTTGGGGAATGGTGCCTGGCCACACAGAGAGCTAAGTTTCATCTCTGAAAAAAGAAACACGGCATGTGAAAAAGAGTACATCTTCTGGAAGAAACTTTGAAATTCTGAATTTCAGTCTGTTGTTGTCATCCTAAAAGGAGCCTCAATTCTTCTTCAAACAATAAAGTACTATATTCCAATAATGATGAAGTTATATATCACTTAACCAAACATCTGTTCTGAACAAGGAAGAATAGAACTCTTTATATAAATAGTTGAGTAAATAAGATATGTACACACACATACAAACAGATTGAGCGCCATGTCTAGACAATAAAGTTTTTAACAGCCAATAAAGTCTGTAGATCTTAGATTTCTGCACAACTAATGGATGCAGGTATACGAGTAATGATTTGGCTGTTGGCCATGTTATAAAAATTAGGGCTAAAAAAACACATGCTAAAAAGTTTACAGTAAAATCTTATAAAGATCACTTTATTTTGTTACCAACAACCTATTTTCACTTAATTCACATATGAGGTTAACCCTTTCATTTCTCACAGCCCCATATAGAAAAGTAAAGCAGAATGGAAAAGGGATATTAGAGAAATGCACTCAAACATCAGTAAGTCAACTGCTGACATGCTGATAGACAAGAAAACACCACACAGAGCAGATCACTCAAAAAGCACAACCGGATAATGTTACTTAGTGAAGGGAGAAAGGGGGTGAGAAATACCCTAAAAACTTCACAGTGCAATCACTGATGCCCCAAACTGGTGAGCTTGAGTCCTCAAAAGAGTTCATTTAGTTCATGTTAACTTAAGAGACAGGTAGCAATACAGTACATTGTACAATACATTTAGAATGTAACACTGAGCATTATTGAGGCTATTGATTATCTCCAATAAGCTATCTTTTTATCCTCCTCTCCCCCACAACTTTCTCCCGATCAAGGACTAAGCCTGCTCTGGAAAGAGAGGACTAGAACAAAAGAATTGTTCAAGACACCTAGGTCTGAAAACACAGCAACAATTGTTTTAAGTTGGGAGAACATGAGCAAAACTGAAGTCTAGATAATTTTACTGATCTTGAAAGACTCAGATAAGTTTACTTTAACATTTCAACAGAAACCTCTTCCCTCCCTAGCCTCCTTTTATCTTTCTATAACAAAGCTACATAGTGCTTTAGTTCAGGATCCTCAAAATGGAGAACCCCAAGCAGCAGTATCAACATCTGAAAATTTCTCAGAAATGCAAATTCTTAGGCTGGGACACCAGGCCTTCAGGTTCAGAAACACCGAGGGCAAGGCCAGCAACCTGTGGTAGACCAAGTTCTCTCTCCCGGTGATTCTGATGCTTGCTCAAGTTTGATAGCTACTGCTCCAGATAATATGAATAGAAAAGGAAGAGAATTTTTTTACTTCTAGAACAAAATGATTCTTAAAAGACTAAAGTGACCAAAGAGAATAGGGAAGGAAAGTCTATTATGTAAACTGTGCATTATTAGCTAAAACAGCATGTCCTTCCCAGATTAAGATGTAACAATAACATTAGCAACCTCTAATAAGTAGTGGCATAAAGATAGTACCTTCCAGATGTTTCAGGAGTGCCCTACTGCTATTTCCATGAGCAGATATCAGAATGGTTTTGCCACGTAACACTTCAGGAGCAATCCTTTCATTCCAAAAGGGAAGGAGTCTCTCCAGAACATCCTTTAAACTTTCAGACCGTGGCAGTTGATCCACAGGTACATCGCACACTTTATACCTCCGGTCACTGTAGATTTCCTGGTAGTAAGGATGAGACTCTTCAATGGGTGGCGGGGTCACATTGTAGCTTCTTCTCCAGATCCTCACTTGCTCTTCGCCATGATTCAAAGCCATTTTCTCCCTATTGAGACCGATCAAGGCTCCGTAGTGACGCTCATTCAGACGCCAGGAGCTTTCCACAGGAACCCACTCCTGCCCTAGCTCTTCCAGGATCAGCCAGGCTGTGTGGATGGACCGATTAAGAACGGATGTGAATACTAGATCAAACTCAAAGTTTAGCGCTTTGAGTTGCTTCCCACAGTTTCGAGCTTCCTCCAAGCCTTCATCGTTAAGTTTCTGATCCACCCAGCTACAAAAACGATTCTCTTTGTTCCAAGCACCCTCCCCATGTCTTAACATGATCAGTTTGTACTTGGACATACTGATGGCTGAGCTTCCCTCGTGCCTTCAAATGGGCCAATGTTCAATGACAGAAATACATCTGGAAAGAGAAGAAACAAAACGCGTAAGTTATATTCTTCATTCAGCTGACTACCTGGGAAAGGAAGCACAACATTACCACAGCCAATTTCTAAAATAAACTAGAGCAATTCCTTTAAACAGTTTTGATATCAGACATCCGGCAACTCATTCACTATGGCACATAAAGGCATATTCTACAGATAATTAATTACAGGAAACCTAGTTGACTTAAATTTTCTGATGGCTAGATAGTATGTTAATTGCATGATGTAAAATCATGAGAACACTTCATTCTAATGGCATGCTGCGTTTCCGCCAGATCAAAGGCAGTTTATTTACAGAAGAGAGGCTTTACCAGAATGAGGTGGAGATGTCTACAAAGATGACTAGTAACAGACTCTAGATTGACAGCATCCTTCTCATTGTTTTTCCTCTGGTGGAAAAAGAATATTTACCAGCCTCACCTCACTGGAGATGTCATTAAACATGTTAATTCAATAAACCACCACATTTATCTGGTATTTAAATCAATGATTGTTGGCAACTATTTCTTCAATGCCACAGGCTATACCACATACAAGAAAATCTAAGTGTCAACATTCAAACAACATTAAAAGTGATTTAAAGTGACGTTAACACCAAACATGGTATTCACCTAAATAATCTCTCACCTGCCTCAAGATAGTGCTTTTGGCAGGAATAAATCCGGATGCAAAACAAGTTATCAAAGGCACACAGCTGAGCAATTGCTGCGTGTAGAAACAGATTACAGGAGCAGGTCTGCAGGAGAAGCAGCTAAGTGATAAGGAGGCCCTGCCTCCTCCTCCTCCCAACCCTTCAACTGTCCTACACACACCAGCCACATCTCAGCGGGAGAAGAATCTAGTGAAGTGGAGCAGGCAACCAAAAAATGTTCTGAACTTGCTAAGTTAAGCTGCTGCCCCAGAGATCTGCTGGGCCACTCTGTCTCCCAGGACTCTGCTGCCTGGCTGCGTCGGCCTGCCTTCACTCACCTTGCAGTGGACGTACCTTCACTGACAAATGCTGTTTGGTTTACATGCCCAGCACTCTCCACCTCCACCCCAGCATTTTCCACACTGGGGAGCAAAGATTACATGAACACCGGGGCCTGGTCTTCTGCCACTCTTGGCAACTTCCATGAGCTGCAGATTTTCCGTCCCACGAAAACTGTGATTCAGCCACAGTTATATAACCCTCAGGGACAAAGTTAATTGGAATCGGGAGCTAGTTTCTTCCTTTCTTTACTAATTCCTAAAGATTCTGAAGGTGGGGAAAGGCTTTCAAATTAGGCTTCAGTGGAAGGCAAACGGAGGACCTGAGGAAGGCAGCAGGTTGAGGTGATTTGCAAGTTGAAAGGCTCCAGCAGTTGGGTTTATGATTTCCCTTTCTTGTCAAGCACCAGGTTTGAAGCTTTAGCACATGTGGAGCAGGGAGAAAAGCATGAGGTCACTGGAAGATCCTGAGCTCCGCGCTCAGCTGAAGGTCCTCACTGAGAATTTCCAGAGGGAGAGTGATGCCTCTACCCTCAGCCCAGAGGGGCATCAGGGTGTCAGAAGAACAGAGAATGGGATGAAGGCATGTGGGCAGTATTTAGCTAGATGATTACTGGTGTCCAGAAGCAGAATGATCATGACGCTAATGAAGTTCAAGCTGGAACAAACACCTTCTAAGGCACCGGGAGACCAAATAATGAATTCACATGGGTGTGTATGTAATTTACAAAAGAAAGGTATTTTTGCATTGTGTTTTTAAAGAGCCCTAATCCACCAAGTAGTAGAAGCTTTAGGCCCATCAGAAACTGAATCCATCTCTCATAACATATATTGTCTTGTTTTTTGGTGGTGGTGGTGGGGGGGAAGGGGGTGTGGAGAAAAGAAGCTATGAACTGTCCCACTGCCTCAGCCCTTACTTTGTCTTGTCAAGCAAGAAAAACCTTCTTACGCTAATGAGCTATTTTCCCTTCAAATGAAGAGGAATATGATGGACAAATTTTGTAGGCAGAAGCACTTCCTCATCTTTTGGTTATGAACTCTACCAAAGGAATAAAAAATATATATATATAGCAGGAACACTCAGGCACCTACCACCAAGCTTTGCAGTATTTTAATCTGCTGCATTTGCTTACTTTGTTTAAGGAATAAACCACTTTCTCTGCCCGCCCCCCCTTAAAATATATATACTGGAGCAGAGAAACCGTCCTACAGCCACAAAGACTATACAAATACATACCCTTCCCTCACTCATGTACAGGAAGTGAATATAGAGTAAGGTCCCAAGCTAGTGCATCTATCTCAGGTAAACTAAAAGTCACTTCCCTTTCTCCTCCTTGATGCTATCAACTGACTTTTCCCATTTAATTAACTGCTAAATATTTACAAAGGCGCTGTTGAGGTTTAAAGTTAGCAATCTTTAAGATTTTAATCCTCATGGAGCTGGTATACCAAGCGTTCATCAACACTCGGCAGTTTGATTAAAGTTTAAGGCATGGCCTGCAAACTCACATGTCCCAGTGGCCAGATAGACAGATGTGTGAAAAAGCAGTGATGCTGGGCTACAGGGGTGGTGGGAACAGTGGTGAGCTGCAGGGAAGATACATGCTTCTCTGATGGACGCCACTCTGTGTAAATGGACGAAGCTTTCGTATATCCTGGTCTCACTGAACTAAGGGTACTATTCTTAGAACTTTTCTGAAGAACTGAAAGAAGATGGGACTGCTGAAACCAAAGACTGGAGAGAATGCAAGACTTAGACTCAGACCACAGAGAACCTATGGATTCCATTTTATTTTTAGCATAAATGTCTTTAAAAAAAAAGAAAAATAATCATTTCAGTTCCTAAATGTTTACATTATAGGGGGAAAAAAAAAGGAGTAGCTACTACTTAGCTCCAGCCCACTTCCCTGTGAGACTGAAGAACTGGGGTTCCTAGATCTTCCAATTGTCAAAAACCCTGGAAATGCGCATTTTCATGTGATACCTGATACAAATACTGGCGACTCATTTGAATAGTTTTTAAATGTGAGTTAAACAAAACATGTCTGCATGCTAGATTGGGTCTGCTAGTGTATGACCTGTGACTTAAAGGGAAATGTCCTCCTGGCACAGATGAGTGGGGAGGCCATCATACCCCAGGAGATGGTCAGACCCCAAGCCTCCAGGCTCCAATCCAAGCTTTTCCCTGTTATTGTCCCACACACTCTTTCAAGGAACAGACCCTCTAATCCCCTATGTACTGGGCTTCCTCGTTCCTGTCCTTCCTTCACTAAACCCTCTGCCACCAGCCTGCAGAGTCCCAACTCTGTAATCAAACTCCCACTCAACTTTGTACTCTTCCTGGAATGCTTCCTCCGGCTCTGAGCTGTAACCAAGCTGAAAGTGAACTGAATGCAAACTATCTCCCAGTTGTCTGCTTCTCTCTTAGTTGGGGGTGTTTGTGCCTCATATCCTGGAGCAGAAACAGGGGCAGGTGATGGGTGGGCAGGGTCCTGCTCCCTCTCAATGGTATTTCCCAACCAAATACCTCCACCCCATTTTTCTTCCTTTTTGGGGGGGGGGGGGGCAGATGATTATGAGAATCTTGCTATATTCAGCTGTAGCTCTTTTGCTCTCATTTATTAACTGCAAACTTCCTGAAAACTAAGTACCCCATTTAAAACCCTCAATTACTTCCTATTGATCTGAGGATAAAGTTCAAAGTCTTTACTGTGGCCTGCAAGGCTTTGGTTTTCTTTTATTTCCTTGAGCATGCCATGTTCTTTCTTGCCTCAGGACCTCTACACATACTACACAGAACCCTCTCCCAGCCCATCACTGTCTCCCCTCCACTTTCACTTCAGTCCCACGCTGCTTTCAGTAACGTCTAGTCATCCTTTAGATCAGCTGTGTCCAGTCAAAATATAATGCAAGCCATATATGTTCTAAAACCATATTAAAAGTTAAAAATAGGTAAAATTAATTTTAATAGTACATTTTATTTAACCCTATAGGTTCAAAATATTATCATTCCATCATATAAGCTTGATAAAATTCTTTTTTAAATCCTCACCCGAGAATATGTTTTTTATTGATTTGAGAGAGAGAAAGAGAGAAACATCAATGTGAGAGAAACATTGATCAGTTGTCTCCCATATACGCCCTGACCAGGAATCAAACCTTCAACCTAGGTATATGTCCTGAGATGTGTTGAATGACTCAAAGTTAGACAAAAATGATTATGCTGTGCTAATGAGGCTGAGGCTTGACAGTTTTGGTGGTAACTGCCAAAGTAAAAACAGTCAGTTGGCAGGCCTGAGATGTTAGAAAGCTTTAACTCAAGAATCCCAGTGTATTTAGTGGCAAAGCCAGTGCCAAGAATAACCATCCATTATATTTTTGTAGCCTTTACAATTTAGTATGTTCATGAATGGCCATAATCTCCACACAGAGAGAGACTCCGATTAACTTGTTCAGAAACATACAGTACTAACTGGCAAATTTTAGGTCTTCTCCCCCTGATCCCTGAGCTTTCCCTATCTCACCACTGAAGACTTTAGAGTCTTGGTTTGAGGATCTGGGCTCATTTGGCTTCATTTCCCAGGAACATATCCAGTCACGACTTGTCTTTCCAAGCCCAGGCAGCATTTTATGAAAGGAATAAAGGAGGGCTCAGCTTATGACTGCTCTTGAGAAAAAACTCATTGCACAAAGTCAAATTGGGCAATAGTCACCCCAACTTATAGATATCATACTAAGAATATATACTCCTCAATATATACTCCCCACCCTCAATTTAAAAACTTCTTTTTCAAAATCAAGTTTTATTTTTGGTAAAGCTCACCACCTTGGAGTTGGTTCTTAGGGTTCCTCACTTATCCCTCGACACTTGAATTAAGCATTAATTTTAGTTGATGATTTACTTTATACCAAAAAAGGACCATACAGGTCAGTGAATTCATACCCCAGGCCTCCTTTCTTTTTAAAGTATGGTATGGCTCAAAAAAAAAATGTACTTTTATATGACTGTGTCTCATCTTCCTGCCCCTTCTTCTTTGCTATTTTTCCTTCCTTCTAGCCATTATTTTTTTTAGTCCCTTGACACCTAACTTGTGCCTTGTCCACACTACTGACATGGTCTCTCAAAAAACTGCAGATTAGCTATTTCTTAGTAAGTGGAGACCATCTTCTCTTGGAACTCACACTCTGCAGCTGACTACTTCCACCAAGGAAAAAAATTCTTTAGGATTTCAGTGCTGTACTTCCCAGGCTCTTCTACTGTTACGCCCTGGTCTTAGGTCTCTGTATTTTCCTACCCACCAGAATAGTATTATGATGATGAAGATATCATATGATGTCATAGCAGCTAACATTCAAGGAGTGCTCACCATGTGCTTGGACTATTTGAATTTTCAACCACTGTTCTATGGAGAGGTACTGTGATTAGTCCCGTTTTAAAGATGCAGAAACTTTTGAGGAGAGGTTCACTTGCTCAAGGTGACACAGATCAAGCCTACATTTATGCCTTGAAGCACTCTGCCACACTGGCACCCAAGACTCTGTCCTCAGTCCTTGGAAACCCAACTTTCCTCACTACTTAATACCATTAAAATGGGTGATTTATAAATTGACAGCCACAAATACTCAGTCTCCCAAATCTGGTTAATTAATTCATTTTTCAAACGTGTTGCAAATCCCATTTGAGCCTGTGAGGAATATAGAAACCAACAAGGATATGTCTTCAAGGAACTGGTTAGGGAAGGGTGACATGTGTGCATGTGTACGTACTGCTAAAGCAGAAAGTAATTCGAATCATGAGAAACACTCCATTCATAAGGGAGGTGAAAAAGATTATTTCTGAGCAAGGCTTCATGGACATGGCACTCTTTAAACTGGTTTGGGAATGATGTTCAAGATTTAGATTTATAGAAAAAGGAAAAGGCATTCTAGTCTAAGGGGATAGTGAGTACTAGTAGAGGCAAGGGAACAAATACATATGAAAAATGGTGACTCATTCAAAATTACTGGAAATAGGTAGGGTGACTATATGTCCTGGTTTACCTAGAGCAATCTTGCTTTAGGCCTATTTCCCAACATAATTATCATAGAAACATTTTCACACTTGAATGTCCCATTTGGAAAATTGTATGATCACCCTAAGTATAGGGTACAACGAGGAAGTAGGAGGAGACTAGCCTAGAAAGATAAGGCTGAATAGTACCTGCAGGTACTTGTGCCAAAGAATATAGGTTCTTGTATAAATACTGGGACATCATTAAAGGTTTAATAATGTGTATTTTAGGAGAATCAGGCAGCATTTACAAATTGAGATAAGAAAAACCAAAGATATGAATACTTTTGAGGATTTTGCAATAATTCTGGTAACATACAATGAAGACCTGCACCAAGAAAATGACTGTTGAAATGTGAAGAAGATGAACGTGAAAGACACTATAGCTTAGCTCAGGCATTGGCAACTCTTTCTGTAAAAGGACAAATAGTAATTTTTTTAGGTTTGTTGTGCTATATGGTATTACAATCTGCCATTGTAGCTGAAAGCAGCCGTAGACAATACACAGATGAATAAATGAGGCTGTGTTCCAATAAAACTTTATGTATAAACACCGAAATTAGAATTTCATATAATTTTCATGCACATGAAATATTGTTATTCTTTGACTTATTTCAAGCGTTAAAAAATGTAAAAACCACTCATTGCTTGTAGGCTTTACTAAAGCAGGTAGTGGGCCAGAAGGCCTTAATTTGCCAATACCTGGCCTGGCAGGATACCATTCTCTCATCTCCTAATTGCATCACTGTTTTGAAACTTTAAGCATCTGGTCACAGAATAATCCCAACATTATTATATTACCTGACTTTATTCTTGGCCAGAACATCAAGTACCTTGAGTAATGGAATCCCATTCATAATTGTATTTATTCTTCACAGAATACAATACTGAGAACATTTAAATCAGTCTGAGTAGTTTACTTTTCCTTAATTTAATTATTTAATAATGGGTTAAAGAAAACACTAGAAGGAAAAATTATTCACCTCGTTAGCCAACTTCAAAAAATAATCTGTCATTTTGACATACTTTACTTCTATTAGACATCTTTATAAATTGCCACAATGACTCAGACTTCAAATGAATGTATACTTGCTCAAGAATAGGTGCTATACAATTGCCTTGGCAATAAAGAAACAAATAGGTGATTCAAAGGAAACACACTCTGCAAGTGACTTATATTTTCAAATACC
>NW_005354938.1:878710-912166 GCF_000412655.1 Myotis brandtii
ATAAAATTGAAATTATGTTTCAAGGTTAGTATCCTTTTGACAAGGCAAGGATGAAGAGGGTATATCTATACTAATAAAAGGGTAATATGCTAATTAGGGCAGACATCTTCTGGACATCCATCCGAATGTCCATCCGGACATCCATCCGGACAAAGCCATAGCGGCTGCAAGGCCCAGAGCTCAGGCAGCCGCGAGCTCAGGCAACTGT
This sequence comes from Myotis brandtii, assembly GCF_000412655.1. NCBI lineage: Eukaryota > Metazoa > Chordata > Mammalia > Chiroptera > Vespertilionidae > Myotis > Myotis brandtii. The sequence continues at coordinate 878,919 of NW_005354938.1, forward strand.
AAGCCCAGGCGGCTGCGAGGCCTGGGGCTCACAGCAGCTTTGAGCCCTGGCAGCTGCGAGGCCTGGGGCTCACTGCAGCCGCAGCCTCAGGCAGCCATGGGCTCATGCAGCCATTAGCCCCGGCGGCTGCGAGGCCCAGGCAGCCATCACGGCCGGCAGCAGCTGGGTGATAGGGGTGGTGCCTTCCCCTGATCTGCCTGGTGGCCTCCCACAGAGGGAGGCCAGACTGTGGCTCCCCATGGGGAGTGGGCCTAAGCCGTCAGTAGGACATCCCCTGAGGGCTCCCAGACTGTGAAAGGGGGCAGGCCGGGCTGAGACCGCCCCCCCCCCCTCCGCACTGCAGTGCACGAATTTTCATGCACCGGGCCTCTAATATATATATATATATGACTGGTGCACACACAAGGCATTGCATTTACTGAGGTTACTTCTACACTATCTCTAGAATCTCTAGGTAGTTTCAACAAATGCAGCATAAAAACCCTGCTGCTACCTCCTACTCCTGATAATTAAACCAGGTAATTTCACATACCTCCCCCATCTCCACCATAACTGAGGCTTGTCCTGTCTTCGAAAGTAATGTTCCTAGACATTGCTTCTTCCCTTCCTCAGGCATTCGAAAAGTAATAATGTCTAATATTCTAGTATGACAATTCATAAACAGGTAGATAAAATTACAAGATAAAGACCAGCCTAAAAACTTAGTTTGCTTTTTGTTTTGTTTTTGTTTCCAAACACTGAGTAAGAAATATGATCAATGATATAATATTGAAGTACGGAAAATAAGGGATACAGAGCAAGAGTTGCTATGATCCAAAGCTTATCCTTAAATATTAACTATTCAAATGCCACCATAGACCACTCAGATGTTTTCCCTGGTCCAAATCTTCAATGTGACAGTCAACCCCCATTGCATTAGGAACCTACTCTACAGAAGTTAGGTTGGCTATATATTTGAGGATATAGAAAAAAAGAGAGGTTAACCATGTTTCTGATAAAGGAAAAAGGAACAGTTCTTAAGGGAAATGAAATCTGGAGCTCAGTTCTTTGGAGTCTTAACATAATATACCTTCCCCCAAATCAAGCTCAATATTAAAAGTCCAAACATGACTGTACCTAAAAGTACCTAGTGTTCCACCATCTATTACTTTTCCTATAGCTTTATAGTAACTTTTCCATTTGTAGTTGCATTAGAAGAGCACCTCTTTACCAGGAGCAAATGCTATCACTTACAGGTATTTTCTAGCACTAATATTACCCTGTCTTTCCCCAACTTTACATCTACTAACAAACAGCTGTGACTGATCACTTGTTACAAGGGAAACAAACCATAGCAGGTGAACCCCTATTCACAGCTAAGAGATATATTTTTGTGATGAGATGTATGTTGGTCTTCATGTTGCTAGTTTCAGCCTGCAAGGCATCACCAATATACACAGCACTCACTCATGACACCGCCTTCCTATCTCTGGTTACTTATTTCCCCAGAGTAGTAGCTGTTGTCAACATAAACTATTCCACCAAACCCCAAAAGTTTAAGTCAAGAAACCTGGATATCAGGCCCAGCTTTGCTACTTACTGACAGTGTGACCTTGACCAAGTTATTTAAATTTCCTGAACTTCAGCCTGTTCAGGTTCTTTATCCAAAAAGAAGATAATGAAATTACTGTTCTCAGGGGGCTATTAGGAAGACTAAATGAGATGATGGTGAAGCACACTACCAAAAAGTGAGAGGTATTCTGGGTTGAATGGAGCAGACTTTAGCTAACATATGAAGACTGGCACAGACCTCAGGCCCTTGAAGGTGATCCTACCTTGCTGATGGCATGAGCAGAAGCAAAAGCTGGAAATAAAATGAGGCTGGGTAAAGAGAGAAAGTTAAATTAGGTAGAGGAAGGAGGAATGAAATCAAATTGTGTGTGTGTGCGTGTATGTTGGAGGGGGTGGTAAAGTTGATGGTAAGATACAGTCCTAGAAGTATACCAAATACTACAGTCCAAATGCTTTAATGAGGTGGCTAACATTTAATTTACATTTTATAAAGGATGTTTTTTCCATATTTGTGGCCAAGTTTCAGTGAAAGATTTTTTTGTTAAGTAATTCTTTTAGTCCTATTTCCCCATATAAACATTCCCTCACACCAGATTTCATTTCAAGAATATTCAAGAGACCTATCAATTCAAACATGTGTGGGCACTAGACACACAAAGATGAAAGCAGGGCTGAATTTAGATGTATCAGTCATTACTTAAAACGAAAGGTGCCACTGAATTTCAACCAACTGTAGGAAGCAAAAGGGGAAGAGACACCAAAAGATCTACCCAAACATTAACAGTGAGTTGCCGCTGGATGATGGAATAAAAAATGACATTTTCTACTACGTTATACCTCTGTAAAATGGTCAGTCTGTAAATGTCCAAAGTTTCTCCTAGGATCCATTTGGTTTAAATGTAGACACAAAAGAACAAACACTACCCTCACAGCTGGGAACTTTTATTTGCTAACAGATTGGTACGGAATTTACTGCAATGAGGTTATGTTTATATACTTGTGATGGAAAATGTCTAATCATTTTCACTTTAAAACAGACCTTTAACACAGGCATGGACCTCAGAAATAATCCAAGGCAACATCTGCTCTTGAAAGATGCAAAAATGAAGAGCCAGAGAGTTGAAACGATTTGTTTACGATCACACAAATAGCAACAGCTTCAAGACTAAAACCCAGGTGTCTGGACTTTGCAACTCAGAGCTCCTTCCACTACACCATTTGTTTTGAATGATGCTTCTCGAAAGTCCACACTAACTGAAGAGCATCTATGGTGCTACAAGAAGACAGAGATGGATAAAACCTGGTCCCTGGACTCAGGGGAATCCGTTTTAAAATAAAAGGCAAATTGAAACATGTGTTCTGCTTTCAAAACGGAAAATCTTAGCAGCTTCTGCTGAAAGATACTATTTGATTCCCACCCCTCCACCACCGAATCCTGCATTCCGTCAGTTAACTTTCTGGTCCCACTCACAAGCTATCAATGCTCCACAATTTGGAAGAGAGAGAGACGGTTGGCGAATGGGAGTTATAATAAGTTCTCTAACCACCAATTACCCTTCAAAACTTAACCGTGCACTTCACTTCCCTTATGCATTTCTCTTGCCCTTCTCTAGCAATGCAGCCCCCCACACCTTTGAAAGGAGAGGAAATACACTTAACTTTTTTTTTAAGAACCTGTGATTTGGCTCCAGATTTGAGCGCTCCATGAAAACCATTCCAGACATCCACCTCCTCCTCCTCCTTTCACGGCATTCAGGTTTTTTCTGTCTGCTTCGACTTCCAGGGGCAGGTCTGCCATCGCCCTAAATAGAGTGGCATGGCCCCGAGGGCACCGAGCCTCCTTCCTGCAGCCCCACCATTGAAGGGGCTCTGCCAGGCGCCCAGGGGAGGTCATCCTCCCTCCCTTCAATTCCTGTTTATTCCTGCCGTCGAGACACCACTCCCAAGGCGAGTCCTCCCTCCAGCTGACGGACCTGTGCCTCCCAGACAGGCTCATTCAGAGAAAGGGACAGCAGAGAGGAACCCGGGGCACGCGTGAGGGTTGGCCCTTGAGGAGCAGACGAGCGAGCGCCAGATTCAAAGGCAGAACCGGGAGAGTCAAGGAACTGGCCTCCCGCACTCCGAGGTAAAACGCCACCTCCTTTAAAAACGGGAACGTTCTCCACAGCAACCTGCTAAGACAAAACCACTCACCTGCAAAGAGGCCACCAGCAGCACCACCCGCTCCTCAGAGCCGCCGCCGGGCAGGCAGCGCCGCCTAGGACTCATCCCTGTGGCCGGCATCAACGCTCTTTTCTAGCCCGGGCGCCAGAGGGGCAGGTCCTAGCGCTCTGCCCATTGGGGGGTTGAAATGTCACTCATTTACGGCCCCGCCTTACTCCCCAGGAACAGGTCGAGGTCTTTTCCGGTTTCCAAATCCCTGGGGTAGAAAGTGAGGTTCTGATTGGCTCACTGCGGAGACGAGCACACATCCGGACCAATGAAGAGCTGACGTCGACGCCGGTGGGCGGGCTTGGGTCTGGAAAAATAGAGAAGCCGAACCCGCGATAGAAAAGCCTCAGTCCTGGGGAGGTCTTGACGGGCTGAGCTGCTAGAGAGAGTTTCGCGTCGTAAGGAAAGCAAGTACCTGCCCATGTACGGAAGTGTCGGCGGGATCCTGGAGGCGATGCCTTTTTTAAGGTGCGAGACTTCAACCCGGGATGAAAGTGGGCAGTTCTTGCGGGGGAAAGCTCCCGCTTTCCTAGTTGGTTTTAAGTCTTAAAATCCTTTAAAGTGCCGGCTGTCTGGGCAGCAGCTGAGCCGCGCTTTCTCTTAGTGCTTTCGTAGGGATGCCCCGTAGGCTGTTCCCTGGCACTGTTTTGGTTGGGAGAGAACAGTGATAAATAGAAGGCAGGAAAGCTTCTACCACAGATGAAGGGAGGATGGAGTGGAAAGAGAATTGTAAATTTGGAGGCCACAGTTACTGAACAAGAGAAACCCATAAAAAAAAAAAAAAATACCCGAAGCGCCGCTAGAACCACCACACCAGGCTTTGAAGCACACAGTCATACCTTTTGAGTAGGTGGGAACGATAAGGAATAGTGCGCGTGCCTGGCCGCATGGGAAACCCCCGCTTCTCCATTTGTAAGAAGCTGCCCTGCCTGGTGTCAGCGTCCTCTTTGGAGGATTTCCTGATTCATCCTCATCACAAGCCCCGTAGCTTGGTGCCTGCCAAGCAGGTCCTCAGAATAATTAAACAAAAACTCGAAAAAGTAATCTTTCCACGTTGTTGAATGCCACGACAGGCTATGTGTTGGATTCATGGAGACCTAAGTGTTTGTAGTTGGTTCCCTGTCTCACGGGCCCTTGTTTAGAACAGAACATTTCCGCCCCGGATCTCAGAGATCAGGGTTCAGCTTGCAAGTGGAGGAGGCACCTTCCAGACCTGACTCCCAGGAATACAACTTCCAGATCGTATATTCTTACCCCACTTGCTCTTCCTTTCCTCCAGGATGCACGGGGGACCAAGGGAAGGGGAAGTTTTCCCAGAAAGCTCTCTAACTCAGAATGCCCACCATCCATACTCTGGAGGACAAAGACGGCCGTTCGCCAGTGTCTGTAAGCATTTGACACGTGGGGACACGCAACGCTGCACTTCAGGGCAGCTGCTCATGGGATTTAGTTTTACTGTCCTTGTGGATACCCATGGAATGCTAGCTCGTCACCTAGATTCTATTAGAACATCAACAATGTCAGCCATCGCATCTGCCTTTTAGAAACTCGTTGTGCAGGTGAGGACTCTGAAGGTTAAGAGATTTGTTCAGAATTATTTAGCTGGTTGCGGGCAGAACTTGGACAAGGACCCTTGCAAGGTTGCTAACTCAAAATTCTAGGAAAATGCTTCCTTTTCTGCAGCTTCTCCCCCCCCCCCAAAAAAAGACAATAAATTCTTTAAAATCAAGATTACAGATTTTAAAAGTAACTTGCATTAAGACCAACCCCGAGGAATTTGATTTTGATATAGCAAGCAGTGTCAATACTATGAAAATAACTCAGTGTCTCAAGTCCCTATTTTACTTAAAACAACTCTTGGAAAAGTTCCAGTTTCATCCAAACAAGAAATGAAAACACCATATAATTTATTATAGCCATGTTGTCTCTTTGTCTTTCTTTCTATTATGTGTGTATATCAGAAAATCAATATTAACAAATATTGTACTTTAAGGATTGGGTAGCAGATTGTCTTGTTCAATAAAATACTATTTTATGATAGCATACATACCTGGCCAAAATTTACACAGGATTCCTTTGTAGGTAGGGTTGAGCTGGTCCACCAAGCATCAGAACACCATCCACTCACCTGAGCTATTCTGCCTCGTTCTCCCCTGGCAGAGCCATGGGCTCCTTCCCTCCCTTCCTCCCTCCAGTAAACTCCAGAATTCGTTGGTCCTATATCCCATGTACAGGACTGTCTCCTTGTCTTGAGAGTTGTCAAGACACATCATGACCTGGTTGTTTGCTCCTACCACACCCTATCTTCTTCAATGTCGGATTAAAATCTGCCACTCATAATCTAGTGTAATAGGCCCATGTTTGGCTTCCATTGCCCTACTAAGTACAGGACTCATCTATTGAAACCAAAAAAACTGGAATTGCTCCAACGGATCAGCCATAGAGACCCACACCAGGGATTTGAAAGCCACCTGTCCTTTCTTTCCACGTGTTAAAACGGAGAATCCTCATCTCACAGAGGAGAATAATGGAGGCAATTTTGAAATAATTTTGCAATCTCTGGAGGTACATTGCTTGACCTCAGCCTGTCTTTGTGAAATAGGGATAATACCTAAGTGACCAGTGTGAAAATTAAATGAGATAATGCAGTGTATGTCTGGCTTTTGGAAAGCATTCAGTAAGTGGTATTGATTCTTAACAATTACAGTAGAGTGTTTTAACTACTTACAAGTACCCTTATTTTAAAAACTCAAGAAACGCTGGGCCTTGGGCTTTCCTCCCCTTTGCAGGATATCTGTAGAGGTTATAAGACAGGAATTTCCCCAGTTACCTCACTACTACCCACAGAGGCGCCTGTCAGGAAGTGAATGGCCTAGAGGGTACAGACCAGTGGCAGATCCAGGAGCTCCGGTATTGGGAAGTCTGTATTATGTGAAATTTCCCTACTGTAAATCTCAGCAGTGAGCATCCTGGGGCAGAAAAGGAAGCAGGCTGATTTTCTTTTTTTCCACTCTTAATTCTGGGGGAAAAATAACTGGCTGAAAAAGGAGGAAACTTGTAGAAAATCAAAAGAGGCACTTTCCCCTTTTATAAATTCTGCTTAGGAAAAACACTAATTTCTTTAAATGCTGTTTTTTTCTGTGGCGGTAAACAAAGTAGTCACAATTTCTGCCCTGTGGAGTTTTCAAATGCTGTATCATATGTATTATAACTTTTTATTAACAAATATTACATTTATTGTATTAGGTTTAGAAAAGAATTTAAAACACCCATAATCTTACCACTCAAAATTTATTAACCATTTTTATTTTTTTTCTATTTTGTCCCTGTAAATACATTATTTTTTAAAAGACTGGAATTCAGCCCAGCTGGCATGGTTCAGTGGTTGAACATCAACCTATGAATCAGGAGGTCATGGTTCAATCCTTGGTCAGGTCACATGCCTGGGTTGTGGGCTCAATCCCCAGTGTGGGGAGTGAAGGAGGCAGCCAATCAATGATTCTCATCATTGATGTTTCTCTCTCTCTCCCTCTCCCTTCCCCTCTAAAATCAATAAAATATATTTTAAAAATAAAAGACTGGAATCCATAGTATATATATTGTTTTACAGCAATATTTACTTAATTTATCATGAACATCTCCCCATGCCATTTAATATTCTTCAATATATATAATTCCATTGTGTGAGTGTGCCTTTGGATATTATATCTCACAGTTCAACCAATCTCCTACTCTTGAGCATTGAGTTTGTTTCATTTTCTTAAAAAGATTCAGGTATTTAAACGGGCTACTTGTTTCCTTGAATGACAGGGTGCTCTGGGAATGTCTGTTGAACCACAGCACTACTGGGGGAGCCCCAGCCTTTCTTTGCTGAAGGTGATAAAGCACTAGGAATTCTTTTTTCTGGGCCCTGGTATTGCAGAGCTAAGAAAGGTAAATCCAGTTAAAGCCTGAAAACACCTGGAGGGTTGTCTTTTAATCCTTGCTTTTCTCAGGGTTTCCTGTTCTTTAACCTGAAGAAAAGGTGGTTAGGTGAGAGAAAATTGGGGGATGGGTTAGAAATCAGAGCTCCATTAGTAAAACCTCACAAAACTCCTGGTATATGTATTTCCATTTTACAGATGAGGAAAGTAAGGCTCAAAGAGGGAATTGGTCCAAGCCTGCACAGCTAGGCACAGCTTGGGTCTGAAATTTGAACTGTGTCCACCATGCTTCCCACTGTTCCTAAAAACTGATGGATATAACACCATTCTTCCCCCCTCCACCCCCCATGGGAAATTTGTTGTCAATCTTCTGGAATATATGCATTATCTGTTCTCTAAAAAAATAAAAATCTTGACTATCCAAGAATTTCTTCTGCCTTGAGTCTCCTGAGTTGGCTTACTCTTAGTCAAAAGAATATATCCTCATTTTTTGATGAGGTATTTACTTATTTGACCTCACTGTATACATTGGAAGGTCAAAGTCATAAAAGGAAGTTCTTATAAACCCTGCAGCAATTTAACAGCACTACACATAGTTCCCTTAACTTCTGGGATTTATGAAGTATGACGATATATATTTAGCAGTACGCCTATTTTTCTAGTTTAGCTCATAAACTGGTTCTGAAGGAAATTCTAGAAGAGGCTTTCCAAAATTGTTTAGAGCCATGAAGCATCACTGAAATGGGTGTATGAACCTCCCACTATGACACTTTGAAGGCAGTAACACTTACTGGAAATGTAACTTCTTGAATGTTTTGTTAAAGGCTTTTTACATAATCTAATCAAAATCAGTTTTAATCCATGGTACACGTTTAAAATAAAAATATTTTCCCATCCCCCCCACCCACTCCACTCTTGTACACCTTGTACACACACACACACACACACACACACACACACACACACACACACTACCAGTACCCTAGCCCAAGCTACCATCACCTCTTGCCTGGATTTTCTCAATAGACTCCTTTGCTCTCTTTTAAGCAGCCAAGGTGATATTGGTAGAATATCTTTGTGGTCATCCTGGCTGGTGTGGCTCAGTTCGTTGGAGTGTTGTCCTGTACACCAAAAGGTGATGGATTTGATTCCCAGTCAGAGCACATATGCAGGTTGCTGGTTCGGGGTGCATATGGGAGGCAGCCAATTGATGTGTCTCTTTCACATCAATGTTTTCCTCCCTCCCTTTCTTCCCCTCTCTAAGATACATTTATTTAAAAAATAAAAGAATCCAAATGTAATGTAATTTACTTTTTTAAAGAAAGAATATATTTGTGATCAGATTACAGCTAACCCCCCACTTCCCATGGCTTAAAACACTGCAGTCGTTTCCCTTTGCTCCTAATATTGGCTTTCTTCGTCCTCCCTTTGGCCATTAGACCTTTGTACATGCATTTTTCCTACCTAGAATGCTCTTTCCTCCCAAGTTAAAACACAGAACAAGAATCCAAGTTTCCTAACTCTCAGGCTGAGTCTCTAATGCAAGGGTACTACTGGGGACTAATAATTATCCAATAGGGAAATGTGATTCAGTGGTTCAAAAGAAGTACAATAATGGGCAAGAGTGTGGGCTTTGGAGTCAGTCCACCTCTGAGTCTGTTCTGTACTGATCATATGATCGTGGGCAACTTGCTTAACATCCTTGCCTCATTTCTTCTGTTGTATAATGAGCACAGTAATGATACCTACCTTATGAAGTTACATTATTTAAACAAGTTGACACATAGAAAGAGCTCAATACATTTTAACTTTAAAAATATATATATTTTTAGGTGTGGAACAAAATCAACCTTGTTGATTTTCTCTTGTTTTCTTCTGAAGAAAAATAGGTACAGCAAATAACTAGGAGGCCCTCCTAAGGGCAGAGAAGGCTGGTCCTAGCAGATAAGGTTTCAGAGGCTGCACTATGTAGGGAAAGACATGTGATTACGTAGTCAAAACAAGTGCCAGGCCACAGATGCTAGTGAGCTGAGATAACATGAAGCCTAAGGGATGTAAAAAATACACAAAGGGGAAAAAATTTAAAGAAATCTAAAATGGTATAAAAAATCACAACAGTAGACAAAAGACATTCTATTTATAAATGAAATCATCTTAAGCTTCTAAACTAAGGCTTGTTCTATAAAACATCTTTTCCTTGTATGGTAAACATTTTCTAGGCTACCTGAGATCCCAGAACTTGGCTTTGAGAGCTGTCATTTCTATAGCTACTTGTAAGTGCTGTGCTGTGTCCAGAGAGAAGCTACTTTACCTATAGATCTGTGACTCCAACATCAGTGAGGCAAAGCTTTTTATGTTTCTCAGTTGACTCCTCACAGAATCTTAATTAAATAAATTAAGAAAATAGCTTCACTGGCCTCATTTATTAGTGAGTTTTCAAGTAAAGAATAATGACAAAAACCATCAGTCATTACCAACAACTGAATGTTGGTCTTTTTATGCCAGTTGAGGGAGGAAGAAGGGATACTAACTAGTGTCTGACATCATCTCTCTGTGAGGTGTCAGATAAGAGAAATAGGTAAAACACCTGTTGGCAACCACAAGTTGTAAAAATTAGCAAGTAAGGTTAGCCCATATGTATTCTGTCGACTACTTAGGATTTATAAGGTGGGTAATGGCAAAGGCTCTGATGCTTGGTGATTCCTGGTGAGATGACGTGCTGAAACTCAGGTTGCTGCAATCCCTGGTCACTCAATGACAGCTGGAGCACAGAACTGCAGTGCCAAATGACCTACATTTCTTCACCTTTGGAACATAAGCAAGTATATAAAGGCCAGGCATCTATAGCTTGCCAAAACTCCCCTTCTGTTAGAAATTATTTTTAAGACCAATAGGAAAGAACCTGTGTCCTCAGCTCCAAAAACAGCTATATTAGACAAAATATTAAAAACAGACCAACTTTAGCGACATATTATGGAAAATGTTACATTTTTTAGCTCCCCAAAAGGGTAAATTTAGCAAATTTATTATGTTATATGTACTCCTCTTTGCCTAAACCTATATATTTCCTTATGCTTTGTTGCATCTCTAACTTCTCAAAAAAAGTGTGTGTGTTGGGGATAGGAGGTAGAGAAGAGCCAAAAAGGAAAAGGGAAAATGAGAAAACAATTAAAACCTTGAGAAACGCCTGAGATCTGGTCTCAACCAGCAAATTAAACCAAAAAGTAACAAATTATTCATTGAATGTCTCCTGACGCTTAAGAACTTGTGTTGGGAATTTTGAATTAAGTGAATTAACAATACTTTTAGTACTTACCATGAACTGTGCCAAGAGCAAGAGATAAAGATAAATGAAACATTGCCCTTATCGCCAAGGAACATGGCCTAGTAGGAGAGAGACCAACTCATGAATTATTAATTACAGTCCAACAAGTATAAGTGCAGGTGCAATTAATTAAGACTCACAAGGTGTTTTGGTGGGAAGGGAGTACTTAATTATGCGGAAGGAGGGGTTGAAGGTGAGAAGTTGGCAGGGATATGAGATTATGTATCTGTCATTTAGATACATAATGGAAGATATAAAGTCTGAGCAATGGTAAGAATGAATAGAATTTCAGTCAATTGAACATTGGATTGTGGTAATGGATGCACAATTATATTAAACTCACACTCATTAAATTGTATGCTAAAATGGGTGCACTTTATGGTATATAATTTATAACTTTAAAAAAGACCTGATTTTTAAAAAAGAGAATACTGGCTTTAGAAACAGATACATGTGGACAGAATCCTCATTAATAGTTGTGTGATCTTGGTCAAGTTAGTTAACCTCTCTGATCTTCATGGTCCTCATATGTAAAATAGAAATAATGATATCTAGCTTGGTACTGCTGGGAAGATTAAATGGGACTGTGTATTTAAAGTGCCTGCTACATTATCATGCTCAGCTTATGATAGTTCCCTTTCTTGTCCCAGGAATGTGTAATGAGTGTTTAATTGTTCCTGCTGTCCACCAGACACCTCTGTTCGCTGTGTCTTCTGACTTCCTTTCACTAGAACTTGACTGATTACTTTCCCATTTCTCTTATATCCTTGCTCAGCACCTTCATCAAGCATCTTACCTATACTTCCAATGGTATTTCTCTGTGCCTTTGCCCATGCTGTGATTTCTATCTGCATTATGTTTCTTATCCTTTTTCACTTAACTAATCCTTAATCATTTTTTCATTTTTTTTAGGATTTTAAAATTGTATTATATTCCATACATACTGGGAAGAATGAAGAATGATATATAAACACTGTGTATCCACTCCCAGCTTTATCACATCTTAACATTCTGCCATATTTACTTCAGAACTTTTCATGGAAACAAGTCTTTGGGTTAGTTGACTTTTTCCTCTTATTTATTTTGAGATGAGTTGTGGTGGAATAGAGACTAGAATCAAATTATATTAATTTCTGAATTATATAAATCAGTTTTTAAGTTTTAGCTTAACTTTGTTCAGCAAAAACTTCATTTTTGTTTAGCAAGATCTCCTATATGTTTTTGTCACTTCTATTTATAACACATTCAATAAAGGAGTGATAATTTTCCACAAATTCATTGAAGGGTAGGAGTGGGGGCAAATGTAGGACTAATAGCACCATCCCATGGCATAAGATTTAAATTTCTTATCTTATTGATACTTTATGTCACCTCCCCTTTCACTGATGATTTCAGTTTTGAAGCACAAATTTATTTCAGTCCATCTAAAATTATCCAAGGGGACTGCTAAAGTTATGTCAATTAGTAACATTTTCTGGAATAACTGACAGAATTATATAAAAGTCACCGAAGTACTAGAAGGCTTTTTCAGATTGTGTGTGTGTCCCGTTTTTTGTTGTTGTTAAAGTAAACTATCTATTGAACAATCAGAAAATCCTTGTCATCCTTCTCTTTAATCAGTGTTCCTTCTCTTTAGTCTATCTTCTTGTTTAAAGGATACAGGGCTCTCTTTGCTTCAGCCCTATGCATCTGGTTTGCTTTTCACTATTACATGGCCTCCCTTCAGCCACAGAACCCATTTTATAACCTGACCATTTAAATTATGTATTTTTTAAAATTTATCTTTGTGAGATCAGTTTCCCAGTGTTTGCATATTTAGCCACAGCTGCAACCTGATCAGGTAACAGAACATGGTTCTGAAGGGTTTTCAATCTCTGATTGATCCTTTTAGGAATTCTCCAGAGACTATTATTGGAAATCTTTAGAGATTGAGTCACCGTCTCCTTTCCAACTCTTCTTAGACTTTTTTCCTCTTATTCCTTCAATCCATGTCACTGTCATTTGGGCTTTTTGTTAATTTCTTCTTTTCTTGAACCTTCCTTTTGACTGGTGCTTTCATTTAGACTGCTGCTACTTTTGCATCTCCTTCTCTTTCTATTCCACTTTCTCTTCCTCTTTCCCCTTATGAAGTGGAAGCTGAAGTGGTGGTCTTCATTCTCTACCGGTATATGTTCATCAGAATATGCGTCAGGAGTCTTTGAGGAGAGTCTCCAGATGTTGGGAGCTCACTTCTGCAATCCTTTCTCTCAGTAGAGGCTTTCTCCTTGCCTGTGAGGTTAAGCCACAGCTTGTCACCCAGGTGGGGACTTGAATAGCCTTTGTAGGATGTGGCAAGAGAGAAGAAAGTGCCCCAGAGCCCAGAAGGCCACTTTCACTTCTGGAGCGAGGGCAGTGGAAGTTGTCTTCTATGACAGTATGTTTGAAAATATTGATGACATGAAAAAGTTAATAAAAACTACATGACTTACTAAAATTGACTTAAGAAGGAATAGAAGATCTGGATAGTTCTACAATCAACAAACAAATGGAATCCATAGTATAAAATCTTCCCATACCAAGCAAACAAACAAAAAACACTGGCCCAGAAACTTATAGATGAGTAATTTGCAGGAATCACTTACTGCTAGTGCTTGATATTTCCTTCTACATGGAAGGAAATGTATTGGTGTGGCATAACTGGCCTCTTTCTGGCCTTCTCACTTATCCCCAGAGGAAAAGGAACAGTTTATCCAAGTAATGAGTTTGGGAGAAAGCTTTGAATGTATGAGGCCTAGCCTCTTTGCAATGAGAAAGTACATGAGTGATCTTAGCAGTTAAGCCCCTGGCCTTACAGATTAGACCTGTCTGGGTGGGTGATCTTTCTAGATCTGGGACAGTATTAAGCAGCTTATTGTTGCCTCATACTTGAGTCCTATTATTCAAAAACTTTAACAGCAATATAGCTGATATTCTGGTCTCTATCTGTTTCTATACAATCTTAGTTACCAATTTTACAATTTTGGATTGGTGAAAAACTTTTCAAAATTTTTATGTGGAACTAAATTTAGACTGATAGAAAACTTGCCAGAATATATCCTTCACCCAGCTTCCCCTATTGTTAACATCTTCCATAACCATACTGCAATAGTCAGAAACAGGAAATTAACATTGCTATAATACTTCTAGCTAAACTGAAGACCTTATTCAAATTTGCCACTCACATCCTTTTTCTTTTTTTTTTCATAATATATTTTATAGATTTTTTAACAAAGAGGAAGGGAGAGAAATAAAGAGCCAGAAACATCGATGAGAGAGAAACATCGATTTTCCACTAACATCCTTTTCCTTTTTAAAAATATAAGTAATAATCCTGTTGATTTCTTCCTCCTTTTTTAAATCTTTATTGTTGAAAGCACTACACATGTCTCCTTTCTTCCCCCGCTCCATTGACCCCTTGGAGCCGCCCCCTGTCCCAGGCTTTCACCCCACTATTGTCTGTGTCCATGGGTTATGCATATATGCATACAAGTTCTTTGGTTGATCTCTTCCCACCTATTCCAGGATCTTTTCCAAGATGTCACATTACCTTTAGTTGTTAGTTGTCCTTAGTTCCCTGAGTCTGTAATAGTTCCTCAGTCTGTCCTTGTCTTTCACAACCTTAATTATTTTTTGAAAAGTTTATTTTGTCAAACGTCTCTCAATATAACTTGGCCTGATGTTTTTCATATTGAAGTGACGTTATATATGATAGGTAAGAATACCAGGAAATATTATATTCACACTGTATCACATCACAGTGTTCATGATATTGATAGGTATTATTATTGGTGACGTTAACCTTTATCAGTTGGTTAAGGTGGTCTCTGCCAAGTTTCTCTACGATAAAATTGCTGTTTATCCCATTGTAATTAATAAATATCTTGGGAAATATATTTTTTTAAATTTTATTGTAAAATATGCATAACATAAAATTTATCATCTTAACTATTTTTAAGTGTATAGTTCAGTGACATTAGGTACATTCATATTGTTGTGTAACCATCACCACCACCCATCTCCAGAAGTCTTTGCATTTTGCAAAACTGAAACTTTATACTCATCAAACAAAAGCTCCCCCTTCTCCCTCAGAGGAGATATTTTGAAATGGTGCAAACTTTGTATCTCCTCAAACTTTCACACACTAATTTTATCATCTCTTGATGAAGCTTTATTGTAACTGTTATTATTGTGGTATTTCATTGTAATTTTGTATTTTTCTTTTTCCTTTTATATTTATTACTTCAAATTCTACCATAAGGAAAATCTGACCCATCTCCTCCATTTATTTATTTAATTGATTACTCTTATCAGTAAGGACTCATGGATATTTATTATATTTATATATTATAATTGAATATTATAATTTTTTATTTTGCTGCTCAAATTGTTCCAGCTTTGGCACATAAGAGCTACTTTGAGTTGGCCCCTGTGTTTTGTTTTGGTTTTGAAACATGATCTTACTTTTAGGCACCGGAAGATGTTCCAGACTCATCTTAAGTATTACCTGCCCTAGCCCTGGAATCAACTTATTTCTCCAAGAAACTCTAGTTCTTTTTATTAGAGAGTGGTATTTAGAAACCACGATCTGAACACAAGCTGTGAAATTGGCTAAAGTTTCTGAAAATTTCAAGTTGATGAAAATATGGAATTCATACACTCATGGGAATTGGTACAATCAATTTGGAAAACAATTTAGCATTAGCTGGTATAGTTGTAGGTAGTTACATTCTGTAAGCCAGTAATTTCACTGGAAAAATTCTTGCAGATGTGCAACAGGAGTTGTATGCAGAATAGCACAAAACTGAAAATAACCAAAATGTCCCTCAGTAGAATCTATATATATAAAAGCCTAAGTGACCGACCATTCGACCATTTGACCAGTAGCTATGGTGCACACTGACCACCAGGGGGCAGACGCTCAACACACAAGCATGGAAACATGGAACAGACTGATGAATCTCAGAGGGAAGGGAGGAGAGGAGGCAGGAAGAGATTAACCAAAGATCTTATATGCATACTAGAGGCCCAGTGCACAGATTCGTGCACCGGTGGGGTCCCTTGGCCTGGCCTGTGGGGATTAGGCTAAAACCAGCAGTCCAACATCCCCTGAGGGGTCCTGGATTGCGAGAGGGCACAGGCCAGGCCAAGGGACCCCACCGGTGCACGAATCTGTGCACCAGGCCTCTAGTAGATGAATAAAGTGTGGTGTCTTCATAAAATGCAGTACTCTAAAGCAGTGACAACTCGTTATGTTGATTGATGAATGGATCTCAGACACATAATATCAAGCAAAAAAGGATACATTGGTATTATTACATTTGCATAAAGTCCATCAACACACAAACTAGGTATTTGTAGGGATGCACAAGTGATAAGATAATAAAACTAGAAAGAGAAGGGAACAATAACTACGAAATCCAGGATAGTGGTTAAAGATAGGGGGTAGAATGCAGTGGGCTTCAGAGGTATTGGTAATATATTTCTTAATTTGAATGGTGGGTTATTGGGCATTTTGTTTAGTTCAGACACATGTATGTCTGAAATATTCATAACGAAGAAGCAGGGGAAGGAAAAGGAGAGGGAGAGCAGCTGGAGGAAGGGAAAGAAAAGAAGAAGGGAGGGAAAGAGAAAGGGAAGAATGGAGTGAGGGGAAGAGAAAAGCACTCCTATACATGATATCTTAGATCTGAGTGGTAGTTCAGATTCTGACCCTAAGTATCAGTTTGGCTTTGGGTGAATCACTAAACTTCTCTGCACTTCACTTTTCATACCAGATAACTGGAAAAAATGCCCTTTGCCCTGTGTACAGTGTTATTTTTGCAGATAAAATGAAAGAGGTATACCTGTAGAATAGTAGCTCAAAAAAAAGCAATAAAGTGTTTCAAAATATAAAAGAAAAAGAAAGTTATACTTCACAGTGTTATTGTGAGGATAAAATGGAATGTTTATACCTATGGTATAGTACTTCAAAAAAGTAATAAAGTGTTCTAAAATATAAAGGAAAAAGAAAGTTAATACTCAAGTTATTTTGCTTCCTAACGCCAGAAACCTAGTGTATCTCAATATTTATGTATAATTTTATATTCAGTTACTGTTTAACTTACATCCTATGCATTCCTTGCTCAACTAATATATAAAGAGGAAAGCAGATACTGTGCTTATGCATTTCAAGAAGGGTGGCTTGCTCTTCTGCAAAATTCATACAAGAGTGGCTTAGCCATAGCATTTCTACAGCCTCAGGCTGTAGGACTAGGGGGCCTTTCTCACTTGAGAAGGGCAGTATTGGTGTGCTCTCTGGTGGTGGTCAGAGGGGAAAGCACATGTGAAGGGCTTGGCCATTGGGGCTCAGTTTCAGCAAACACAGTAATAATATAAATTAAGGGCTTCTATGCCTTATGATGTGACAAGTTCTGCATTCACTTTTTTATTTTCACTATCTCATTTAATTCTCATAACAATTCTGAGAAATATATCCTCATTTTACAGATGAGAATATTAGGGCCTCGGAGTTGAAGTAAATGAAGGGAGGTAGAAAAATAAACAAAGTTGGTTGTGTATTCCCTCTTCACCCCTGTAAACCTCCCCCAAGTCACTAAGCATGTCCATCTTTTAAAATTTCAGATCCCAGCCTGACACACTTCACACATGTACAGCTCTTTTTTCCCTCTTAACCTCTTTCATCACACATTTGCTATTTATGTCTGATGCACAAATCGGCTCTTTCCTGGTCTCTAACCTGTGAGTCCTGCTTATTCCTGGGCAGCATCCATACTTAACCACTGAGATTAGGAGTTGAACTATTACCAAAGGGATGGGGGGTCGGGGTGGGAGGAGTGAAAGAAAAGATTTTGTCTTTAAAGTGTAAATTATTTTTTTAAATACACAGTACTGTAGAGGATTTATATTCATAGAAAAAATGTGCTTTCAGCATGAAGTCATCAGTTCTGTAAAGGGGAAGGAAGAAAAACAATTAGTTCAAAGAGAGCATTTCCCCCCTTCTTTGGTATGCAATGGCACATACATGAACATTTCATATCGACTCAACTCAGTGGTATAATGTGATGTAATATACAGGCATGGTCTGGAGTTAGGAGACTTTGGGTCTACTTCCATGATCTATTATACTAGCTGTGTGATAAATTGCTTAAAACTGTAGTTCAAGTTATTTGTCTCTATATTTAAAATGTTAAACTATATGATTTTTAAAAACATTTTTGGCTCAGCAGTTTCAGACCCCAGGGAATACTTAAGTGCTTATTCTATGTTGGGGCCCTGGACATATGGGAGAAATATAGTCTTAGTCTTAAGAAGCATATCATTTCATAAAAATATGACTTATTTTAAGTAGTTAAATATAACATTTTTCTTTTCTCATTATTTAAGGTGAACTTGGTTCAAGACATTATAACACAATTTATAACTAACTTTTCTCCATCAATTCATGTATTCCTCTTTTTAGCCTTCAGGAAAAAAAAGTATGATATAATCATGGTCCAAGAAATCAAATCCTATTATTCAACACATCTACATGGCTTATTATTTACTTCTCACTTCCTCTTTTTTCTTCCAAAGTTACAAACTTCCACTGATACAGATTAAAATATTTCTTATGCTTTTCATTGCTATGATTATGATGGACTAGATAAGATGAATGACTCTCCCATTACAATATGACTAACTAGAACCTGGATATATTTCAAATATAATTTTAATACATTGCTGACAAACAAGAAATAAATTATATCCCCATGTGCCAAAAATAGGAAAATGAAAACAGCTAGAACTGGAATGAACAGTTTAAACAAATGTAAAGGCTGGGATTGCCTTGGGGGGGAAGTGTCAATACCAGCTACTGGGATTAGAAGATTAAGCTTGGGCTTTCTGCAAAATGGGGAGTGAGACTCTTCCACTAAGCCAGAATCTTTGAAGAGAACTACAGGGATCTCAGATCAGTAGCCTCCCTGAATCCATTGTAAAACAAATACAATTCCCCAGTCGAGGCCTCTGATTTACAAAACTTAAATACAATAAAATATAATAAGAAATTAACAAACATACCACAAATGAAAGTCATGAGAGAACAATAACACATTTAAATTCTTGAGAATTTATATAGTGAAATTATCAGGTAGGTAGTATAAAATAATTATGGTTCAACTGTTTTAAGAAATTAAAGGTAGAATAAAAACTGAAAAAAGGATCAAAATATAAATGTAGTAAAAATTCTAGGCATATTTGAAAAAAGAACCAATTAGAACATTTATAAATAAAATATAATTATCGAATTAACTCAGTGAATGAATTGAACAGAATATATTCAGGTGAAGAGAGTATTAAATCTGAATGAAATACTCAGACTATAATACACAGAAACAAGGTGGTAAATACGAAAGAAGTTAAGATACAAGAAAGATATAATAAGTATAACATATCTAATTGGAGTCTGAGATTGAAGAGAGTATTAAATCTGAATGAAATACTCTATAATACACAGAAATAAGGTGGTAAATACGAAAGAAGTTAAGATACAAGAAGGATATAATAAGTATAACATATCTAATTGGAGTCTGAGATGAAGAAAATAGAAAAAAGGCAGTATTTGAAAATATAATGGCTGAGAATTCCCCAAAACTTATAAAAGGATATGAACCCACAAATAGAAGAAATAAGAGTCCAAGATAGAAAAGATATATATTTTTTGTACAACCAAAGAATATCAAATAAAAGAGAACATCTTAAAAGTATGCAGTGAAAAAAAGGTAGACAATTTACAAAGGAGAACAAGTAGATACCAAATTTTTCAATAGCAACAATGGAAGCCAGAACACAGTGGAATGATATCTTCAAAGTCCTGAAGAGAAAATAATTGTCAACCTAGGTTTCTGGATTAGCTTTTCTGTTTTCAAGAAAAATGACAATAAAGACATTTTCAGACTAACATACAGTAGATTGAATTTACTACCAAGAAACCTTCCCTCAAGGAACTTTTTAAAGAATGTACTTCAGTCCTGGCCAGTGTGGCTCAGTTGGTTGGACGTTGTCCCATGTACCAAGGGGTTGCTGGTTTGATTCTGGTACATGCCCAGGTTTCAGGCTTGATCCCCAGTAGTGGGAGTGTGTGCAGGAGGCACCGGTTGATGTTACACTCACATCAATGCTGCTCTCTTCTCTCTTTCTCTCTAAAAGTCAATAAAACTATTTAAAAAATAAAGAATGTACTTCAGAAAGAAGGGAAAATTCTAAACTCAAGTTCAGTATTCCCACATGCAAATGAATGAAGTTACCTCACACCATATACAAAAATTAACCCAAAATGGACAGAGAGCCCTTCTGGAGTGGCTCCGTTGGTTGAGCATCAACCCATGCACTAAAATGTCACCAGTACAATTCCCAGTTGGGGCACATGCCTGGATTGTAGGCTCGATCCCCAGTAGGGGGCATGCAGGAGGCAGTTGATGAGTGTTTCTCACATTGATGTTGCCCTTCCTCTCCCTTTCACTCTCTCTAAAATCAATAAAAACATATTTTTTAAAAAAAATGGGCAGTCCGGCTGCCATGGCTTGGTGGTTACGCATCAACCTATGAACCAGGAGGTCACGGTTCTATTCCTGGTCAGGATACATGCCCAGGTTGTGGACTTGATCCTCAGTGTGGAGTATGCAGGAGGCAGCCGATCAATGATTCTCATCATTGATGTTTCTATCTTTCCCTCTCCCTTCCTCTCTGAAATCAATAAAAATATATTTTTAAAAATAAATGAAAAAAAAGACATCACCCTGGTCCAGTATTGTAATCTCCATCTGGCAAAAGAATATAGGATCTCCTCAAAAAATGTATACACACACTTTGAATAATTATAAAAGCAGTGTTTATTAATATTCATTTCATTTTCAAAAATTGAACTTACAGCATTCATTTCATCAAAAATTGAACTTACAGCTGTTGAATTGTGTGTACATTTTTTGAGACATCCTGTAGTTTTACTGGTGGACTGGAAACCACCTGAACAATTCTGTATTTGTATAGTATTCTATGAATTGCCAAGATAAAGTTTTCTTGGACACAGCTAATAAAAAGCATTTCATGGTCATGCACATGGCAATAGTCTACCTCAATTTGAAGAAATCAGAAGATCTGGGTGGTAGTCTTATCCCTTGTTACCTTGCACAAGTGATTCACTGCTCCTGGTTTCAATTCCCTCATATGTAACATTAAAGGGAACTTTAAATGTTTCCTAAGAAATAAATCTGTAATTCACTCTAACAAGTCTACACAGACCCCTGCTTTCACACACATACACATACATTGCATTAAGATGTAGGGAATTTAATGTAGACTCTTATGAAACACAGCATTGTCATTAATCTGTTTTAAAACAAAGTGATGAGGTGATGATTTATTGGACATATTTCTTATATATTCTCAGACATAATTTTAAATTTATAGGTTTTTTTTAAAATTAGTTGGTGACTGATTGTGGTATAATTTAATTACTACAACCTCAGGAGCTTTACCAAGTTGAAAAAGGGGATTATGCTGGTCTGAGCCTGTACCTGTAAACATGTCTATATTCCATGGTAGCTAAATGGCTCACGTTTGAATTCTCATTCCAATTATTGCAAGGTACCTCAAGGAACAATAGTTGGTGAGTTATATTTACACATGAGATATACACATCTGTTTTCCCACCACAATTATCCATTTATGTTAGCTAGTCATAGTAACCATCCATGCTTTGGAATGAGATGTGACTAAGAGGTTCAGTATCTTCGGCCCACCGCTGTCTGGGAAGATTCCTATGAGATGAAAGAATGGAAAAGACACTCTCCACTCCAGACATACTGAACTTTTTTTAGTTCCATAAAAGCCTTTTGGTGATCTTTGCTTATTGTCTTTTTTAAAAACTTTTTTTTTGTGTGGAAAACTTCAAACTTAGATAAACAAAATAGTATATTAAATCCCACTTTTTCACACAACTTCAACAATTAAATATTCTACCACTCGTTTCATCTATACCACCCACTTGCCAGCCCCTTCATTTGGTTATTACTACTTTTACAGCTTTTAAGGTAAATTTTGCATACAATGAAATACACAAGTGTTAATTGAATGGTTCTGACAACTAGATACACCTGTGTACCTACACCCTCACCAGATTTCTATTTCATGAGGTCTTCCTCCTTTCTTCCCATGTTTTCTCTCAACCCCCCAAAAGCAACCACTGATTTTTTTTCACGTTATGTTAGTTTTGCCTATTCTAGAATTTCATATAAGTGGAGATGCCATTTTTATATACCCTTTTGTGTCCACTTCTTTTCTCAGTATTACATTTGTGAGATGCAGTCATGTTGTGGCATGTATCAGTACACTAATTCATCCTTTTTATTGACAAGTAGTAATATACCAAAACTTGTTTACCCAGCTTCTTGTTGATGGACATTTGAGGTGCTTTCCATTTTTGGCTATTGTGAATAAAGCTGCTATGAACATTCTTGTACAAGACCTTTTGTGAACATATATTTTTCTTTATCATGGATAATTACCTAGGACTGCAATTGCTAGATCATAGAGAAAGCATATGTTAAATTTTATAAGAAACCACCACCCTTTGTCAAAGTGATTATATCATTATAGTGCTCCCACCAGCACTATATATATATATATATATTCTAATTGTTCCACAGTCTCATCAATACCTGCCCTTATCTTGGATAATTACCTAGGACTGCAATTGCTGGATCATAAAGAAAGCATATGTTAAACTTTATAAGAAACCACCACACTTTGTCAAAGTGATTATATCATTATAGTACTCCCACCAGCACAGTATATATTCTAATTGTTCCACAGTCTCATCAATACCTGATATTGTCAGTCTTCAATTTTACCCATTCTAGTGGGTGTGAAGTACTATCTCAATTTAGTATTAATTTGCATTTCCCTAATGACTAGAAATATTAATCATGTTGTCATGAGCTATTACTTTGGCCTAACATGTCTCACATGAGGTTCCTTTGATACACTTACTACCACACACATACCTAGGTAGTTAACTATGTATTCCTTATCTTGTCCTTCTCACTTTATTGAAAGGAATCTTTTGTCCAGTAAAGTGGAGAGATAAGGAAATCAGCCTAAAAGTTATAGGAGAACCAGTTTTCTAGAAACCACATCAACCATTGTCTTTTTGTAGCACCTTGGAATCTTAGAGCAGGAAAACTCTCCTTTCCTGCTCCCTCCTCCATTTCCCAGATCAGGAAACACAATGCAAGTCTGAGTTGCTCATTTAGTTTGATGTTAAGAGGTACAAAAAGCTTGTAAGGCTGAGACTTGAGTGGAGACAGGGCCATACCAAAAAATATAAAGGGAAAGTACTGTGCGGAAGTTTTATTGAAGAACAATATCTCCCTTTGAAGGGGTAATCCTGTGGCTTTCAAGCCTGTAGAGAAATAAAATGAGTAAAATTTACAGCACAAAAAAGAAATATTATTTCCTTGGAGTGTAGACACTAAGTTTCCGTTTATCAGAAAGGCACTGCAAACTCTTGCTGGCTGTGCTTTATAAAGCTGGTCTCCTAACCTGTCCCAGTGTCTTCTGAGAAGATAAGGAGAAACTTTTCTCAGGCCTCCCTTAGCCTGACCTTCAGTCTGGGGTTGAGGTGAAGCCTGCAACGATCATGTGTGGGAAGAAACAGGACTGCTATCAGAAGAATTACAGTTTCTGCTTTCCATATCTTGCCACCATCTGTTGCTGGCCTTTTGGCTTCCTCCCACTAAGAGGAAACTTTAATAGTGTGTTTATAATCAGTTATGCCTGTACTTTTGGTGCATTGCTCATATTCACTTGTTACTCAACATTCCTATACATGATGATAGCTTTCTATTGCCAATGCCTGCATCCCTTAGCCCAAGAGCTTTCTCTGACCACAGGAGATGCTGGGTGCCAGGCAGGCTGAAGTGCCAGGGAGTTAACATCCCTAGGAATAGCCTTCAAACTAATGACAGATGGGAATTAGTGGCTAAATCCTCCATCTTTCTCATCCTTTGGGTGGTACCACTCTTGGGTATGCTCTACATCACCTCCCAGAGTTATACCATAGACATGAGCCCAGTTCCCCACACAGTCACCTCCTCATGAACACATCCTTTAACTGGCTCCTTCCCTTCCCTGGCAATGCTTCCCAATATTACCTTCCAAATAACTCCTAGTCTTAATTTTAGTCTCAGGATCTGTTCTGGAGAAACCCAATCTAGGCTAGCTTAGTATCAAGTCAACTCACTAATAAAATAATATTAGGATGAACAAGTTGTTAATAAATCTTCTGATACTCAAAATGCTGCACTGCACCTCCAGCATTCCTAAAGACAGAACTAACTCCTGAGTTCAGCCAGTGTTTTCCCTGAGATATCGTTAGAGAATTCTTTTCAGGAAAAGATCTAGTTTAAAGAATAACCCCCAAACCAAGGAAGTGGGTATCTCACATATTTGAGTTCAGATGGATAATCAGCTACTTGATTTCTCAAAGCAAATTGGTATAATGTTTATTGTTTCCCATCATATTAAGATACTTCTGGGTATAATAAAAGGTATCTTCAACATATTGATGTTTTGGTTTTACTTACTTACCTTGGCCTGTTTTGGAAAACAAAAATGGAAAGCAAGAGTGATTTTGCTGAAGAGAGAAGATGGCTAGTGCTGGGGTGTATAGGTATGTATGAATGTGTGGACCCAGGAGTCCTCAGCATCCTTTGCCCTTCACAAAAACATTAACACAACTAAAATACCATGGCAAGTTTGGGTTTATGGATGTGTCATGGGTTGATGAGTTTGGTAAATAGCTCCACGTAATACTTTTATAGGTCAGGGATCAGAGGAGTATTACAAAATTGAAGCAATGTCAGGTTTCCATGACTCAAGATGCTAGAAATCTGGCACCAGGATACATTTTGCTTCCCTACCCATTAGAATATTTCTTCTTAAATCCCAATTCCAAATGCAGAGATTCAGGTCTGAGGCTTAGTCCCATAGTCTTCCTCCAAATGTTATCTTCCAGGTAATTTAATGTTAATTTCACTATTTTAAAATTAAAAAATATATAATTGCTGCTTGATAAGGACTGAACATTGTTATAGTTTTCTATTAAATTTGAATTAACTATATTCTCTGGTTTATATGAATAAATGAAACTTCTAGTGCTGGTCTCTCATGCTTTTAGAGAAATCCTTGAGGTCAACATTGTACAACACAAAGATACTACGGGTCCATGTCACAGATGTTCATCAATTCAAAATGACAGATTTTGTACACTTTCTGTAACCGATGTCCTTGTAAACCTAACACCTTTCTTGTCCACCCCAATTTTTCTTTCCTGAGGAAACAGGCAGGAAAGTGTTAATAAACACCTATTCTGGTTACTCTTTTATTCTTCCCAGACCATTGACTCTTCTCTACTATTTTCTTTGTCTTGGGAGGCTGACCTGCATGGACGATGTCACCCTCTGGCCAGTGGGAGGTACCAGGAGGAGATCAGAATGTAGGAGGAGAGATATTAGGGTACTTATTCCCTCCCACTTACTCTGTTCACTGTGATTCTATCAATGAACTTATCACCAAAACTACAGCTACCATTGGGCAGTCCCTGGACTAGCTCTCAAACAGGCTCCAGTCATAGGGTTGTGATACTCGGACTGGATTTTAAGAATAAATTGGTTTGAACAGATGGTGAAGAGGAAAAATGCACTGGAAGATAGACAAAGAGTGGAAGTAAAGTTTTGGAATTATGAACAAACACGAATGTACAGGGGACAGTGAGAAGACCATCCTGACCAAAATGAGGAATTGGTCACAAATTAGGTGGTATAGAGACCATTGTACCAGATGGTCTTGATAGGTGAAGGAATGTAGCTGGCCTGTGGTGGATGTTAGAAGCTGCTGGGATTTCTTGGTGGAGAGATTATTTAGTTCAAACATCTTCAGTTGTCACAACAGGCTGGTTGTCGTTGTGACTCTTGGCCAGCTTTTGACTGGGAAATGATAATAATCGTAGTGGTTGAAAGAGGAGATGATTCATGTGTATTTTGACTCTTTTACAAATTTAATTTTAGCCTGAATCATAGAAAAAGTCTGTAGCCTTTCCCATGGATTTTGTTGGCAGCAGCCCTATGTTCCCATGGGAACAGACATACCTACCCAAACCTTCCTCTTCTGTTTGCCCTCAGCTTCTGTTCACTTGAACGTTTTCGTCTTTTCTATGGGGCATAGTCACATATAAGCTTAGAGCACAGTCAATTTTTCTTCTACAGCTGAGGATTCATTCTGAATTTTTTTCAAATACATGAAACTCTAGGTATAACTCCAAACAGAACACGATGAAAGCAGGCATTTGAATAGACCGTGGAGTAATAACATCTCACTGAGTGCCATCTGCTAAGCAGCTTTCTGTGGTGACCAGACAAAGGAAATACGGCACAGCGTGCTTCTTCGGTGGTTAATTCTGGAAAGCCTTTTCTAAGCTCTAATCGAAATGGGAAGAGCCTACCTCCTATGTGTTCAGAACCTTTGCAGTCCTAGGGGTGACATTGCCCTTGTCATCTCCAGGAAATAAGTTCTCTGATCATAACTGCAAAGCAGCAAACACTTACCTCCAGAATTCTGCACTGAACTCTTTGCTCAGACAGGATACACTAAGTTTTATGTTACTTCCTTTTGTTGCCAAATTCTAATGGCTTGAAATCCAAAATAGATGAAGTTAAACGATAGCAGTTGTGTGTTTTCAGGAAACTTTGGTTACTGGAGATAGTGCTTTCCTTAACTTATATAAAAAGCACTTACTGAGCCAGCTTCTAGACTACGTTCTGGTAACTCAGACATGAATAACACTTCCTCTGGAGTGTCTCAGGCGAGATAGATACATTAACAATAAGCTGTAATAAAGCCTACTAAGTCCTGTAATAAAAGTGCCCCAGCTCTGTGGGACGTAGAAGGAAAAACATCCTTGATCCTGTGGTTCCAGGGAGGCGTCCTGGGAGCCAGAGTCCTTTGGACAAGTCTCCAGGAACCGGCAGGGGGGCTCCCTGAGGGGAGTGAGAGCACTCAAGGCAGAGAACAGAGTGAACAAAAACACCGAAACAACACAGTACAGTGCTGGCTGTTATTTCTTCTCATTCCAGAGGAGAGAAGTCAGGCAGCCAGGCAGAGACAGGTGCCTGGGAGGCTGCCCGGGAGGCTGCCCTCAAGTACAGGCTTCTCAGAGTAGCTGCAAGCAGAAATGTCAGTATTGAAAAGCCAGGCTGGTGAAGGATAAGGGTAGGACTTCCTGGGGAGCAACATATTTCCAACACTGTCATAGAAATGGGACAATAGACTCAAAATAACTGCAGGTTTTCCAGACAATCAGGAAACATGATTTCTGAGGGAGGAGACATCTCCTCCTAGAGAGAACGTCAGGGAAATGCCCCGAGGTTTTAGGAACTACCAGTGATCTCAGCCTTTTCCCTAGTCCCAAGGATGTTTCATTGTTGTTTTCCCAACCATGTTGTTTTCCCACTTCTCACTTTACTAAAACACGAGTTTACTCCCTGCATCAGTTACCTAGGGTTGCCATTACAAAATACCACAAACTCAGTGGCTTAAAAACAACAGAAATGTATTTTCTCACCGTTCAGGAGTCCAGAAGTCTGAAATCCAGATGTCAGCAGGATAGGTTCCTTCTGGAGACTCTGAGGGAGAATCTTCCCCCTGCCTCTGTCCCAGCTCCTGGTGCCTGCCGGCAATCCTGACTCTTGTAGACCCAGCCCTCCATTATCTGCCTCCATAGTCACGCGGCCTTCTCTGTGTCTCTGCATGTTTCAAGTCTCCCTCTCCCTTCTCATAAGAAGACCAGTCACTAGATTTGGGACCCACCCTCAATCCAAAATGATTGCACCCCAAGAGCCTTAATAACATCTGCAAAGATCCTGTTTTCAAGTCAAGTCACATTCACAGGTTCCAGGAGTTAGAACGTAGACATGTTTTTTTAGGAAACAGTATCCAACCCCCTTTTCCTTGCCCACATCTGCCATGGATGTCTTCAGAGCACTTGTAAGTGGGCTGTTTGACCTTGTTCAGAAATTGGATATTAGGATAGAAAGACACAGCATCTTAACTCCCATTGGCCAGGAGTAAAATATGGGTCCAAATTATCCAGCTTCAGGTCTCAAAGGGCTTTCTTACCGAATCTTTGACCAAAGGCTCATCAAAGGATGTGAGCTCTACCCGCAGCAGGTCTAGAGTTAAGACATTTTTACTAGAGGAAGGTGGGGCTACCTCAAACACATCTTTCTTGCTTTTTACAAGCCCTGTGGTTGTACTAGACTCAGCCTCTTGTAAACTGGGACAAGTATTTACAGTTCTTACAGTTGGGTTCTATGCCTTAGCTAATCAGTGGCTATAGGGTCCACCAGAGTCAGGAGGCTCAGGGAGGGAAGCCAGTTCACCACATTGACTGAGGGTAAAGGTCAATTTTTGCAGAGCTACACTTTCAAAATGGATTGAATAAAACAACTTATGCTTTACTTTTATCTGTCTTTGCTTATAACATAGTCTCAAGACTCTTGGAATTCAGGATGATTTTCCCGAGAAATGCTTATTTCTTATCTAATTACTATATAATGCGTTCTTGAAGCAAACACAAAAAATTAGAGGTTGTAAATAAAACATACCCAACCTCAGTTAAGTCTAATCTCTCCTATTCCAGGCCTGCACCCAGGTGGCTGAGCATGGCCGGAGACTCAACCATGCTGACTGCTCTCACTTTGAATTTAAGATCACTCAGCTCAAGTGGGCCTTTGGTGCTACTTGCCATCCTTCTCCACTTATCTTATCTATCTCTTCCCAACCCTGAACAACTATTTCACACCTTCTTTCTCCTCAATCCTCCAACAGCTCCTCCTGTTCAATTCTCAAATATCAGCTGACTTCCTTACTTCTGTGAAAAACAGTGCAATTAAATTTCCACACAGTCCATCACCTATCTACATCTTCAGCCATACCCTCTGCCTCCTCTCTGTTATGATCAGTGAGTATCTGTGCACCTAAGATAGCGCCTGTTCAGTTGTGCACATGATCCCATTCCCTGTAATTTAGTAAGGATATCACTTCTGCGGTTTTCCCCTCTTGACTGAATCAGTCCCATCAACATACAAACATGCTACAGTGTTTCATCTTAAACAGGCATGCACACAGGTGCACATACACACACACACACACACACACACACACACACATACACACCCCTCTCTTTTGACCTTCACATCTCCCTCCAGCTTCCATTCAATTTCTCTTTCACAAAACTGTTTGAAAAAGTTGTCTATACAGACTGTCTCCGGTTTTTTAACTCACTCCCTGTCCTGAACCACACTTCCAAAATTGATCGTGTTGAGGTCACCAAGGGCTCTCACATTACTTGTTTCTTCTGTGGCATTTTTGACACAGTTAATATCTTCCTCCTCCTGCTGCTAAGACCACTTTCTTAACTTGGCTTCCAGAACTCCACTGTCTGTTCTTCATTGGCCTCTCCTCAGTCTCTCCTTTGCTGGTCCTTCTCATTTCCTTGACCTCTAAATGTTGGAAAGCTATAGTGCTTTGGTGGCTGGACACCTTCTATCACTCACTGTTGGGCTGATGCTAGATTGTCTCATGCTGTGGGCACCTCACCAGTATCCCTGCAAGACTCACCTCTACACACAGGGACTGCTTTTTGGGTAGACTTGCTTCTGCCTCTCTGCCTGGGACCATTTATTGGCCCAGAGAGCACTGGGCTCTCCTGGTAAGAAGCTGCAAATTGCTGGGGAGTTAATGCACCTAGAGCAATCCTTCATCAAAGATAAATGGCAATTTGGTGAATAATTAATCTAGCTTTCTGGCCTCTCAGTTTAGGGACCTTTGAGGCCTGTTCTGTACTTTCCCAGAATTCCACAATGCCAGTTCCAATAGGGATAACTTACCTTATAATGCACCTTTTATTGACTTCCTCCTTTTCCCTGGCTCATTTCTCCTCTACTGGTAATTCTTGGACTCTCCTTCCAAATAAACTACTTGCACTTAAATTCTTGTCAGGGTCTGCTTCTAGGGGAACCCAAACTAAGACAAATGCTATGTATATGCCAACAATGCCCATATTTACATCTCCAATCCAAACATCACCCAAATCATATAGCTCCACCACAGCTCTGCATGGATATCTAATATTCATTTCAAACTAAACGTGTCCACATGTGAGCTCCCAATTTCTCCAAACCTGCACTTCTCGAGTAGAAGTCATTTTGGACTCCTGGCTTTCTTTTACACCCACATATAACCCAACAACAAAACTGTTGGCTCTTTCTTCAATCTATGTCCAAAATCCTACCTCTCCTCATCTACTTCTTGGGCCCTCGTCCAAGCTACCTTGCCTAGATTATTGAGATAATTTTCAAACTGTCCTCTCTCTTTGTCTCTTGCCCTATTAAAGTCTATTATCCTCACAGCAGCCACAAGGATCCTTTTAAACCATAGTGAGATCATGTCCCTCTGTTCAAAACTTTCCAATGACTTCATCTCAGAGCAAAATCTGAAGTCCATGGTATGGCACATAAAGCCTTATGTTATCTGCTGCTGGTCTTCCCTCTGATCTCATCTCCTACCACTCTCCTGCTCATTCTTCTGTTATAGGAGCATTGGCTCCAACTGCCCCTTTGCCCACCAAGCATGCTGCTTTCTAGGGCCTTTGCACTTTTTTTCTGCAACCCAGAACATTCTTATTCCAAATAGCTGCATGCTTTGCCTCTCTACTGAAATGTCCTCTTATTTAGAGGGACCTTCTTGGATCTGAG
The DNA here is from genome assembly GCF_000412655.1 of Myotis brandtii. Taxonomy (NCBI): domain Eukaryota; kingdom Metazoa; phylum Chordata; class Mammalia; order Chiroptera; family Vespertilionidae; genus Myotis; species Myotis brandtii. The sequence goes on from NW_005354938.1 coordinate 909,797, forward strand.
CCTTCGTGTTCTCAGAATTTTATGTTCGCTGATTCTGCTTTCTCCCGCAGGTTGCTTTTCTCAGGATCCTATGTCAGTTGGCTTTCAGTTAGTTGGGTTTCATCACTAGGAATGCCAACATGAGATTGCTGCTTTTCTCAGGATCCTATGTCAGTTGGGTTTCATCACTAGGAATGCCAACATGAGATTGGAGAATGGCAGAAGAGAGAAGGGAGGAAGGCATATGTTCCTCTTTCTCAGGCTGCATCTTCAGGCAGCAGAAAATCTCTCCAATGGCTCTAGTTTCCTTTGAACTAGCTTCTAGCTTCTTCCAGGTAATTCCGGCATCTAGGATTTGGTAACCTGATATATTTTCTTTGTCCCTCCCTGGTAGTGGCTTCCAACTGTTGCTGATTTCTGGATTTTTTACTGCTATTTGGCCTTTCAGGTCTTCCAATACCCATGCAACCAATTCTTTTCATGAAATTCCTCTCTTTGAAATACTCAGACCTATTTCTGTTTTACTCACTGGATTCTGACTGACTAGATTCTGAAACTTATATCAGTTTCAGTTCCAGAAGGAAATTTGTAATTTGAGGAAAAATTAATAATTAAATGATTATTTACATAGGTGTTGGTTTGGTTTGGGGAAATAACAGGGATGGTGCAGTAACTCTGGGCCAGTAACATCTGGGAACCACCACCAACCTCCAGGCTTAAGAGTTTAAGGCAGGGCTTCTTGACCTCAGCACTATTGACAATGGGTTCCAGATAATTCTTTTTGATGGGGAGGCTGTCCTGAACATTGTAGGATATTTAGCAGCATCCCTGTCATTTACCCACTAGATGCCAGTAGCATTCCCCTAGTTGGGGCAATCAGAATTATCTCCACACTTTGCCAAATGTACTGTGGGGGCCAAAATAGCCCAAGGTTAAAAACCACTAGGCAAAACAGCTATTGGAAACCCTAAGAGAGAAAGGTGTAGGTAGATGACCATCAACTAGACAAACCTTTAATAGAAAGAGATAGCCACACCATTGCACTTCAGAAGGGCCAGAAGAAGTATTCTAAATCTACTCTTCTCTTTCCCTTTGATCTCTTGCCAGTGGTCCCACTGGCCAAACCCAACTTAAACCAGAAAGAAAAAGTGCCCATTGTGTAATCCATACAGGTCAACCACATATGGTAGATAATAGAATGGAGAAACGTGGGGAACAGATCTGGAGAAGCAAATGAATGGTACCTAACATACTACCTTACATATCATGGTAAACACCCTTTCCATCCTGTCCTTTATTGTTCTCCATAACACTTACCACCCTTTGCTATGCTATACGTTTCCTCATTTGTTCACTGCCTTATGCTCAGTGCCTGGTACATTATAGATGTTCAATAATGTTTTTCAAATGAATGAATGATGGAATCCAATAGGAGAAAATACATTCTGGATATGCAGTAAAATCTTACTCTGGAAACAAAGTACAAATCACAGGGCTTAAAGGAAATATTTTGGTTTCAGAAAATAAAACTATGTAGCAAGTATATTAATCACTTCTCCAGAGAAACAGAAACAACAAGTATGTGTGTGTACCTACAGAGATTTATTTTAAGGAATTGGCTCACATGATTATGGAGGCTTGGTGAATCCAAAATCTGATGGAGCAGGCCAATAGGCTGGAGACTCAGGGAAGGGTTGTAATTTGAGTCCAAAGGCAGTCTTCTTGTTAGGGGATGTGAGTCTTTTCCCCATAAGGCCTTCATCTGATTGTATGAGGTCCACCCACATTATGGAGAGACATACTCAACTCAAAGTCCACCAATTTAAATGTGAATCTTATCCAAAAAATTACCTTCATAGAAACATCTATAATAACATTTGACCAAATGTCTGGGCACTGTGGTCCAGCCAAGTTGACCCATAAAGTTAACCATCACAGCAAGATTATAGTGTATTAAATTAAATTAGATTTGTAGTGTACAAGTTAGATTATGAATATATAGTTTGAAGAAAATAGGCTGGTCTTTTCAATCCTAACCCTTTACTTTTTCATAAGGTAGAAAAATTCATACAATGAACTTGCACCTGTTAACCTAAATATAAACACAGGTTTATCCTTAGCCAACCATGTTCCACCTTTTTATCATTCACTTGATAAGGGACCTCAGATAGGCCAAATTGTTAAATGATACAATCAGATTAAAAAAAATTGGCCAAACAGTTTGATAACTCAAATATAATAAAATAAGGTTTAGTAAGGATACATGTAAGATCCTGAATTAAGGTAGAATGTAGATTCTGAAGACTGGTCTTAAAGTAGCATATAATCACAATATATGGAAATTAAATAGCATACTCTTAAACATCTAATGAGTCAAATAAGAAATTAGAA
>NW_005354938.1:912707-915583 GCF_000412655.1 Myotis brandtii
AAAATAAACAATGGATTTCAATAGACATTTCTCCAAGGAAGATAAACAAATGGAGAACAAGCACATGAAAAGATGCTGAATATCATTACTCATTAGAGAAATGCAAATCCAAACCACTATGAAATACCACTTCACACCTACTAGGATGTCTATAATTTATTTATTTTAAAATAAATTTATTTCAGAGAGGAAGGGAGAGGGAGAGATAGAAACATCAATGATGAGAGAGAATCATTGATTGGTTGTCTCCTGCACTCCCCACACTGGGGATCGAGCCCACAACCCAGGCATATTCCCTGACCCAGAATCGAATTGTGACCTTCTGGTTCATAGGTCGACACTTGATCACTGAGCCACACCAGCTGGGAAGGATATGTATAATTTTAAAATGTAAAATAATAAATGTTAGTGAGGATGTGGATAAATTAAACATTCTAACAATACTGGTGGGAATGGTGCAAACACTGGAAAACAGTTTGGTGGTTCTTCAAAAACTGAAACAGAATTACCATATGAACCAGCAATTTCACTCAGACATATACTCAAAAGAATTGAAAATAGGTACTCAAGCAAATACGTGTGCATATATAATCATAATAGCACTATTCACAGTAGACAAAAGATTAAAACAATCCAAATGTCCATCAGTGTGTAAATGGATAAACAAATTGTGGTATATCCATATAATGGGTTATTATTCAGCCATAAAAAGGAATGAAGTGCTGATACATGCTACAACATGAATGTACCTAAAAAGCATGCTGAAAGAAGCCAGATACAAAAGGTCACATATTGTATAATTCCATCTATATGAAATGTCCAGAACAGGTAAGTCCACAGAGACAGAAAGCAGATTGGTAGTTGCCAGAATCTGGGGGCAGGGGGAAAGGGGAATAATTGCTTAATGGTAATAGGATTTTCTTCTGGGGTAATGAAAATGTTTTGGAACCAGATAGAGGTGATGGTTGTATAACATTGTGAATGTACTGACACTGAATTGTTCACTTTAAAATGGGTGAATTTTATGTTATGTAAATGTCACCTCAATCTAAAAAAAAAATAGAGTATAAAATACACAGGAACTTAAGAGGTAAACCAACTTTATATGTTTTTTTTTTCTGATGAAAGAAAAGTAATAAAAGTATTAAATTGTGTATTTAGTTATCTAGTACCAATTAAAGTATTAAAATTATTTGGAGGAGGAAAGCATACATTCATTAATATGAATATGCTAGAGGCCTGGTGCGCAAAATTTGTGCACTGTGGGTGGCGGGGAGAGGAGTGTGTCCCTCAGCCCGGCCTGCGCCCTCTCACACTCCAGGACCCCTCACTCCTTACTGCCCACCTGCTTGCTGCTCCTTAGTGCTGCCACGGAGGTGGGAGAGGCTCTCACCAGCACCGCTGTGCTCACCAGCCATGAGCCCAGCTTCTGGCTGAGCGGAGCTCCCCCTGTGGGAGCACACTGACCACCAAAGGGCAGCTCTTATGTTGAGCGTCTGCCCCCTGGTGGTCAGTGCGCATCATAGCAACCAGTCATTCTGGTTGTTCTGCCCTAATGGCCAATAAGGCTAAGTGACCAGAATGACTGGTCGTTATGATGTGCACTGACCATCAGGGGGCAGACGCTCAACGCAGGAGCTACCCCCTGGTGGTCAGTGCACTTACACAGGGGGAGCGCTGCTCAACCAGAAGCCGGGCTCACAGCTGGAAAGCACAGCGGCAGTGGTGGGAGCCTCTCCCGCCTCTCCCGCCTCTGCAGCAGCTCTAAGGAGCAGCAAGTTGAGTGATAAGGAGCAGTGAGCAGGTGGGTGGTAAGGAGCAAGGGGTCCCAGACTGAGAGAGGGCACAGGCTGGGCTGAGGGACCCCCCCCCCCCAATGGGCACAGGCTGGGCTGAGGGCCCCCCCCCCCCACAGTGCACAAATTTCGTGCACCAGGCCTCTAGTATAGATATATATATACACTGGACAGTAATAAACCCTAAGTTCTGGAGATTCAATATATTCTCCTGAAAAAAAAATTTCGTCTAAGTGTTGGTAAGTTATAAGAGACTCTAATACCTCTAGTCATTACATGGCTTGTGGGTTATTTTTGTTAAAAACAAAACAAAAAACTACAGCTTATACGTTTGCTATGATGTTTTGTGTTGCTATAGTCTGTTGCTGAGGGATATCCTAAATGCATATTTTTGGCTGCAGTCTGACGTCTGTTTACCAAATCTATTTTTTCCACCTGTTCACTTAAACAAGAATTTTTACATTGCTTACTAATGTGCCAGAAGATTTTCTAAATGCTTTACAAATATTAAGTTATTCAATCCTCATACCAACCCTCAGATGTGGGTTCTATTATTTTCCCCATTTTACTGATGAAAAGTCTGAGGCATAGTTTGATGAGAAAATGGCCCAAGTTCACACAGCCACTAATTAGGGAAGCCAAGACTCGAGCCCAGGATTTAAACTCTCCATACTCTTAATCACAGTGCCACACTGCCTCTATACAAAAGGGGGAAAGGCAGATGGAAAGTGCCCCCCAGATAGTGATAAATACAGTATTGACAATCAGTACACCAATTCCACAGTAATTATTTCTGTTTTTGATAGAGTTTCTAGACTGGAAAAAGGAGTGAATTCAGCATAAATTCTGTTTGTGGACAAGGCATTTGGCAAGATGCCTCATGATTTATTTTAGAAAATATGTAATAATGTAAGCTGGTTTCTAGATCAAATAAGTGAATTCATATCCAGTTGAATGACCATATCCAAAGACTAGTACTTACTGAATTTCCTTTCAACCTGTTAGGAAGCTTCTTGTGGCAGGTCACAGGGCTTTGTGTTGCCTCAAGTCCTAGTAAAACTTTTTACTTTTTAGCAATGT
>NW_005354938.1:915885-921058 GCF_000412655.1 Myotis brandtii
TTGGCTATGATTGTGCTGGGAGGGCCCTGCCCTCCAGCTGGGACTTGCACGTGACAATGAGAGGACCCTGTCCTTTCATTAGTCCGAGGCTTGAACCTGGCCAAGACACTGTAGCCGCGCCCTATAGTTGTCAATAAAGGACATCATTAGAAAATCAATCCAATTTGAAGAAGATATGTAACTGGTCCTATGGGAGAGGATTGTTGACACACTAACGGCTGGAATGGAGAAAATGAATCTAACAAGCTGGAATTTAACAGCCATGAGAAGTCCTTTACTCAGATACAGAAAAACAAACTGTCCAAGATCTGGGTAGGGGAGAGATGGCTTAACAACATCACATGGGGGAGAGAAAAAAAGAAAAGAAACTTAAGGGTTTCCGTTGGCTGGAAGCTAAATATGAGTCAATGGCAAGTTGCGGCTACTTAACAAAGCAAAACAAAACCCTAAAGAAATCTTAGCCTGGAAAAACAGAATTATAGTAAAAGAACTCTTTGTTCCACTAGTCAGCCCATACCTGGGAATTGAGTACTATTTCAGGTATTGCATCATAGAGGGGCAGCATCAAACCATAGGGGTCCAGAATGGGATAGAAAGGTGCAAGGCTGAAACTATCTCATGAAGAATGTCTGCAGGAATGGGAAATATAATTAGTCAGGGATTTAATGTCTTCAATTATCTGGGCAGGTGCCGATGGGAGGCAGTGTTCAAAGAGAGAGTTCGTAAGAGATAAATTACTTACTCTGTGCTACTCCCTTCTATAGAAAATCTATGTAAAGGGAACTTAACATTGAGTGCTTACTGTGAGCCAGGAAGTAATAACCACTTTACATCCCCACACCAACTCTCTGAGACAGTTATTGGTATGTTTCTGACACCTTACCAGTATTCTAATAACTCTTCCTTTTGAAGATCAAGCGAGGGGAAAGCATATGCTTGTCAAGGTAAACACACTATTTGATGCTGGATCCTACTATTCAACTTGAAGCTTCATGATCAACTTCAGAAAGAAGGGCTCTTTGCTCCCACGATCCAACACAGTAGTGAACCATTTACTGTCTGTACTCAGACCAGAATCAGAATGGGGCAAGGCAGTAAGTGAACTTCAAGGAGGTTGCCAAATCCAGGAGCATGCCTGAGTAACAGGACTTGCCTCTGTTACCAAACGAAAGGACTCCATGCGCCTGCATGCATCAAAATCGGACGAGAACAGCAGATTGCAGCAAATGAAGTGAAGGTTTATTGAAGGAAATGTCACCAAAACCAGAGTCACAGGTGAGCTGTTGCTCTAAGACAGGGGTGGGCAAACTTTCTGACTCGAGGGCCACAATGGGTTCTTAAACTGGACCGGAGGGCCGGAACAAAAGCATGGATGGAGTGTTTGTGTGAACTAATATAAATTCAAAGTAAACATCATTACATAAAAGGGTACGGTCTTTTTTTTTTTTAGTTTTATTCATTTCAAATGGGCCGGATCCGGCCCGTGGGCCGTAGTTTGCCCACGGCTGCTCTAAGACCTGGCTCCCTGGTGGCTTCTAGGAAATGGGTTGTATAAGGGACTAAGGGAGTTAGGCTCGTGGTCTCCATTGATTGGTTAGCACTAGGGTAGAGAATAGTTGATCATTGCATCTGGTCCTGATATCAGCCCTGGTGTCATTCTGCTTAGTTTTGCAAGGATTTGTTCAGTGGGATGGTTTTGGTTTCTGGGCCTGGAGCTGAAACATAACTGAGGCCAAGATGTTATCTATAGATTGACCAAAACTCTGTCTCTGTGGACAACAGACTCAAGGCTTTGTTCCTAAGACTATGTGATGCTGGCCAGAACCTCATTGTCCTGGGGGCTTCATGATTAAGGGGGTGGACCTGCAAAGGAGAGGGAGGTAGATGATTCAGGGTGCTCCTAGGCTGCATAAGGCCAGTTTGAACCAACCTCTATCTTGAGGTTTAGTTTATAAATGAGAACTTGAAGATCATATTCAAGAAATTATTTGAAAAAAAATACTAAGGGAAGTATTTGAATTTCAATCCATCATTCCTGCCCCTCCATAGGAAATATAAATCCTGCTCTCTGGTGTCCCGGACTTTCCAGATGCAGGCCACATGCGTCTTTCAGACTTTGTTTTCTGAAACATCCCTACATGGGTCCCTTGTTTCATCTAAACTGAAATTCTCATCCCTAGTATCATACCGCCACACCTTTTCCTGTTATTGTTCCCTTTACTTGGAAAGACTTTTTTCTCTCTCTCTCAAAATCATACTCATCACTTCAAAATACCATCTCCTTCATGAAACCCGTTTTTACCAGCAACCCCCACACCATGGGTGATGTTTTCTTCGCTGAGCTCCACAGCCCATGTCTAAGACTATTTGTACGGCACTTAGGTTACTACTTAATCAGTCTCCAAGACCAGCTCACATAGTGTGGTATGCAGATTTAATGTATTTTGTCCCCTAGGTTTATAAACACAGAATACCCTAATGGTTTTATACTGCATAATGACTCAGTGTAACACATTTTCTAAGTGGAAAAAACAACTCAAGGAAATGGAAGGCAGCAACACATTTTGCCCTCAGCACTTGTACAACAGGTTATTTGAACCATCTATAATTGGTAGTGCACAATGAGGGAACAGCTCTGTTTTTCTTCTAGTTTTGCCTTCAAAAACACTGTTGGCTCTCTCTCCTGTGCCTTGGAGATGTCTCGGGCAGATCCAATGACTCTCAATTCACTCTTGGGTGTTAAAACAGTCTCCCTTTTCAGGTATTAAAAGGTACACCTAGCTAAAGACTTCAAATTGTCATCCATTTCGAGGTGTCACCCTCCCCTCAGCTCAGAACTGATTTTTGCTCTTTGCTTTCTCCTCCCCCAGTTCGTTCTGGCAAGGTCTCCTGGAGTCGCTCCTAATAAGCTCCTGGAATATCTCCTTAAACTTTGGGGAAAATGATGCCTACAGTAAATCAGGCGGAGATGCTGGAAATTCCTTGGCAGATGAACAGGTCAAAGGCTCAGAAAGGTGAGCATCTTAGAACTGACTGATGGTGCAACGCCAGAGAACCACTAAATGACCACGAGACACGGAGGCACTGTCTTCACTAAAGCAGGAAGGAATGCTTCACGGGGGAGACACCAGCATCTGACAAAGGCAGTGTTGTCTGTCCTCATTGTATGAACATCATAGAGTGCACTTACACAAACCTGGATGGCATAGCCAACGTTGACATTTGGAAATATTTCTGGGAAACTGGGCTCCCTGGTGTCAGTGGAGATAATAGGATTCTGGAAGAGCAGAAGCAAGTCCACAGCATAGAACTATCAGAGCGAAGGTAAGATTAGTGGAATTAATTGGCTGCATTAATTGCCACAATAAGCCTCTAGGAAGACAGGTCAATGCAATTCTCTGAGTGAATAGCAAGGCCAGAGTGACAACCAGGAGGCCTTGACTCTCAAGAATCTGTGGCAAGGACTAATAAACCATGGTATCTAGGAGCAAGATGTATGGGCAGGCAAATGAGGTACTAATTGATTTATATATCCAAAAAAGATCTTGAGTGGGTTAGTACCACAAAGAAAATCATGGTCTCTTGTCTAGTTTCAAGAGTTGAGGTGGATTTCTGATTCAGAATCCATTGATTGACTTGTTGTGCCCCCTTGAGGAAGGTCGCTGAAACACCATAGCAAGTCCTTAGAGTAGCTATTAACAATTCTTCCTCAAAGGGACCTAACAGATTTTTATCAGATTAACTGTACACTGAGTAAAGTAAATATTTGAGTATTTTAAGGGCTGTGGATAAGCTGAGATGGATACCAAGTGACCCAAAATATCATCAGCCTCTTTATTAGAGAGGATGTTTAGTGGCCAAGTGATAAATGGAGTCCTAGGCCAAGTCCAAAGGCTGTGGAATACTTAGAAGCTGGAAGAGCCCTCTCATTGGTTCTCTGTGGAGTGATTGGAAAGGCTAAGACAGTGATGGCGAACCTTTTGAGCTCGGCGTGTCAGCATTTTGAAAACCCTAACTTAACTCTGGTGCTGTGTCACATATAGAAATTTTTTGATATTTGCAACCATAGTAAAACAAAGACTTATATTTTTGATATTTATTTTATATATTTAAATGCCATTTAACAAAGAAAAATCAACCAAAAAAATGAATCACCTCTGACACGTGTGTCATAGGTTCGCCATCACTGGGAGGAAACCCCTAAAAGTTCTCCCTGATCTGCAACCCTAGGCAAAGATGGTAAGTTGAAAAAAATAGAACATCCTGCAGTGAGTTGCTCACTCTCAACCACTTAAAGGAGGCAGGAGTGATTATCTCCATAATAGCCCATTCAGTTAACCAGTTTAATCCTTGCTTAAATTAAATAGATCGTGGAGGATGACAATGAACCTTGATTACCTGGACATTTTGGACACTGGTCCACTATACTGATGACACCATGCCAGTTGGACCCTGTAGCAGAAAGTGACTAGAGCTGTGAATGCTTAGGTAAGAGATATATTCCTCGGGTGATAGGGAATAAACCTGTGAATATTCAGGGATCTGACACATCTGTGGCATTTTTTAGAGGTATAATAGTTTAGACCAGGGGTTGGCAAACTATGGCCTGTGAGCCCACTGACTTTTCAAAATGTTTTTATTGATTTTTTTTAAGAGAGTGGGGAAGGGAGAGGGAGAGAGAGGGAGAGAGAGAAACATCCATCGGCTGCCTCCTGTGCCGGAAGCCAATTCCAGCACGTCAGCAGGGCTGAATCATCTGGAAATGGCTGAGGGCATTTCTCCAAACCTGAGAAGGATGCATAAAATGACAGCTGGCTGCCAGACATGTCAGTCTACATGTTATTGCCTCCTACTGGCCAAACACCTGAACAACCGTAGACAATTCCCCAATCTGACAATGGATTGTGTATATAAACCCTGGCCTTTGATGTATATCTACCTTGCCTTAGGACACATTGTGTTAATAAATAGAAAGGGGACCTGAGGCAAGGAGAACTTAGTTCCTTTAGCAAAATCTTCTCTGACTCCCCATAATGCCTTTCAAAATTATGTTTTGTCTCTGGACTCTTTATTAATTTAAGCACAGCACCTTCTCCAGATTCCTGAGCCATTCTAGATGCTGGATCAAGACCACCGGCATTACTCCTGCACAAACACCCCCACACCCCTCACA
>NW_005354938.1:940093-949130 GCF_000412655.1 Myotis brandtii
CCCGGGATCAACCCAACTCGGGCATATGCCCTGACCAGGAATGGAGTTGATCACCTCTCAGTGAATGGCATGACACTCAACTAACTGAGCCACACTGGCCAGGGCGCCTTTTTTCTTCTTAATGGCCCTAAAGCTAAGAATAGTCTTACATTTTAAAATCGTTGAAAAAAAGAAAAAGAACTCTTTGTCACATGTGAAAAATATTTGAAATTAAAGGTTATATCTATCAGTATATGAAGTTTTATTACAACAGCCACATGCATTTATTTTCATATTGTCTATGGTTTTATTCGAATTTTAAGAGCAGACTTGAAAAGTTGCAGCAGAGACCATATGTGGAACTCTCATCCCTTCATACTACTGCTCAGTAAGTCATGATGCACTCGGAAAGCATTTCAAGTGCCAAGCATAGTTTTGTACCATGATATTTTATGACATTTTGTTTTATTTTGCTTTGTTTTATTTTATTTTACCAGTGCATATCTTTTATGTCGAAACAAGAAAAGTGGACTTCAAATTTTGCTACAACTGTGCTAAGCGCAATATGTGTCAACATTACCAGATTAAGCACTAATCACAATATTCCAAACTCATAGGAAAGTGACAGTTAAAAAAATTAGGACAGCTAGAATTTCTTCACAAGAATTAAAAACGTAAATGAAGCTGCAACCAAAGCAAGTCTCCAAGTGGCTTATTAGCAAGCAAAGAAAGTGGTTTACCAATATTAAGTTAATAAGATTGTATTTGTTTGCAAAAGTTGAAGAAATGTGTCCAGAGAAAATAAACCTGTTTAAAACAATCAAACTATGGTAAGAACAGTTGGTCCAAGAGTTGGGGACCTTGGTTGCAACATCAACAATTGTTACAAAAAGAAGGCTGATGGTTCTGAGTATTTTTCCTTGTACCTTAATGAGTTGACAGATGCTACCGACACTGCTCAGTTGTTTACTTGAGGTAGCAATGCCAGGTTTGAAGTGACTGAAGAATTGGGTTCCATAGTCTGTGTAGAACAAGTACAAGTGAGAATATTTTCAAAGAAGTTGAGAAAATCTCTAATACAGAACAACCTGAAGTGGAATCTGCTAAGATGTGTTACAACTCCTAGTGGTAAAAGTTTGTGTGGAACAGAAAAGGTTTAATTGGACAAATTTACAAAGCTTATGAAAAAGTAAAAGGTTAAAGCCTGCAGTTATTCATTGTGTGATTTATCAGCAGATACTTTGCAGAAAATACAGTCATGTGCTACTTAGCAACAGGGAGATGTCCTGAGAAATGCATCACTGGGCAATTTTGTCGTTGTATGAACATCACAGAGTGCACTCACACAAACCTGGATGGCATAGCCTACTACACGCCCAGGCTGTATGGGACAACCTATTGCTCCTAGGCTACAGCATGTTACTGTGCTGAATACTGTAGGCAATGTGGTAAGTATTTGTGTATCTAAACATGTCTAAACATAAAAATGGTACAGAAAAAAATAGAATGTAAAAGATAAAAAATGGTGCTCGCTTCGGCAGCAACATATACTAAAAAATGGAAAGATACAGAGAAGATTAGCATGGCCCCTGTGCAAGGATGACACACAAATTTGTGAAGCGTTCCATTTTTTTCCTCTAGTTTAAATTTTACCTTCTAAAGTTCAGATCAAGTTTCATCTCTTTTATAAGGCTTCCCAAATCTTTACCACTCAATAATCAATCTTTTTCCTTTAGTTTTTCAAATGCTTGTCTATCCACACATTTTAACTTTATCTATGCCACCATATTTGCACTAAAGTTTATTAAATTTAATTCAATCCAATAGTAGGGAAAGCATATTAATTATAGCCTGGCCGGCATGGCTCAGTGGTTGAGTGTTGACCTATGAACCGGGAGGTCACAGTTCGATTCCCGGTCAGAGCATATGCCCACGTTTCAGGCTTGATCCCCAGGGTAGGGCATGAAGAAGGCAGCTGATCAAGGATTCGCTCTCATCACTGATGTTTCTATCTCTCTCTCCCTCTCCCTTCCTCTCTGAAATCAATAAAAAAAGAAAAGATAAAAAATGATACATCTCTATAGGGCACTGACCATAAATGGAGCTTGCAGACTGGAAGTTGCTCTGGGTGAGTGAGTGGTGAGTGAAAGTGGAGGCCTAGGGCATTACTGTATGCTATGGTAGATTTTATAAACGTACACTTACTGAATTATATAACAACACAAAATTGAATCAAGCACAAGAGAAAATGATGCAATTGAGAGACATGGTAAACATGATATGTATGAGGCTGCTGCCAACATAACCTGGCATACTGTTTTACAGCAAGCTTATTTTATGATTAGGAAGAGTACACTCTAAAATAACAATAAAAGTACGGTAAATACAAAAATCAGAAACATAGTCATTTATTATCATTATCAAGTATTATGTACTGTACATAATTGTATGTGCTATACTCTTTTTTTAAATTATATTTTTCTTGATTTCAGAGAGGAAGAGAGATAGAAACATCAATGATGAAAGAGAATCATTGATTGGCTGCCTCCTGCACACCCCCCCCACTGGGGATCGAGCCTGCAACCGGGCATGTGCCCTTGACTAGAATTGAACCTGGGTCTCTTCAGTCCGCAGGCCAATGCTCTATCCACTGAGCCAAACCAGCTAGGGCTGTGTTATACTCTTGTATGACTGGCAGAGCAGTAGGTTTTCTTAAACCAGCTTCACCACAAACACATAAGGAATGCATTGTCCTATGACATTCCGAAGGCTATGGTGTCACGAGGCAATAGAAACTTTTCAGCTCCATTATAATTTTATGCGACCACCACTGTGTATGTGGTCCATAGTTGACCAAAACATCATTATGTGATGCAAGATTGTATTTGAGTCTGTCATGTATTATTAAACCAATAACAAAAATTAACTGTATTCACTTTTGTGAATTTGAGAGTCTTCACTTCTATGAACTTTCTGTCAGCAATAGAAGCTGAATATCCTGACTTGCCCTACCAAACAGCAGTTTGATGGTTTAGTAATGGTAAAGTTTAATTGAGATTTTTCTTTTAGCCCAAGGCTGAAATTGAAATTTTTCTGAACAAGAAGAACTACCCTCAAACTATTATTATTTAACATGAATGACTTGGGAATTTTTTTTGCTAATTGTATGTGTGATCTGGTATGAAGAATTCTTATCTTTTAGAGACATATACTGATATATTTATAGATGAAAGGGTATGATCTTTGGGATTTGCTTCAAATTAATGAGGTGGAGGCCCTGGCCAGTGTGGCTCAGTTGGTTGCATGTCATCCCATGCACAGAGAGGTCTCCAGTTCCATTCCTGTGCAGGCTCAATCCCCAATAGGGGGCGTGCAGGAGGCAGCCAATCGATCTTTCTCTCTCATCAATGTTTCTATCTGTCTATCCCTCTCCCTTCCTCTCTCTCTAAAAAAATCCTTTAAAAACATATTTTTAAAAATAGCTTTAAGAAAATAAAGTATTAAGCTTTAATTTAAACACTAATGATTAATTGGCATTATTTACACACACAAAATGGATATAGCGTAGGAATATACAGCCATGACAAGTACTTGGAAGGCTCTCACAAGGTATAGGCTAAGACTTGTTCTGTGTAGTCCCAGCATACAGAATTGAGTCCTACGGGTGGAAGATATAGGAAGGCATATTTTGGCATAAAAAAAGGCTTCTCTGAACACAACATTTTTCTAAATATTAGTTGGGAGAAGTGAATTCCTGGTCACTGGAAGTGGTTGGGCCAGTCTGATGTTGAAGATCTGGACGACCTTCAGTGCCTCAAGGCACCACCAAACAGACTGTCTGGTTGAGGCTGAACCGGTTAAGTCAGCCCTACCATTTCCACTGCAGCCAGAAGCACAGCACTGTTGGTTAGCCTTGGGGCCACCTCAGCTCCTGACCCTGGCTCACTTCCCACACAGAGGACATGGCTTCAGGGAGACAAACCTGTTTATCAGAATTTATGCCTGTGAGTGCTGCTTTGCATCTGTTAGATTCCCTAAGGACGATATTGCAAGGCTGATAATTATGGTGAAGCAACTGTTTGAACTACTTGTTTGGGTACTTGGCTTCCAGTCTGGAGGTAGAACTCAATTATTAAGTTACAGAACATTAGAATACAACAATGACAGCAGTATTTTCTGCTTTACAATATTACCTTTTTGTTTCGAAATAAACAAAGTTGGAAGACAGATGCTGCACCCATAAAGTGCTGAAATCAGAGAAGAAAGGAGTCAAGAGATTATTTCCCTGAAATCATTCTTTTCCTCTAAAAGCTTAATCAGAAATGAAGGAAATGGGCTCAGGAGTTCTAGTGCCTTTAGGACTAGGTCCAGATTATTGCCAGGAGCTGGAGTGTGGACCAAAGGGACAGACTCTTCTGGGCCGGCGTGATCTGAGAGGCAGGTGGAGAGTGTGGATCTTTGGATCTACCTGAGGGGCAGGCCAGAGGGACTACTTTGGTGGATATGAAAATGCGAATACTTTGGAAAGAGTGGTTTCTAACTTCACTGTTTTCCTAACCTAGTTCTGTGTTTTGTTGTTGTTGTTGTTAATACTCACCCAAGGACATTTTTCCCCCATTGATTTTTAGAGAGAGTGTAAGAGAGAGAGGTAGAGACAAACACACACACAGAGAGAGAGAGAGAGAGAGAGAGAGAGAGAGAGAGAGAGATTGGTTGCCTCCCACATGCATCCAGCCAGGACCAGGGATCGAACCTGCAACTGAGGTATGTAACCTCGACCAGAGTCGAACCTGAGACCCTCTAACCAATGAGCAAAACAGGGTAGGGCTCTGTGTCTGGACTTTTAAGAAAATACTTGGTCCTTGATTTATTTTGAAGAATATGTATGAGTGAGGCCTGTGTTGCTTTATTAGAATCATTAAAACCAAGAAAAGAGGTTGGTAAGAGAAAGAATGAGCTGGGGCTTGTGGATATTTTTTTATTTTCGGAAGCCTGCCCCCTCTTATGACTCCACAGCCTTTGCCTTGGTGGAAGAGTGACAACAATGTGTCTTGCTTGTGCCAACAGAAGGCCAAAGCCCCAAATCCAGAGACAGGCTGAGGAAGATACGTAAGTGAAGTCATGGTGTGGCGACCTCGACCAACAACTTCACAATGGATAAGATTGTATTTGGACGTGGTAGTGCAATGTGCAGAGAGCCAACATGCAGAAGGCAACAGGGCTGCTCAAAAAGTGGAGCCTCACAACCTGCTCTTTCTAGTGATGTCCAGAGACTGGCGTTTGCAATGTTAGCAAGACAATAAAAAAAGAAAAGGAAAAAAATTAATAAGGGATCTGCCAGGCTTCTCCACTGTAAAGTCACTCTTTGCCCCTTAGTAATTGTCCTAGTCAGCTCAGGCTGCTGTAACAAGTTACCTGGACTGGGGTGGCTTACACAGCAAACATTTATTTCTCAGTCTGGAGGCTGTGAGAACCCACTTCTGGGTTTGCAGATGGTCATCTCATTGTGTCCTGATGTGGTGGAGAGGGGAGGGAGGGAGAGAGAGAGAGAGAGAGAGAGAGAGAGAGATCTCCCACGTCTCCTCATAAGAGCACTAATCTCATTGATGAGGGTGTCCCTCTCATGACCCAATTACTTCCCAAAGGTCCTATCTCCTAATACCATCACATTGGGTGTTGGGATTTGAACATACAAAATTGAGGGGGGACATAAACATTCAGTCCATAATTGTAATTAATAAGCATTTTGTGAAGAGGTACTTTGAGATTAGGTAAATATCCTATTCCTCAGTACCCGCTGGTGTTTCTTGGATGGACTAGTTATTAATATGATTGCCCATCGTTTCTTCTATATTTATACTTGGCAATATGCTGTGAGGAAAACTTTTAATTTTCACTTATTTATTTCAGTCTCACAGACCCCTCTCCTATTCAGTGGGTCACAATCCATTAGTGTCATTATTAATTTTTATGCTATAAATGAGCTGGCCTCTGTGCCTGTAGACAGGACCCCCTCATTCATGAGCACTCCCTCACTTTCTGGTGGAAAAATATATTCCCTGCTTCAACCCTGGAATTAGCTATTTCTCCAAGCAACCCTAGTCTCTTTTAATGGAGAATGGTACATACACATCTATAGTTCCACAAATCTTTACATCTCAATTTCTATGCCAATCTATCTCTGTGGAAAACCACGAGTTCACACTAATTCTAAGCCAATTCCACAGGGGCCATTCTAGGTTTGTATCTTTTCATAGTTGTCATCTCTTACAGTGAGAAATCTGACTCCGTGACTGACTACGTACTAGTCATTTGTAGAATCCAGTGGAAAACGAAAATGCAGGGGCCCTTGTCCAAAAAGCAGGGGAAAGATGCCAATAAAGGTACTACATATAAATCTTCTTCCTTTGTTCCAGGGTCTCTCTCTCTCTCTGTCACTCTCTCAACTAGTCATACCTGTTTTTATTTGTTATTTGCATATAAATCTTTTTCCTTTTTCCAGGGTCTCTCTCTCTCTGTCTCTCTCTCAACTAGTCATACCTGTTTTTATTTGTTATTTAATGTCAATATGGTAAGTTATTAGCATGAATTTTACTGTTCATCTTTCTATTATGCAGTATCAGTTTTAAATGCAAATAGGAGAGCATTGAACTCATATGGAAAATCAGGAGAACATAACACAACTCATATTTTGGAGCTCATACACACGGATGTATGTTGTTTTACCAGGACAGTGGAAACATTGCACAAAACTAACTCAACTGTTTTTATTTCACTTCTTGATGCACACACGTTCTTCCAGCATGTTCTTCATTTGATTTACTGATGAATAAGGATGTGCCAAAAGGAAAAGAAACTATGGTTTGCCCTATTTTTTTCTTCTACATCATCTTCAGTACAAGTGACTGTCTAACAAACAGAAGTAACACAAGTAAGGGTTCCTGTGGCTAGGTCAGGACCACCGAATGACCTCCTTATCTTAAGGTCAGCTGATCCGGGACCTTAATTATATCTGTAAAATCCCCTTTATCATACAATATAACACAATTATGTGAATGTTATCACATTCAAATATTGGGGGACCTTTTAGAATTTTGCCTACTACATCTACCTTGAAATAGACAATGGCTGCAGCCATCAGAGGGAGTGCAGCCCTGCCAAACCTTGATTTTGAACTTCTAGCCTCAGGAGCTGTGAAAGAATATGTATCTGGTGTTTGAATCACCACTTGTGTGGTAATTTGTGATGGAGCCCTAGGGAAACTGCTATACTGGAGGAAGAAATAAAAGCTGGAATAATCAGAATACTGCTGTTCATAGGAAAACAGCAAGGGGTATGAATTCAGCTTATCAATAAATATGACAGCCATTATCTTTAATTTCCAGGATTCTTCAAAGACTGGGCAGTAAGGGTATAATTTTGCTGATTATGATGGCCCAAGGCCCCTGCGAAGCTAACATACACAAGCTGTCTTTGTCCCTGCTTCTCACCAGAGCTATTAGCATGGCTTGACTCATAGAGATACTACTGTGGCCGTTCTCCTCCACTCATGCTTCTCTGGCCCCCTGAAAGCTGTGTCCTGGTAGAAAGCAGACCTAGTGCTATGGCCTATCATCAAGCCCTGTTCAAATCATAGTTAGGAGGAAGTTGATAGTAGCGGGGGTGGGGTGGAGGGATATACCTGTTTCAAGTTTGGAGTAGAACAAATAGAATGGAAGGGATGGAATAACGATAGTTTTTCAATTCCTATTTTAGCCTCATTATTAGACCCGAGTGAGGATAGGAGTAAACATTTGATCATGAATTAAGACTGACATTCTCCACATATCACCCTGGACTGCAAAGTGATCATCTCGGTCCCAGTTTAAGAGTGTCATGCAGTCCCTGAAATTTATGATTATTTGTAGAGTCCTTCATGGCTCCCTCAGAGTATGTGGGTAGGCACCATGGGTTGTAACAATTAAGAGACATGATTTCAGTTTTCTCAACTGTAAATCCAGAATAAATACTTTTCATCCATCCATCCATCCATCCATTATCCTTCATCCATTCATTATCCTTCATCCATCCAACAGATATTGAGGCACAGGGGACACGACAATAAATGAAACAGACACCAATTCCTGCTCTTATAGAGCTTACATTCTACTGGGTAGAAACATAACAAGCAAGCAAGCAAACAAACAATAAGTAAAATATGTATATGTTAGTTAAATAAATGCTGTGGCAGAAAATAAAACAGAAGGGAAAGAGAAAGAAGCAGAGGAGATGGATTAATTTTAAATAAGGTGGTGAAGAAAGGCCTCACTGAGAAGATGATAAATGAGCAAAGGCCTGAAGTATATGTAGCAGAGAATCACTCAGCTACCTGAAGGTAGAGCATACCAGACAGCAAGACATGAGTGGGGGGGGGATAAGGACACATATGTAATACCTTAATCAATAAAGAAAAGAAAAGAAATTTTAAAAAGAAGAACTCAAGGGGCAAACACAGTGATAAGCACAAACCATCTCTCTTGTGTAATTTTTAAATGATGGTCAAGGTTGTGAAAGAGAAATAGCAAAATGGGCTGCTTCCAAATCTGTGCTATTATAAATAATGCTGCAGTAAACACAGGGGTGCACATATTCTTTCAAATCAGTGTTTCAGGTTTCTTCAGAAAAAGTCCCAAAAGTGGGATCACTGGGTCATAAGGTAGTTCCATTTTTAATTTTTTGAGGTAACTCCATACTGCTTTTCACAGTGGCTGCACCAATCTGCATTCCCACCAACAGTGGACAAGAGTTCCCTTTTCTCCACATCCTTGCAAATACTTGGTTTATTGATTTATTGATGACTAGTGACCCGGTGCACGAAATTCGTGCATGGGGGAGGGAGTGTTCCTCAGCCCGGCGTGCACCCTCTCCAATCTGGAACCCTTCGAAGGATGTCCTACTGCCAGTTTACAGGGATCGGGTATAAACCAGCAATCTGGGACTGCTGGCTCCTAACTGCTCACCTGCCTGCCTGCCTGCCAGCCTGCTCGCCCCCAACTGCCCCCCCCCCTGCTAGCCTGCT
>NW_005354938.1:950363-966988 GCF_000412655.1 Myotis brandtii
CTAGAGTTTGTCCTTGTGATTTATTAATAGTCATCACAAATGCTGGCATCATGGGACACTGTCGTCGAATCAATTTAAATGGGAGGCCAGCGTCAGATGGGGACAAATTAATTCTTGGAATCAGAACAACCTCTCCCTCTGCAGATCCTGTTAATACTTCAGCTTCGATAATGTTAGGTTGTAATCTTTTGACAATAAATCTGGTAGCATTACAAAGACCCCATTTACTATTGAGATTTCTCAATAGCATGATGATTACAGTGTTTTGGACAGGTTCAAGCCTTGGACTGATGAGAGGGCACAGTCCTCTCATTGGCCCTCCCAGCACAATTATAGCCAACAGCTGTAGTTGTAAGCTTGAACCTATGGTCGGAACACGTGGCCCCACATGCCTGAGTGATGTAGGCTTGATAGAGTTCAGGTACATGTAGTTGAGTAGGATTGAAACCCAGGAGAATGTTGTAAACCCCTTGTGCTGGCGCGGCACACTTCATAAAGATATAATGCCTCCACTCTCTGTGGGTGGGTTCCTGACTCAACCCCGCCCCTGCAGGAAACAGCTCTGGGAAACAGCTGGGGGGTGGGGGGAGGGCACAGCCATTGCCAAGACAACCCCTACAGGACTGACTTCCTTCCGCTTGGTCGCAGTTGTTGAGGTCATCATGAACACCACCCAGGGATTTTATATAAGTAGATAGAGGCCTGGTGCACGGGTAGGGGCTAGCTGGTTTGCCCTGAAGGGTGTCCTGGATCAGGGTGGGGGTTCCCTTGAGGCATGGGGCAGCCTGGGCAAGGGGCCTATGTTGGTTTGAAGGCCGGCCACGCCCCCATGTGGTGAGGGTCCCTGCTGGGGGTGTGTGGCAGCTTGGGTGAGGGGCTCAGGGCTGTTTTCAGGCTGGCCACACCCCTTCAGGGTGGGGGTCCCCGGTGGGGTGCCTGGCCAGCCTGGATGAGGAACTGATGGCTGTTTTCAGGCTAGCCAAGCCCCCCAGCGGGAACCCTCACCCCATGAGGGTGTGGCCAGCCTGGGTGAGGGGCTGAGGGCTGTTTGGCTGACAGTTAATTTGCATAAGGATATGCTGATTAGCCAATGGGAAGGGTAGCGGTCGTACGCTAATTACCATGTTTCTCTTTTATTAGTGTATATAGCCATTCTGACAGGTGTGAGGTAATATCTCATTGTGGTTTTAATTTGCATTTTTCTGATGATTAGTGATGTTGAGCATCTTTTCATATTTCTGTTGGCCTTCCATATGTCTTCCTTGGAGAAATCTATTCAGGTCCTTTGCCCATTTTTTAACTGGATTGTGTGGGTTTTTCTGGTGTTGAGTTTTACAAGTTATTTATAAATTTTGGATATTAATTCCGTATCAGATGTATCATTGGTGAATATGTTCTCCCATTCAGTGAATTGTCTTTTCATTTTGTTGATGGTTTCTTTTGCTGTGCAAAATTTTTAAATTTGGTATAGTCCCATTTGTTTGTTTTTTCTTTTGTTTCCCTTGCCTGAGAAGATGTATCACAAAATATATTGCTATGAGAAATGTCCAAGATTTTACTGCTTATATTTTCTTCTAGGATTTTTATGGTTTCAAGTCTAACATGTAAGTCTTTAATCCACTTTTAGTTTATTCTTGTGTATGGTGTAAGAAGGTGGTGTAGCTACATTTTTTTGTACGTATCTGTCTAATTTCCCCAACACCATTTATTGAATAGACTAGCATTACCCTATTGTATGTTCTTGCCTCCTTTGTGAAATATTAATTGACCGTAAAAACTTGGGTTTATTTCTGGCCCTCAGTTCTGTTCCATTGATCTACTAGTTTATGTCTCTTTTTATGCCAGTGCCATGCTGTTTTGATTACTATGGCCTTGTAGCAAAATGGAGTTGATATTGTCAAGAGAGCAATCTAAAATGGAACCAGGAGGCCTTTGGGAAGCTGAGCTAACTTACCCCCTCCATGTGAAACTGAACTTTTGGACTAAGCTAAACCATAACAATTATATCCTAATATAGTTCCTGGACCTGGCTCTGCAGCACTGAACTCTCTAATTAAAAAATAAATTTTCACCTAGCAATAAACAAAAGCAATTAATCATATCATATACTATAGTGTAAGTCTGCTTTCCAGCACCAACCACAGCTCTTTCAAAGAAACTTGTATAACCCCTTTCAAAGCTCCCTTTTTCTAAATTCTGTCTCTTTCTTTCCCCCTTGAAACACAGTTGA
Source organism: Myotis brandtii (assembly GCF_000412655.1). Taxonomy (NCBI): domain Eukaryota; kingdom Metazoa; phylum Chordata; class Mammalia; order Chiroptera; family Vespertilionidae; genus Myotis; species Myotis brandtii. The sequence goes on from NW_005354938.1 coordinate 952,594, forward strand.
GTTTCTACTCAAATCTGTGTACCAACTTGCAATTCCTAAGACCTCCAAATAAAGCTTTCATTTGGCTTATAGTTCTTGGTCAAAATTTGTTGACAAGGTGGTCTTCTTGGTCCCTGCCAACTCTTCCTAGCTTAGTTGGGGGCTAACTTCTTTGCACCAACAGAAGTGCTGAAAGGCAGCATTATAATATCCAGGAGTAAAAAACTTTCCTGCAATTGATGGGGAAACATTTATCCACTGACAACAAATGAGGAACAACAAACTGGATAGAATTTAAAATATTATCAAATTACAGTGTAGTACATTCAGAATATTTGTTTCCTAAAGTTGAAAGATCAAGTGAATGAAATGATTCTGAGTAAAAGTGTTTGGCTTTTCCGTAGGTGTGTGAAATAGCTAATTCAGTTTAATCCTTATTTGTTGTTTTTTATTTTTTATTTTTAATATATTTTTATTGATTTCAGAGAGGAAGGGAGATGGAGAGAGAAATAGAAACATCAATGATGAGAGAGAATCATTGACTGGCTGCCTCCTGCACGCCCCCCACTGGGGATCCAGCCTGCAATCCGAGTGTGTGCCCTGACCACATGCCCTGACTGGGAATCAAGCCCCGACTTCCTGGTTCAGAGACTGATGCTCAACCACTGAGCCATGCCAGTCAGGCTATTTGTTGTTTTTTAAATGCTTAATGCTTCTCTGATTGCAAAAGTGAATGTCCTAATGTAGAAAACTTGAGAACTATGCAAAAGAATAACAAAAATAAAATTCACTTGTTACCACATAGGAAAAAAAATCTGTAAATATTTGTATATTTCTAGATTTATTTTTCTTTTTACGTCTTGTTGATTTTATAGTGAAAATAACCTGTTTTAATTTGCATTTTGGTTGCTACTATGAACAACTTTTCATATTGTTTTTTGGCCAGTTTTCATGTACCAACTTTTCTTTTGGCATCTTAGATTTTTCTTGCTGATTTGAATAAGCTCTTTCAATCATAAGAAAACTACCAATTCATTTTTTGTCACATTTATGGCAAATGTTTGTTTTTCTACGTTTCTTTACTGCCTCCTATTTCTGCATAGTTTTTAGAAAGACATATGTTTGTGTAGTCCACAACTCATGTTTGGTGAAGTTTTAGATCTGCAGAAACTCTGGCCACCCAAGGGCCTGTGGATCTGAAGTTGGAATCATTGATCAAAATGACACAAAGATGTCCCTGTGTAGTATCTCTTTCCGTTGAGTTTATGTAACCCCTGAACAATGAGAAACCTCTTGATGTTGGCTAGAAACTCAGGATTGAACTCAGGAGGCGTGCTAATGAATGAGAGTGCCCTCGGGTCCTTGCCCCTCACAAAAGGTCACCTTTATCCTTCTACAGATTTTTATGACATCTGCGACGAGGACGGCCACGGAGGCTCCTTGCATACCAGCAAGTGCACGTGCACTCCCGGAACCGTGCTAGGCCCTCACAGGCAGACATGCTTTGGTCAGAAACTAATCTTGAAATAGAAACAGGCTGTTAATATTAAGATCAAAAGAATAAATAAAAAACTCTTCCTGACTCAGAGCTTCATCTGAACACTTGAATGGTGTTTGCCTTTGTAGTTCATAACTAAAGCCTCAAGGCAACTTTAGATCATGTTTAGGGACAGTCTAGAACCGTGCAGTGCAACACAGAAGCCGATAATCAAGGGAGAGAGGGAGAATCACCTAGTGTTTCTTCCTCCTGCCCTCCAATCATCTAACAGGACCTCCCATTGACCATACTTGGGACAGGAGGCCCTACTTTCTCCTTTTCTCCAAAAGAAGTAACATTTCCTCTCTGGTCCCAGCTCTCGCCAGGTAGCCTCTACCTTGATTTGGTCTCCCACTAGATGACCTGACTTCTGGGATTAGGAAACATCACCTCCTCCTGTAACCTCCATCCCTAGGACTGGTAGTCTTTTCCTGCTGCTCGTAGACCTCCGCCATGCCAAATAGGGGAGGGCGGGGACTGGAAGCAAGTAGGCAAATGACCAGCAGAGGAAGGACTTGGCACCTCATCAGCTTGAGGGTGTGCATTACCTCTGGGGAGGGTGTCAGTGGAATGGGAGTGGGGAGGGGTACAGAGAGTTTTCAACCATATCAATAACCACTTATTTCATTAATAATTTTTTAAATGTTTGAAGCCAATATGGCAAAATATAACCATTTGTTAAATAAGTAAGGTGGGTGGGCAGATGCTCATTATATTATTCTCTGTGCATTTCTATATCATTGGAATATTTCATAAGAAGAAATTATTAGAGAAAAAACGTTCCAGATGAATGGCAACAGTAAGCCTTTTCCTTGCTCAGACATGCCACTCTTTCCCACCCCACCCCCTGGAATATGCTGCGTCTCTCCTTCAATGAAAGGTGGCTTCTTACAGGCACTGCCACCACTGCAGTTGACTCTTTGGTATGACAGCATATTAAAGGCAAGGAGGGAAAGTGAGAAGGAGAAAGGACAGAGAAAGGCAAGGAGAGAAGGTGCTGGAAGACGTGGAGGGACAAATCACAGGGAGCTCCCCTGAGCCCACCTGTCTTTGAAACTTGGTTCAGCCACTTACAACCTGGGTGGCCTTGAGCATCCCTGCATTTTCTCTTCTGCGAGCTATGAATAAGAGTGCCCACTTCCAGGAGGTACTAGCAGCATTCAACGGGTTAACTCAAACAAAAAGACCTTTGAATAGTATTGGCGCATAGTAAACTCTCAATGTTTCTGAGAAGTTTAATTTTAATTTTTCAATCACAGTTTACTTTCAATCTTATTTTGTATTAGTTTCAGGTAGACAGCATAGTGGTCAGACAACCACATCGCTTACACAGTGTCCCTGCCCCCACTATTTCCAGTAGTCACCTGGCATTATTATTGACTATGTTCCTTATGCTGTGCTTTGCATCCCCGTGACTATTTTCTGACTACCAATTTGCACTTCCTAATCCCTTCACCTCTTTTTCCCAGTCTCCCAGGCTTCATCCCCATTTGGCAACCACCAGTCTTCCCTCTGTGCCTATGTAAACTCTCAATACTTGTTGGTTATTATTATCCTTTATCTTTTTAATCTTTGTACCCACAGTGTAAACAGAATTGTCCCATGATTAGATCAAATATGTGGGGGGGGGCGGGAACCTGTGGTGTGCTTGCTGGGGTCATATTTCCTGGTGATAATCTGCTCCTGGTTGAATGTGTAGCTCTACATACAAGGCTGCCTGGATTCTGGTCTAGAGGAGGGCCAGGCTCAGTGTGATTTCAGGCAAGCTCGGCTAAAATAGGACTCTGGCCAAGAGAGTTCAGTGAAATGAAGAGAGAGACTCTGTGGGGTCATCCCATCAAGAGATTCAGCTTCAATATTCTGCTTCGAAGGGGAAGTCCTCCAAATGAGATAAGCTATGGAGAGAGCAAGCACAAAGAAAAATATGTCAATATTAAACTCTGGTTCAAAGGCATTCTTCTCTGGTGTATCCTATGGTCTTTGTGCTCTCTCGGTCTCCTCCACAAAATTCTGTAAGAACAGAAAGGAGGCCCCACCTTGATCTTCCATCAAATTGATCTGGTGGGTGTGCTAGGAACCAGGGCACAGAATAAACTCATAATAATAGCTAATATTAAGCCTCTCCTCACTCATCCTGCTCCAGCCCCAGTGGCCTCCTTACTCAACTCCTCTAAACACAGTTCCACCTCAGGGCCTTTGCACTTGCGGTTCTCACTGCCTACTATGCTATTCCCCCAGACATCCACACGGTTCATCCCTCACCTCCTCCAGGTTTCTGTTCAACTGGCATCTTGTCAGCAAAGTTTCCCCTGATCCATCCTATTTAAAGTATCAATCCCAGCCTGACTAGTGTTGCTCAGCGGTTGAGCATTGACCTATGAACCAGGAGGTCACGATTTGATTCCTGATTAGGGCACATGCCTGGGTTGCAGGCTCGACCCCTAGTGGGGGGGTGCAGGAGGCAGCCAATCAATGATTATCTTTCTTCATTGATGTTTCTATCTCTCTCTCTCTATCTCTGGTTGCCATAACATTGTTCACTGTTGCCTCTCTCTCTCTCTCTCTCTCTCTCTCTCTCTGTGTATTTATATATTTTTTTTGCTCAATCCCTTCATCGACTTTGATCCAGTCCCCCAACCCCTCTCCCCTCTGACACTTGTCAGTCTGTTCCCCGTATCCATGCCTCTGTTTCTAGTTGTAGGATTCAGTCTTAATTGCATGTTTATTTTGAGTTTATTTCTGTAGTCCCTGTAGTCCCTCACCAGGATGCAAGCCTGTGAAGGCAAGAACTTTGACCAGTGTACTATCTCAAGCACCTAGAAAGTGCTTGGCACATAGTAGATGCTCCATAAATATTTATTGAGTGAACGAAATTAATGATTCTGCCTTCTCCCTAGTTACATGTCCTTTCTTAAAGTTCTAGCTCTACATCTAGAAGTTCAGACAATATGCAGCTGTTAGGGATGCGTCTTTTCCAGGTACTCCAATTTAATTGCCAAACTACCAGGAAATAGTATGTAAAGATAAAAGTAGTCCCAGGTGCCTTCCAATCCTTCCCGCTGACCCTCTATCCATTTAGAAAAACTCCTGATGATCCCTCCTCCTCCTTCACTTAACCCAGTGCCACTTACAAGAGCCCATCGAAGGCCCTCCAGTTTCTATTTAAGCTGAGAATGGTCCTCATCTCCTCATCGTTCAATTTAAAGTCAAAGACCTGGAAAAGAGAGAATTCCAAAACATCAACGCCAAGCCCATTCCTGGTATGCTTTGAGATCTCTGTCATTCTCACCAGAAGCGAACTCACATAATGGGGCCACAGCCTTGCTCCCATTATGTCCACTGGATATGAATTTGGCTCTAAATTAGATCCTACGGAAAGACTGCAGTATTGACAGGGTTTAGTGTTCCCAAGGGGAGAGTGACCAGGCTTATCAGCACGAACCATGCCTGCGCTCCTGATGGGCAGGTCTTCAAGGGTGGTCCATGCCTGCCTACTGCTGTGTGTGGCCCCAGAACCTAACTGCTCAGGGGCAACCGCAGGTCTTCTCAGTGGTGAGAGGCACAGCTGTGCTCAGACCTAACAGGACTTGCCCGCTGCCCCCCCAGCACATCCTGGGCCCACAGATCATTCTCTCAGCTCCACTGAGGACAGCTCCCTGGCCTGAGAGATGGCAGCATGGTGGGAAGGGGGTGAGGCCCACGGACAACGCAGGGATGGGATGAGAAGCCCAGCAACAGAGTCTCTCCCGCCCCCTCCTCCACTGAGGAAAACCAGGGCCACCCAGCCAGAATCTGACCTGGAAGTTCTCAGCGATGTGTGCCGGTGTCATGGACTTGGGGATCACGACCACATTCCTCTGGACCTGGAACCGGATCAGAACCTGTGCAGAAAGGGACATCGTGTTCCCACTTATCTACAGGGACGCCTCCCCTACGAAAAGGAAAAATAAAAAACCTGCCGCTCACTGTGCCTCTCGTGACAGCGGCTATATTGACTGAGCACTTCGTGACAATCCGACACTTGCCCATCCTCTGCTCGATTATCTCCCCTAATCCTCACAACCACCCTATGCTTCCCTTTAACAAATTATTTTTTAAAAAAAGAAGAAAGAGAGAGGCTTGGGACAGTGTTCGGGGTCATACAGCTGGTAAGTGGTGGAACTGGGATCTGAACCAGCTCCAAAAGTCACGCTCTTGCCGCTCAGCTCGAGGGCCTCACTGCAGCTGTGAGAGGGACGCTGGCCTTCCTTCTCTGATGACCATGGTATTTCCTGGGCTGCAAAGACCCTTCCAAGGAAAGGCCTGGAGGGCTTCCTCTCCTGTTCACTTCTCTTTCAAGGAGTTAAGTGAAGGCAACATAAGGAAGAAAAAACAAAAATGGTTTACCGGGGCAAACACACACACACACTGTACCTGGGCTGCGGTTTTTTTGTGTTTTGCAGCAATCTCCTTAATCGTGGGGTCCTCCAGTAGGAAGGGGTCCTCCGGCCGGGCCCTACAGGCAGAAGGGAGGCAGAATGATCACCATTTTATCATATTCGGGTGAATATTACTACCGTGAGGGCCCAGGGCTGCTCATCCGTCTTCTCCACATGGGAGATGAGGCGGGAGGATCTGAAAGCGCGGGGTCTCGCCCCTGAGCTCCAAGGGCTCTGAGCCTCAGCATTTTGCAAAGGCAGGCCCAGCCCTGGGTGGCTGACCTGGAGCATTCCTCAAGGGTCAGGCACGTTGCTGTTTTTGAAAGTTCCCATTTCCCCCCGCTGCTTGGCTGTGCCAGGCACATCGCCTTCGACACGTTTTTCTTTCTGAGGGCTTGTAGTCTAAGACCAACATGAACCAATTATGAAATACGTTTTTAGGGTATCAAGAGAAAAATCCTTCAGATGCCATACCAAGGTCTACTCAGAGAGCCCAGAGGGCTGTATGCCGTGACAGTGATGCCCTTGGAGTAGCAATACTGGATCAGTTTCTCCTGCGTGAGGTATGGGTGACACTCAACCTGCAAAAGCAAGCAATCCCTGTCACTTGGCAGCTGGCCTGCTTTTTGAGCCGTTCTCAGGGCGTTCTACACACACACACACACACACACACACACACACACACTTGGCAGCTGGCCTGCTTTTTGAGCTGTTCTCAGGGCGTTCAACACACACACACACACACACACACACACACCCTGCCAGACAAGGACTGCCTCCTGCTAACCCAGACCCGAAGAGCTGTCTCATACCTCCCCAAAGTGTCCTGATCACTGAGCCCTGAGATAAGTAAGACTCAGTACATAACACAGAACTTGGCCCCAACAGTTTAAGACGTAATGGGCAGGATCATTACACCTTACTAAGCAGTTTACCTGGTTCGTCACTGGTTTGTGTTTCAGTCCAGGTTTGTTCAAGAGCCTTTCGATCTGGATGTGGTTGAAGTTGGAGACCCCGATGGCTTTCACCAGGCCCGCGTCCACCTGCTCTTCCATGGCCTGTCACAGAGAGGAACAAGTCTGGGCATCCCAGAGGGGCTCCGGGGACCTTGGCTTGGCTTAGTCCTCTCTGGGACAGGGGAAGCTGGTACAATGTCCACCATCGTAGGGTTAGCTGAGGCAGTTAAGGGAGATTTCTATCTAACCTGCGGGTCGATTCCAGCCCTCCTGCCCTTCCTCAGACCCGATGAAACACTAGGAGTAAAAAAGATGAAGGTTTTATATGCTTGCCATTCTCCTCTTCCCCCAAACCTGGTGGCTCCGGGTAGCCCTGGAAGAGGAGAAGCATCACTTGTCTGGGTTCTGGGTCAACCTCTTGCATACCAACCGTGGCTTGATTTTGCACATCAAGCAAACTGGGGGAGGTCATGCAGACTGTGCCCTGGCAGGGGCACCCAGGCAAGAAGCTGAGTGGAGCCATAATCTGGCCACCATTCATTTAGCAAGCTGTGTCCCTGATGCCTGCACCCCAAGGAAAGATATCTGTTTTATAATATTTAGTCTATAAGGGGCACTTTTCTAAACTTGCCCAAAGATACCATATGTGTTAACAGCAGCCCCCAATTCAACAGGTACTTATTATTTCCTTATTCCAAGTCCAGATCCTGTCCAGGAGTTGTCAGGACATAGAAATATACCATGTGCTTCCTTCTTCCAAGAATCTTACAGTCCAGTTAAAGAGCTCGGGTTCCCTTCTGGGGAGCAACGAGCCACAGCACTGAGGCTGCCGGAGAGCACAAGCCAGAGGCATAGCACCGAGAATCGGGGGCCAGAGAAGAAGACTTTATGGGTGGAGGTTAAACTGGGACTCAAAAATAACTTTGAGGAAAGAGAAAAAAGAGCAGGTGGGAGGAAAGCAGACTTCGAGGTGGGACAAGGGGGAGGTGCTCAGGGGACACTTTATCCGATGGTCCTCGAACCTGGCTGGGATTTGGAGTCACCTGACAGCTTTCAAATATCCCGATGCCCAGGTTCCGCCCCCAGAGTTCCTTACCAAATTGGTCTGGCATGCAGCTTAGGCACGGAGACTTTTAAAACGCCCAGGTCATTTTAATGCACAGCCTACGTTGTGATCACTAGGGTAAGTGTTGCAGGTCTTCCAACCAGGCAAAAGAGGTTAGAAGTACTGAGCCCCACAAGAGCCCTGAAACGCCGGAGTTGAGTGATGACACAATATAAACGTTCCTGTGTCATAGATCAGATAGAGTGGTGTGTATGCTACATCTTGATTTCTTTACCCTTTTTTCCCCTCCCATCTGCTCAGGTTAGTCAAGGAGATTTCTACTGGCCTGGATGTATGTACGTCCACATAACCATCTATGGCTTACACATTCAGACCTGTCTGTTTCATCTTAGACCAGCGGTTCTCAACCTGTGGGTCGAGACCCCTTTGGGGGTCAAACGACCCTTTCACAGGGGTCGCCTAAGACCATCGGAAAACACATATATAATTACATATTGTTTTTGTGATTAATCACTATGCTTTAATTATGTTCAATTTGTAACAATGAAATTGGGGGTCACCACAACATGAGGAACTGTATTAAAGGGTCGTGGCATTAGGAAGGTTGAGAACCACTGATCTTAGACCCTCTGAGCTTGACCATCAAAATGTTGTCATGCCGCCTGGCCAGCATGGGTCAGTAGTTGAGTGTTGACATGCCCAGGTTGCAGGCTCGATCCCCAGTGTGGGGCGTGCAGGAAGCAACCGATCAATGAGTCTCTCTCATCATTGATGTTTCTATCTCTCTCTCCCTCTTCCTTCCTCTCTGAAATCAATAAAAAAAATATTTTTTTAAAAAAATCTTTTCATACCTTCAAAATTTTTTATTTAGCAGTTATTCTCAAATCCATTCAAAAGACAGCACTGTGAATATCAGAATATTTTTTTTTTTGCAGAGAAAAACGACAGAACTGCCATAATTAATACCATCATAAAAGCTAGGAGGAAAAATCTGGTGGAACCAACAACCTTAGAGATACCTTAGTCTCCACATCTCACAAATAATTCCTAAGATATTTAAGAACTCACATTTAACCAGGGTAATATATATGACAGAGCCTTTACCAAATTTAGTGCAGTGGCTGAGTCTGCTGAAATTTTAAGCTGTGTTTCAGGTCTTGCCACAATGTTCATGTTCAGGAATAAAACATTCATTGAGTTGAGTCCATGTACATAAACCATTATATTGTTTATGAAATCATCAATCCTGACCTGTTTCCCTCATAAGAGGTTGTTTGTGGTAGTAAAATAAATATGTAGACTTCTTTTCTACAGTTAAGTGTGAGAATTCGTTATTGTTTTTTGTTTTTATGGCTACAATTTTGTCACTAGCAAAGAAAAAGTAATATCTTTTCTTGAAAATGCAGGCTTAGTACTGTACATTTATTTTAGTAAGTATATCAAACAAATATTTAAGACGCAGTAGTTAGATAGTGACTTGTATGATAATTAAGGTAAAAAAGAATACGCAAATCTAAAAGAAGCATTTTTCAACCTGAAACTTGAGTCCTCTTTCTAGAATGTGGGCTCATCAGCTCATACCTTGTTCGGCAGTGATGTTCTGTCGCATTTACCTTGGATTCATTAATTATATGATCAAGATAGTAGAATGTATGATGAATTGATGCCTTCAGAGGATTTTCCCAAAAGTATTTCATTTATTGCTATTTACAGTCTCTGGCTCCTAAAATATGATGTTACTTAGTATGGATCTTAGTTACATAAATCATTGCTGTCTTATTATTGCTAATTTTGACTTACAGAGCCTACGTGTAAATGATATATCCTCGTCCATCAAGTCCAATGGTAATACTGAAGCTCTTTAGCATGGCTGGTAGTTTTTGCTGTCTTTTTTTCCTTTTACCTACAACCCAGAGAGCTTCATAACAGCCTTAGAAACTCACCCATAGAAAACGGGATAGTTTTCTCCACACTTTGTTGTAACGTAGCCTTTCTACTGCTAGTAGCCTTTCTACTGCTAGTAGACAAATTTCATGATTTATTTGCCAAAGATAATTCCCTTCAAATACATTTACAAATTGTTAACCTTGCCATTATTCAATGATTAGTTTTCTGCTTTATTAACCTTTTCTCTGTTATCAAATCAATTTTGCTATCTAAATTTTCTTACTGCTACTCATTGAAGTTCAAAGCAGCAATAATGCTGTGCTTACAGATAAATACTTTTAAACAAATAATCCACAGAAAAATCAACACTTAATTATGTCAAGTATTAGAGGCCTGGTGCATGAAATTTATGCACAGTAGGGTCTCTAGGCCTGGTCGGCGATCACCCACTGCCGGTAGCCTCCCTCTGCGGGGCGACTGGCGGGACGATCGGGCGGTGGGGGGGCCCGCTGGCACCTGCCTTGGTTGGCCTGGGGCCTATGGGCTGGGGGCAGCTCCTGCGTTGAGCGTTTGCCCCCTGGTGGTCAGTGCACATCATAGCAAACTGTCATTCCGCCATTTGGTCAATTTGTATATTAGGCTTTTATTATATAGGATAAGCTCTTCAGAAAGGTTAGGCTTAACACTTACTACACTTTTAAGCTGTAAAATATGAGCTACATGTGCCCCACACCAAAAGCTGACAAAGTAACACAGTGAACTCTGGAAGCTTTTGTCACTATTGACTTGTCATTTGTTCATTCACTTTCATCTCTACTAGCATTTGCAGGAGGACATGTTGGTTTCAGGGGGTGGGGGGGGGGATGAGCAGAGAAAGACATTCCTCAATTCAATTTTGAATTCAAATTATGTGGGACAGGTCATTATCTGACCTGAGAAGCGAGTTGCTCGTATCCCCCAATATTCGAACATGTGTATTCACTGTGTGCCAAGCTCCATATGAAGAGCTTTGGTAGGTGGGGTATTTGGGACAGATCGACCGGGGTTCATCCAGTCCCAGCTCTGCCACACACTTGCTACATGACCTGACAAAGTCACCAACCTCTTGGGTCTCAATTTCCACATTTGTAAAGGGGGATGATCATAGTACCTGCCTCTTAAGCTCTGTCACTAAAGTTCCTGGTGCTTAATAGATGGTAGTGATCTTAATCTTTAAATTGCCATATTCTAAAAGATATATATTATTAGCATGTATTATAAGATTTTTTTTAAGGGGCAGAAACTGAGGTTCAGAGGAATTAAACAACTTATGCTAGGTTATTCAGCGGATACGTGCAAACCCAGGGCAAGGCCTCTGTTCCAAATCCCTCTTCCTGGTTTGAGGACATCACGGGCATCCTCCAGGTGAGGTGCACTGTATTCCAGTCTCCTTTGAGAACTCAGTCTTAGCCTTTGAAAACACAAGTGGTGTCAGGTGGACCCTAAGCCAAAGGTGATTAGGAAGGAATTCAAAGAATGAGAGAACGGTGGCAATGGTAAAATTAAACAGCACCAAGTCCATGGGCTCCTTCACACCCGTGTAGACAGACAGGCCCTTGTGGACAGAAGGGAAGGGTTCACTCCCAGTGCACTGAGAAGAAGATGGAACTTACCTCCCAGGCATCCAAGAATGTGAATTTACTGGAGAGGACATTGCTTTCCACAACATCGAGGAGAGAGTTTTGTCCAGGCTGGAAATGCAGAATGAAGAGCTTAGTGCATTGTACATCTGAGCACTTGGTTTGTTCAGTGAGACTTCCGGGTCCTAACTCATGCTAAACACCCACACCTTCATCCTATTTTTTCAAGTTCCAGAGTGCCAACTTTAAGAATGTGAGTTTGAATTATCCTAAATACTGTAGGATAAGTCCTGTAGCATAAAACATATATTCTTATATTTTAGAAACTGCTGGGATGGTTTTAAAATCTATTATGAGCACATTCCAAAAGCCACTATTGTCACCATGGGCACTATCTTCATACCCAGACCCTATAGATACTTGGGGACAGACTTCAATTTCAAAATCAACCAACAAGGGTTAGCTCCCAAAGAAGTGGTGTCCTGGGGGAATACCATATATTGGCCCAATTCTATTCTTGCAGCCTTAAGAAGCCTGGCGTTAGGGATGGTACACTATCGTCGCCATAGCTGGTCAGGAGGTGAGAGAGCCAGGACTTTGTGTCCCGCCTGTCTGCCAGGTTCCGGCAGGAGCAGAGCCCCAGGCCACGAGGGCTATTTCTTCAGCGAGGACTGGCTACCTTCCAACGGGACCATACCTGGGCTCTTCTCCAAGGTGGCACCCCAGGGCACCAGAGGGTTGAGCCCTGACATATCAGCATGGAAGAGCTCCCCTGGGAAGGGAACTGTTGGCCTGGGATCAGGACGAAGGAGATGTGGCAGCTGCCGCTTGCCTGGACTGCCAGAAAGCGTGTTTCTCCCAGACTGAGAGAATGCCTGGGCCCGTGGTTGTTTCATGAGCCACACGTGGACTCGGCTCTTCTTCCAGGTTTTCGTCTCCTCCCGATAACCTGCAGCTCAAGTCACAAAGTGCAAGGCCTCCTGCTCCATCCGCCCCATGCCCAGCCCTGGCACCTACTTGGGAACTGGAGATGGGGACAGGAAGTAGCTCAGACCTGTAATCCCTGTAACCCCTGTGGCCAGTGAATAAGGTAGAGGTCCAGGTAGTCCAGTCTCAGATCCATGAGGGTCTTCTGACAGGCTTCCTTCGCTAGGGTTCTCTCAAAGAAGCCAGACCACAGCTAATGAGTGAAAGGCAAGACGTCAGTACTGGGGAAAGGAAGGGCCCCGCGACTCACTCTCCCTGCTGTGGATGTATACCCTGATCTAACCAGAGGCAGGCCTTTTAGAGCAAAGTTGGTTAAGACACATGATCCAGGTATTGGAGATCAGCAGGCTGCTCAGCAAGTCAAGGACATTTTTAAGTGTGAGGACAAGTTATTTTTTCAACTCTCCTGGCCTTCTGTCTGTCTCGCCTATTGTTTAGCATATTTGGGCCCTGACTCGGTATTTGTGTAATGCCTAATTCTCTTCCTTGGCTATAGGCTTTCTGAGGGCAGGAATTGTGTGTAGCTTTTAAATGTCAAGCATTTTTAAGTCTTTGGGAGCAAATGGTCCTTTCTCTGCATTTTCATGTCTCCGGGCCAATGGGCCCCAAGTGTTGATTCTTTAAGAAGTTTATCCAGATTCCACCACTGCATACAGTGGATCTGGGCACTTTCCAAGTACCTGTAACTAGTGTTTGTTTTGCAAGTTGGATATAATACAGATCCAGTGATTCTCACCTCTCTCTCACCCTGCCCTTTATTTAAAACTAGAGGCCCAGTGCACGAAATTCCCGTAATGAATTACGAAAGGGATGTGCAACGGGGAGCGAGCCTAAGCCAGCAGTTGCACATCCCTCTCGCAGTCCGGGATCCCTCGCTCCTTACCTAAGCTGGCAGTTGAGAGGCTCCTGCTACCTCTGCTGCACTCGCCAGCCATGAGCCCGGCTTCTGGCTAAGCGGCGGTGGGAGCTCACTGACCACCAGGCGGCAGCTCCTGCGTAGAGCGTCTGCCCCCTGGTGGTCAGTGCACATCATAGCGACCGGTCGTTCTGGTTGTTCTGCCCTAATGGTCGCTTAGGCTTTTATTATATAGATAACATTTTGTAACTCACCTTTTACTAGACTGAACTAAAATAAAATTTGCAATGGACAACAAAAAACAATCTGGCCATTTTCCAAAATACCTCTGGGCCACAGCCATTGAGACCAGTGCTGAAAGGCAGGGCTTCAGGATCAATCCTGACTGCACCCTTAGCCTTTGACTATCATGGGGCAGGTGGATCCCATGGATGGAGAGTGCCCCCATGGCTCAGTGGAGCCCTCCCCACTAGGGAAAACTGCCTGGAGATGGGTGGGTGGCAGCAGTATCTCCCCACGCCAATGCTGTTCGACAGTGTGGATATGTGTATACCCAGGGATGTCATAAAGGCAGGGATGAAGAGGGCTGGGAAATGATGCTAGAACTCAGAGGAAAGGCTGGCAGAGTTCTGGGTGCTGACCACATCCAAAGCCTCCCACCTTTACTTAAAGTGCAGTCCTCCCAGCAAAGGAGACTGGTACTGAAAAATAATCATATTATTTTAAATCTTAGAACACAAATACTTATGTGAATAAGGGGTTAACTTTCTTACATGTGAACTAGAGGCCTGATGCGTGAAATTCATGCAGGGGCTCAGCCCTCACAGCCCTGGCTTCATCAGGAAGGTCATTCGGCTGTCCAGTCTAATTAGTATATTACGCTTTTATTATTATAGACTAGAGGCCCGGTGCACAAAAATTTGTGAGCAGGGCGCGGGAGGTTGCGATGCCACCCTCAGTCACGCTCAGAGTAGGGCCGATTGGGGGGTGGGGCACCGCCCCCTGTCACACTCATCAAGGGGTCGATGGGGAGGTTGCGGCGCCACCCCCTGTCACGCACAGAGCAGGGCCGATCAGGGGGTTGGGGCGC
>NW_005354938.1:968273-983778 GCF_000412655.1 Myotis brandtii
ACATAGTTGCTTAGAGTTGCAGCTGAGAGGCCGGCAAGTTAGGCGGGGAACGTTGGAGTTCGCCAGTCACTGGAGCAAGCAAGCCTCCCTGTTCGCTTCAGTGCATGGCTGCCGGCCGCCATCTTGGCTGACAGTTAATTTGCATAAGGATATGCTGATTAGCCAATGGGAAGGGTAGCGGTCGTACGCTAATTACCATGTTTCTCTTTTATTAGTGTAGATAGGGGGTTACATTTTTTTTAGTTTCCTTTGCAAGTCCTGTGTGAAGCGACTGAGGAGGTGACTCAGCTGTGAATCCAGCAAGCAGAACCAATAAGCACAGTCAGACCGACCCACCAGGAGTCAAAACATCATATCATCAACATCATCTCATCAATGACTAAAGGACAATAGCTGATGTCTGCAGCCCCCAAGGACTGCACGTAGCCCCCCAGCCCTTTCCCCTTTATAATTCTGTCCCCTGTACCTTGCTGGGAAGGCAGGATTTGATGCTTGTAAGCACCCTGTCTTCTTGGTTGGCTGGCCTTTTCAATAAACGCCTAATATGATTCAACCCTGCCTTTGTTATTGGACAGAGCGACAGGCAGCCCGAGCCCCACCGGGGGTTTCCTGGTAACAGTACCTTGCTAACGATGAAGAGGTCCTCCCGCTTCACAGTCTTGTCTTGGATCTTCTCTTGTATGGCTTCTCCGACCTGGTTCTCATTACAGTAGTAATAGGCACAGTCGATGTGGCGATACCCTGTGTCAATGGCCACCTTCACAGCCTCCTTGACTTTGTCTAGGGGGGTCTTAAGAGAAAGACCACATATATCATATCCCCAGCCCACCTTCAAAGGGCTCTGCTCCAAGCCTGGCTTCTCCCAACCAAGGCTTCACTGGGGTCACTTTCCAGGGGACACCTGGGAAGAACAACACGCTTGGAAGACTTTCCAAAGGGGAAGGAGGAAAAGTGAATTCACTTCTGATTATGGCCTCATGTCCTAACCTAGCCCATAAAAGCCCATTTCCTTCTAATCCAGGTTAACCCTCCAGCTCTGCAATGTCTCCAGGTGTGCGGGGGAGCGATGGCTCCAACAGCAACCCTTCTAATGACCAGGCTGGAAACTGGATTCTGAACCACCCAAAGGAATCTACCAGTGGAAAATGGTCATTGCAGCAAAAACTAGGCTCATCGCAGACTAGGTGTGAGACCTAAGCAGATGACTTACTTTATCTAAACTTTGTCTGCAAAATGGGAATAATACTAGTTGCTGCCCCAGAGGTCATCGTGTTAACTGCCACAAGGAATGTGAAGTTCTTAGCACAGCACCCGGAACGCGGCAGGGAGCAGATCTGGAAGCAATTTGTCGTCACATCTGTATCAAGGTCGAAGCTCTGATTTGAAGCAAAACAGCCTCATTCAAGCAAGAGAAACTGGGACTGAGGTAAACTGGAGGAGAACTGCTCACCCAGATTGACCAAGAATGCTTCCTGGGGATGACCCGATCCTGGGACTACACGGGATTCTGCCCTCTAACTCAGCGGTTCTCAACCTGTGGGTCGCGACCCCTTTGGCGGTCAAATGACCCTTTCACAAGGGTCGCCTAAGACCATCCTGCATATCAGATATTTACATTACGATTCATAACAGTAGCAACATTACAGTTATGAAGTAGCAACGAAAATAATTTTATGGTTGGGTCACAACATAAGGAACTATATTTAAAGGGCCAGAAGGTTGAGAACCACTGCTCTAACTCAAGAGAGGAGATGGGAAAGATTGAGTGCAAAGAAGGGCGGAGACAGAGGAGAAAGAATCAGCAGAGGGGCAAGAGAGAAGAAATGCAAAGATTGCTCCTATCACTAGTTAGGATGTGAGAAGAAAGATTCATTTGATGTAAATGCTGGGAAGAAACAAATCTGCTGAGATGGACTCCCCATAGGTGAACTGAGAACCCACATTTTATAAATAACAGGAGTCTAGAACCAGTTGCTGAGAGGGGCTCCTCAGGCATTCTGTATACCAGGAAGAACTATAGGCTGAACTCTCAGTTTCCTGCACTACCCCCGCTCCACTTATTTACATTACTAGAGTCCCGGTGCATGAAATTAGAGCATGGGGTGGGCGGTGTCCCTCAGCCCAGCCTGCACCCTCTCCAATCTGGGACATTCCTCTCACAATCTGGGACTGCTGGCTCCTAACCGCTCACCTGCCTGCCTGCCCACCGGCCTAATTGCCCCTAACCACTTCTGCCTGCCAGCCTAATTGACATCTAACTGCTTCCCTGCCAGCCCGATTGCACCCAACTGCCCTCCCCTGCAGGCCTGGTCTCACCAACTGCCCTCCCCTGCAGGCCTGTTTGCCCCCAACTGCCCTCCCCTACTGGCCATCTTATGATGATGTCATGTGAGGGCATCACACCACCTAGGCTTTTATTATATAGGATATTTACATTTGTTACACCACCATCTAAGTCAATAGCTGCAGGGAAGCTCTGAGACCTACACCGACCAATCAGAACTGCACAATTTCTATATTTCTATATCTCGTTTACATAAAATGGACCTAATTGGAAACCTGTGTGGGAACTTTCCTCTGCTCTGGCCAGTTTGCTCAATGGTTAGAGTGTTGGCTGGCAGATTGAAGGGTCATGGGTTCAATTCCCAGTCAAGGGCATGTGTCCTGGTTATGGGTTCCCCAGTCTCAGTGAGGGCGCGTTTGGGAAGCAACCAATCTCTTTCATGTCGATGTTTCTCTCTCTCTCTCTCTCTCTCTCTCTCTCTCTCTCTCTCTCCCCCCCCCCTTCCCTCCCTTCCACTCTCTTTAGAAGTCATTGGAAAAAATATCCTCCAGTGAGGATTTAAAAAAGAGTGTCCTCCCCTTTGTCTCAGTGGAACACAATTTAGGTTGCTACTTGAATCTGTATCCTGGGCTGCAGCTCCTTTCTACCCAAACAAATGCTTATTCTTGATTACAGTCTGAAATTAAGGTTGCTTTACATTAGAAATGAGAAAGAAGGCCCAGGAAGGTGATGGGAAGGCATTTAAAACTTAGCCTAAGAGAGGCTCCAGGATCTGCTTCCCTGAACTCTGCACAGTGCCTTTCTGGGTTTTGCTGACTGAGAGGAGCACTTCAGCCCACACTGGGACATCCCCACTGTGGGCACCGTACCTCTCAGACCCCAGGGTGCACCGCAGTCACCTGGGGATCTTGCTAAACTGCAGATTCCACCTCAGTAGCCTGAGATGCGGCCTGAGCTTCCTTCCACATTTCTAGGGAGCCCCAGAGCAGAGGGATGCGGGCACACACCGAGCAGCAAGGAGTCAAGGAGTGCCGGGGCCTTCTGCGCCCTGACATCCCCCTCACACCCTTTCAGTAACCTAGAGCCAGGGAGTGTTCAGAGGGAAGGCTGCTGAAAGAGAAACTGCCCTGGAAAACCACCCGGGTTTTGTGAAGCCCAACGGCGGCTTGAAACTGGGTACTTGCTAGTGAACTCTCACTATCACCGGAAAAAGCCAGACTTGCAGTTTTGCAGCTCGAATCATCCCTGAGAAAGGAAAGTCACCTCGCATCTCCCCAGACCCCTGACTCCCAGGAGAAAATGCCCAAAGCCGCTCCAGGGAATCGTGTGTGATTTACCTGCCAGGTGCCCAAGCCCACGATGGGCATCTTGGCTTTGGTGCTGAGCCTCACAAAGGTGGCCATGGCTGTGCTGCCGTTCCGAGTGCTCAGGTGGGTGGCTGTGCCCAGGTAAGGCCTGGCAGCGGGGAGGAGCCAGAGGCTGGTGGCTGGCGTCCATTGCCTGCCCTGAACCTAAAGTCTGTCCAGCCTTTTGCAAGATTAAACAATATTCATGAACCAGCACTGCAACTTGGGGCACAGTTTTCCCAGTGACAAAACACATATTATTATTTATGAGAGTGATGCTTAAGGGGTTTCATCAATTTTCTTTTTACTTTTGCAAGTTTAATAAATGGAAAATAAAAGTACATGCATTTTGACTTATTCTTATCTGATTGGTCTGCAGTTGTATCTTTTTTTTCCTCCAGAGCATAGAAATTATCGGTTAACCACATGGACAAAATCTTTATATGCTAATATTCTTCATATATTTATTTAGAATGTGGGGCTTTGAACAGTTGTAGTTTAATAAACTTTTAACATTTTTGAGAGTTCCTTAAAAAATAAACTTTGTGATAATAAAATGCCACATATTTATTATAGAAAAATTAGAAGATATAAACGATTCTAAATAAGGAAATATCCATTACCTATATTCTCACCACTCAAGAGTGGTCCCATGCACCAAAAGGTCGCCAGTTCGATCCCCCTTCAAGGCATGTGCAGGAGGCAACTGATCAATGTCTCTCTGTCTCCTCCCCCTTCCTCTCTCTCTCTAAAATCAATAAAAAGAACATATTTAAATCCATCAATGAGTTTCCACTCCCCTTTCAGTGAAATACAGCCTGTGGATCAAGCCTTCATGGCCTCTGGACTCTGTCCCTTTACTGCCTCTCCTACCTTGTCATGGGCCACTCACCCTTTGCTCATAATGTGTCCCACTTGCAGGCCTCCTTGCTGTTTCTCTAAGATTCCCAGTTCTTTCCTGCCCCAGGACATTGGCACTTGCTTTCCGGGTGCCTGAAATATTCTCTTACTTGCTCTTAGCAGAGCTGACTTCTCTCTTCTGTCCTGACTCAAATGTCTCCTCTACGCTGAGGCCGCCTTTCCTGACCTGTTTGTGTTAAAGTGGCATGCCTACCCTCTCCCCCAACTCGGGTCACTATCCAGTTTATTTCTCACATCAGCTTGTTGCGATCTGAATTAATGTGTTTGCTTGTTAATCTCTTTCTCTCATCACTTCCTGAAGGAAAATCTTGTCTGTCTTGTTTACCACCATCACCTCACTGCCTGGGAGAGTCCCTAGTTGCATAGATGTCCAATCCATCCTTCAGAAATGAGTGAATGACTGTGGTTGGTGAAAGTCTCAGTCCTATAACGCTTAAACATTTGAGTCAGTACAATGTTTAAAAAATAGCCAACAGGCTGTCCTCTTGCTGCTGACTCTAGATCTACTCTTTCATCATATCCACAACCAAAGGAAACGTTACCTCTCATGTCTTTCCCGTGTGCAGCTGCTACCACTCAGGGTGGCTGACCGTGGAAAGTTCCAGAGAAGCGATGTAGGCTAAAAGGTGAAGGAAGGAGTATCTAAGCAAAAGTCACAACATCTCACTTGACCACATTGTTTGGCAAACTTTCCATTCAAACCTGGACTGTTCAGCCAAACAGCTACACAAACAAGCAAATCTCGGTTAAATTAGAAAAGGCAGGTGGAGATGCCCCCCCAAGTGTGCTGTTTTCTGCTTGTTAAGTAAAGGTTAATTGAATGAATGGGTTGTAGAACACCCAAACCAACAGGGAGATAAACCACCAGGAGTAAAGGGAACTTTTTTTTTTTTTTCATCTAGAAAAAGTCAGAGAAATGTGACAAAAAGAAAATAAGGTTCGGTAACAGAAACTCTATTTTTACAATAGGTATGAATATGTTAAATGTACCTATTAAAAGAAAGTAAATTGTCATCTTCCTATTGAGCAAGGACACTGTCCTATCCCACAACTTATTATTTCATGGGCTAACCCTTCCTGGGAGCTTGCAGCTGTTCTAGAATTGTGCTAATATTTGGGGAACAATTACTCTGGTGTCCCTGAAGGGTGCTTCATAAAAAAATTATGGGGTGGCCCTGGCCGGTGTTGCTCATTGGGTAGAGCACCAGCCTACACACCAAAGGGTCTCAGGTTCGATTCCCGGTCAAAGGCACGTCCAATCCCCACCCCCTGGTCTGGGCACGTGTGGGAGGCAACCAATCGGTGTGTCTCTGTCACATCAGTGTTTCTCTCCCTACCCCCCACCCCCACCCCAATTCCCTCCCTCACACTCTCTCTGTTAAATTAAGAGTGCCTTATGGTAAAAATCCTTTAACTACAGATTTCGGGTAAAACTGTGCTGTTAGGGTTAATTCCGGCAGGCCTGGAATTAGCCTCAACTGTCTTACTGAAGTTAGAAATGTAATTCCGTGACGAGTTGCCCTGGTATTGGTGAGGCCCCCGGAGGATTCTGGCACTGGGGCTCCCTGTGTAGCAAAAAGGTCTGTGTGGGCGGCGGGGTATCAGAGGCCCTAGCTTCGACTCCATTTGGGGCTCCGTGAACATCCTAGAACTGATTCCCTGAAGCCAGTGATTTTCAACTGGTGTTGCCACAAGAATTTTTAAAACAAGCAATACCAGCCAAGGGCACTGACCTCTTTTCCCTTAGATTGTCCAATTTAAAAATGACAACAGCCAACACAACAATAGATGTCGGTGTGAATGAATCAAAAGTATACCTATTTTTGCCCTGGCTGGTGATGCTAAGAGCATCAGCTAGGGACCAAAGGGTTGAGGGTTTGATTCCCAGTCAAGGGCATGTACCTGGGTTGTAGGTTCCATCCCTGGCCCGTGTCGGGGCACATGCAGGAGGCAACCAATCGATGTTTTTCTCTCATCTCTCCCTCTCTCTCTCTCTCCCCCCCTGTCTCCCTCTCTTCCTTCCCCCTCCCCCCCCATCCAATCTCTCAAAAAATAAAATACATCCTTAGGTGAGAATTAGAAAAAAATTATACATTTCTTTTTGTCAGATCTGCAAAAAAATATCTTTTTTGGTGTGCTACTAGTAATTACTTCATATGTGCCATGAGATAGAAAAGGTTGAAAATCGCTGCTTTAGATTATTCTTGCTCCTTCATCCTTTATAAAGTCCTGGACGGGACCACGGTCATGTCTCCTTTTGTACTAGAAACAGGAGGGGGCTTCCCATGGGCACAGAACAGCAGACGCAGGAGGTGGCGGCCTTGACATGGGCAGGTGAGGTGGGAAGAGTGTTGTCGATTTCAGGAGGAGAGAGAAGGCTTAATAGTTTCGAAGAAGGGCAGGCAGATAAAGACAGAAAGCAGAATTTGCATCTTGGGTTTTCCCCACCAATCATTTTTTTTCTCTCTCTCCTTTCCCTTTGGCTCCTAGTAGCTACAAGGTCCAGCACTCCCCCTAGTGGCCTGCTGGTGACTCTCTCTACTACCTGGGTTGCATACAGAAACCTTGAGACCACGGCTGAAGTTGCCGTCCACGGTCCGTGTTAACATAGAAACTGGGAGAATATTGCATTTATTTGCGAGAAGAGGGGGTCCCCATTATCCCTTGCATCTCCGTGTTCCACAGTAATCCTTAAATTCCCGTTTCTAGGGTGTCCCGGTGGCCATGACAAGCACTGTCCTTGACAAAGGAAGCCTAGAAACAGCCACGGTTGGGATATTCCCAGAAAACTTGTATTAAAAATAATTAGTAGAGGTTTCTCTCTCTCTCCACTCCTTCGGACCAAAACAGCTTAGAAATGCCTTTACAGCGCACATACTCTTTCCGGTCTCAGTGGGAAATAAAACTGCAGAGTCATCCTGGCACACCCAGCACCCAATACTAAATGAGCATCGACGCCCCACACAGTTGGGCACATAATCAGAAGCACCAGCTGTGCAGGGGTGACCTGAGCTAAAGCGCGGGGAATGCGGACACCTGAGGTCTGTGGTGGAAAGAGCCCAGAGGTGGAGAAGCGAAGCTAAAGCCTTTCCTGGCCTGGACCGGGCCCCAGCACTTTCAGGTGTGACATCCCGCGCCTGTCCAGGGCAGGGCGGGCTTGCACTTCAGACTACGGCCAGCAGAGAGCAGCACCCACCTATGTTCCTAGCTTTCCGTATAGTACATGTAAGGCAAAGCCGGCCTCTGGCGGTGTTGCCTGGGGGAAGACAACCAGCTTTGACAAAGCCCAGCTGGGCGTGTGCAATGAAAAGCCGCTGGAGCATAATCTGGAACGCGAGCGCCGGGGCGCTCCAGACCAAGGCAGTGTTCAGAAGTGGGAAGTTTTTGTCTTTGAACCCTCACCGCTTCCTGGTGTTCTCTAAGTGTGGCTGGGGGAGCGGAAACATCTGCCTGAACTGGGAGTATGTCAGAAATGCAGGATTTCACGCCCCGCCTCAGGCCCCACTGAGCCAGAACCTGCATTTTCACAAGCTTCCCAGGTGATTCGTGTTCACATTGAAGTCCGAAAAAAAAACACTGAACTACCTCTTAAGTCCATACACGTGCCACCCGGAAACTACCCTCTTGCATGAGCCCAACCTCTCTCCCCACCTCACCCCAACCCCCGCCCCCTGCAACAGGCAGAAGCTTACTGCTGGCTTCAGGCTTAATGACAGTAGCCTGAAGTGAGCAGCTCTGAGATTTCCTCTACCCCTAACTCAGGGGAGGCCCCAACCATCCAGCTCTACTTGTTTGGGGTAACTGCCCAGCAGGGGACCGTTGGGACTGGGTGCTCCTCAAAGATTGAAAACCTATTAGCATCCACAGAGCACATATGGAAATATATGGCTTTTGAGTACAAAACAATTGCTTTACTCGTTTGCATTTGGTAGTTAGTTCCTTGTAAGAGTGAAAAGAAACAAGCCAACACCTTCTTCTCTTATGTTGCACCTTGTCAGCTCAGGGTGGGTGTTTCACACCTCACGCTTCTCCCAGGACGCTCACACCTCTTTGATGGAGGACCGATGTCCATAGTGATTCCTCTCCTTGTCCAAATCCTGCGTTCTGGCGGGGGAGCTGCTCTGAGCTGACTGACGGGGAGAAAGCAAACGTTCAGCAAATTCCTCTTGGGGAGTGAGTGCTTGCTAGAAGCTTCCTCCAAAGGTATTTGTCTTCCTACACATTAAGGGCTTTTGAGAAGTGGCCTCAGAGTTATTTTGGCTGGAAAAGCCTTCCCTGGAACCCTCAGGCGGATCTTCGGAGATGGGTGCCTGGCCCTGAAGCATCCATCTTATATAAAAACTGCTGTTTGAAATTTTAACCCTGCTATTTCTGGCTTCTGTAAATGCTTGCTGGCTTAAATAATAAGGAAAATAAGACTACTCCCATTTCAGAGAGGCCATTAAACCTTCCCCAGACGAAGTTATCAGTGCTGGCGTCAGGCCAAGCCTTTGGTTGAGGTCTCAAAGCCCCAGCACATAGGGCCCTTTAAGAACTTGCAAAGGGAACCGGAAAAACCCCATATTTGGGAGACAAAGAGGATAAGATCGTATAAATATGAGAAACTTCGTGTGTGATTTCACCCAGAATTTGAGAAACATTTTCCTCTGGGCCCACGCGTAATAAAATGTAACTCCATCTCTCTAAGCGTTGCTTGGTTCTTCTCCGGTTTTTCTGTAACAGCCCCAGAGCTGTGTGAGAGCCCTTTGGGAAGCCGGAGGTCACTGTGGGAGCTGCTGGCGTATGAATCCTGGCCCCAACCTGGAAAACAGGTCTTTCTGAAGGCGCCACGGATGGAAGAGGCACCCACAGGAGCGAGACAGCCTGCTCTGATAACAGATAAGGGAGGCGAATGCCTGCTGAGTGGGTCCTCCCTCATTCCTCTCTGCCCGGCCTTTGTTCTTTCTCTCACCTCCCCACTGTCTGCTTCCCAGGTGGCAGGAAGCAGAGTCCTAGACACTGTGTGAAAGCCCTAACTCCTTTCCTTAAGGAAGTACATGCAGGAAGAGAAGAGGAGGAACTGACTGTGTTAGGTAGGACAAGGATCTCACGTCTGGGCCTTCTTACTAAGTGTTATTCTTGCTAAATGTAGCAGTATATTTGCAGATGCAGCAGCAAACAGCATGAGCTGACAGGAACCCAACCTGAGAACTGCAGCCAACTGCAAAGAAGAAATCAACACGTAATTGACCAAACAGTGTATGTAAGCAATGGCTTCCTTTCTCCCTTTCTTTTCTCTCCCTCCCTCCCCCTCTCTCTCCCTTCATGCTCACACTGGGCCCTTTCTTGTTTCCTCTGTGTTAAGAAGCAATTATAATATAAACTCATTATATCAACAGGGCTGCTTTAATCTGTATTTCCCCCATCCCTTCTCTATGACTCACTTCAATGTTTTCGGTCTCCCAAGCCCAGGCCCAGTCCCCAAGCGTGTTCTGCTCCTTTCTTCATAAGCAAACCCATTGGAAACGGATTCACATTGAGCCATAGTGACTTATGGAGTCAGGAACTACCTTTTTTAGGCAATTTGCATTTAAAAGACATATATATGTGAACGGAATATAACTCGGCCGTGAAAAAGAACGAAATCATACCATTTGCACAACATGGATGGACCTAGAGGGTATTATGCTAAGTGAAATAAGTCAGACAGAGAAAGACAAATACCATTGATTTAATTTACATGTGGAATCTAAAGAGCAAAATAAATGAACCAACAGAACGGAAACAGACCCATAGACACAGGGAACAGACTGATGGCTGCCAGCGGGGCGGGAGGCTAGAGGGCTGGATGGAAAAAGGTGAAGGGATTAAGAAGTACAAAGTGGTGATTACAAAATAGTCACCGGGATGTAAAGTACAGCATAAGGAACATAATCAATAATATTATTATGCCTGTTATGGTGCCAAGTAGGTACTAGATTTATCAGGGGGATCACTTGGTAAATTACATAAATGTCTAACCACTATGTATACAACTGAAACTAATATAAAATAATATTGAATGTCAACTGTACTTGAAAAAGAAAAGAAAAAAAGAAAGAAAAGCCTGGAGCGGAGCTGAAATCTTGAGGATAAATTGGTCTGACAGAGAAGGTCTGAGAGGTGAGGTGGTTTTATTATTTCATCCACGGAGAAGGTTGGATTCAAGGTCGAGTAAAGGGAGAGAGGGCGCTAAGTATGTCACTCATCTCAAGGGCATTTGCCTCTCCCTATTCCCTCTACTTTTGAATTTCCCCACCTAGAGAAGTGCTGGGCCCAGGGTAGACAATCAATAATTCAAGTGAAAGGTGAGAATGTGCAAACCTACCGTCGTGGTGGTGAGGGTGGGTTCTTGGGAAGATGTACACAGAAAACGACCAAAGCCGTGGACACTGAATTATTGATAGGACATCAGAGATGGCCGGTGACTCGACACTGGCGTGTACTGCCACCCACAAGGCAACTCTGGCCACTGAATTTCTGAATCTAAGACTTCTGTCCGTGTGAGCACATTTCTCGTAAAACAGGTTAAGCTTAATTTCCTAAAGAAAATTGGAGAACCGTTTAGAAAATTGTCTTTCATGTTTGTGACTTTTAGTAATTTATTCCAGAATGTGGGGAAGGTCCCCCACACTGCAGGGATCCCATGCGCTTTGTTTTCGTGACTCACTCTTGCAACTTTGTATTGTTCCTGAATAACCCCTAACAAGACTGCAAGCTCTTCTTGCACAGCCCAAGCCACTTGGTTTTGCCCCGGGGCCTGGGCAGTGCCCTGCAAATAGTAGGGGAGGTCTACACTCCCCACCCCTCCCCTGCGAAGCCCTTCTCAACCCCTCCAGGCAGAATGCAGGAGTTCATCACTAACTGCTTGCGCTTTCTTCGTATTTTGCTCAGACCACCTGTGCCACAGTCATCTAAGCTTCTCTTCTCTGCCCTTCCCCGGAAACTTCCTGAGATCAGGAACCAGGCACGGTTCATTCTCCCAGCACAGCTGTCACAATGAAGATAGTCAATGTTATCCGATGAGTGAATGAATGAATATAGTTTCCATGGTGGCACAGGTGGGAATGAGACCACAGACACTTTTCCAGACCATGTTTACAGGCTGCAGAGAAGGAAACTGGGAAGATGCTGGCAAGGCGTAAAGGATCCTTCTTCAGCAGCAGAGGTACTTGAGGTAGAGACAGCCTGTGCTTTTTAATAAAATCTGTGCTTCCCTATGGACACAGGCTGTGTCTGAATTTCAGTTCTGCGTCGCCATGGCTCTCAGTCATGAGCTTATAGAGAACCAGTACACCATGTTCAAAGCTATGTCCATGGACAAGCACCACGTGTTGTGTGTAAGAGCTGCTTCACTGCCCCCCAGTGCCTACCTCTGAGCGGATGCGCCCAGTGCAGGGATCAGCTCAGGGAAGGGCGTGATGGTGTGTGTGGCTAGGAGCCAGACCTCTCCTGGATGGCTTCAAGTCTTGCCCCAGTAATACCTCATTGCTGAGGTTGTTGGTGTTCTCACTGTTTGCTGGGGACCTCTAGCTCCAGGCCCAGGCTCTGCTGAAACGCCCCACACAGAGGGTGAAAGCAGGTAGGGCCTAAGAAAGTCTGCAGAGCCTGGGCCTGAAGCCGGAGGTACCCAGCAACATGGGAGAACACTGAGAATCCTAGAGACGCTGGGGCACAAGCCAAGTTGCTTGTCAAAGATGGAATCTGAATTTGAGGACATTTTTACTTTATCTTAAAAGACAAGTTGTCCCCAGTGAGCAGGTTGAGTAGAAGACATAGAATTACTAGTCACTGTTATTATAGGTATTGCAAGGCATAACCCCTTCTGGGTTTAAGATTTATAAATTTAGCTGGTTACATCTCTCCAAGCTTCAATTCGATCATCTGCAGGTCAATGAGTTTGACTACATAATATCTAAGTTTTCTTCCAATTATAATGAATTATCTTGCTTAGAATTTGGGAAGGAAAGGGGGAAATTATGGAGAAACCAGTAAGATCGAGGCAGGATAGTAAGAAACTAGGGAAATTCCTGGGCAAGTGGAATGGGGAAACTGAGACGAGATAATGAAACAAGTCCCAATAATTCCAACGACTTACAGCCAGCAAGTGAAATGTAAGCCCTTATCTTCTCCAACCAAGGACACTTGAGAGCAAATGGCTTATGTCTTCCTCCCTAACTAGAGAACACATAGCGTTTGGCCTGGGCAAATAGAGAACAAAGGCCCAATTAATGCCATTTGTGCCAGCTAAACCCAAGGACAGATGAAGTCAGGGGAACAAATAACAAAAACCCGATTAGAGCCAGGTGGACCCAAGATAAAAGTAAAACAGTAAAGCAGACCAAAGAATAATCCCAAACTCCCCCTTGCCTCATTTCGATGCATCAGCAAATTAAAAACCCTCCACTAAGATTCTGGCCCACAGAAGAGAGAAAAACCCTCAAGACAAAGACTCAGTGAGGGCTCGCTCTAGAGCACACCCATGCCGCTTCCCGGGCGTGAACTGTTCACTTCCTCCTAAATGCTAAGGACCCCCATGAGACTTGCAACCAGGGGAGCAATGAGCAGCGAGGCTCGTCCCAGGCTAACCCCCTGATCCTGTCTCCAAGGCCCCCTTTTCTCTGACTTCCCGGGGAGCTAACGCAGCCCCACTTTGGCCCACTTCTTTCCCATAATGTTTCTAGAATCCAAAGCAGAGCACCGCCTAGGCTCCCTCCTGTTGCTCCTTCTACCCTCAGCCCTTCCTTTGTTTCACTGTCCCCAGCTTTCATAAACGTAATCTCAAAGTCACCTGGTCTCATGCTGTGAAATCTTTCCTGCACCAAGTCAAGAACCCGCACACTACCGGCCAGTCCAAGGCAGACCCATTCCCAACCAGGCCCTGTGTAGTAACAGGATTGGATACAATAAAGAAGAAAAAAAGTGACAAGAAGCAACAAAGGAGAAGTGAGTTTAAAATTCCTGAGTAAATATGATAGGGTCACTTGTCAGAAATAACCCTCGCTAGGGTGACCAACTGTACCTCTTAGTCTGGGGGTCCCAGGTCACAGGACTTTCCGTTTTAAAATCAGGAAAATCCCAGGTAACTGGGATGAGATGGTCACCCTACTTATGACCTCAAGCGCCCAAAAAATAATATCACATGGAGTAAACAGAAGAATGAAAACAAGAGAGTTTACTACAAATAAATTTGAATTTGATAAATGAAGGATGTGTTCTTGTAAGGAAGCACATTTATCAGAAAGATAGCACCATATGCTGAAGAGGGGAAAAGTGCACCTGTTATCTATAGAGAATATTCAGGCGAAAATTAACAAAGAAAGACACAGACATCATATTATTCAAGGAGCGTCCTTCCAAAAGCCCAGCCAGGCATGTAATATGTATGATAGTTGAGCAAGTCAAATAAAGAACTTCAACCAATTCTAAGATTATTAAGCAAATTCTAACAATTCCAGGAGTGAATGCTTTGTTGTAGCAACTTGAATAAAAATGAGAATAAGGTTTGAGTGTTTTGTTTGGGGGTCAGGATGGTTGTTTCTTTCTTTCTTTCTTTCTTTTTTTTTTTTTAAGGGGATAATGATGATTTTTATTTTTATTTTTATGTTAATATTAGTAGCCCAGTGCACGAAATCTGTGCACATTAAAAGGGAATTAATTGCCCTAACTGGTTTGGCTCAGTGGATAGAGCATCAGCCTGCGTACTCAAGGGTCCCAGGTTCGATTCCAATCAAGGGCATGTACCATGGTCACATCCCCAGTGGGGAGTGTGCAGGAGGCAGCTGATCGATGTTTCTCTCTCATTGATGTTTCTAACTCTCTATCCCTCTCCCTTCCTCTCTGTAAAAAATCAATAAAATATATTTAAAAAAAAAAAAGAAAAGAAAAACATTTCATTGCATCAGATAACTAATACTTAATAATAGTAATTATGTAGTTTATACTCTTTACCAAGTAATGGGTACTGTTCTAAAAGCTTTGTGTATATGAACTAATGTAATCCTCAAAACAATATTGTGAGGTAGTAAACTACATTTAATATAGTAGATTAATTTATCTTAATTTGATTTATCTGAATTATCTAATTTTTCTGACAGTTTCTCCTTAATAGAAAAGAACTTGGCTGATGTTTCTGTTTTCTATTTATTATTCTAGATGTTTTAAACAGAGATAAGGATGAGGAACCAACTGTGAAACAAGAAATTGAGGAAATTGAGGAAGAAATGGAATCAAAGGGTATAATAGTTACAAGAATCAAAAGTGAAACTGACCAGGATCCCATGTGTAGAGAAACCTTTGAACTTGTTGGTAGGTTAGATAAACAGAGAGGAATCTTCTTATGGGAAATACCAAGGGAATCTTTGACCCAGGAACAAAGAATGTTCAGAGGAAACACTAACATTATTCGTAAGAGACCTAATTCAGAAGAGAAATGCCATAAATGTGAAGAATGTGGAAAGGGTTTTGTCCGCAAGGCCCATTTCATTCAACATCAACGGGTCCATACTGGTGAGAAACCGTTTCAATGCAATGAATGTGGGAAAAGTTTTAGTCGCAGTTCATTTGTTATTGAACATCAGAGAATTCACACTGGAGAAAGGCCCTATGAGTGTAACTACTGTGGAAAAACCTTTAGTGTGAGCTCGACCCTTATTAGACATCAGAGAATCCACACTGGAGAGAGACCCTATCAGTGTAATCAGTGTAAACAGAGCTTCAGCCAGAGAAGGAGCCTTGTTAAACATCAGAGGATTCACACAGGTGAGAAACCCCATAAGTGTAGTGACTGTGGGAAAGCCTTTAGTTGGAAGTCACACCTTATTGAGCATCAAAGAACTCACACTGGTGAAAAACCTTATCACTGTACCAAATGTAAAAAAAGCTTTAGCCGAAATTCATTACTAGTTGAACATCAGAGAATTCACACTGGAGAAAG
>NW_005354938.1:984143-1000752 GCF_000412655.1 Myotis brandtii
GTAATTTATATTGGGAATGAAAGGTGCTTCCACCGAGAAGTAAATTTGCAGCAATTCCTGTAGACGCTGTGGGTAAAACAGTACCACCACGACCTCAATTATAATGTATTAAAACTTTATACAGATATGCAGGTGAATAGGATTCCTAGCTGGCAGGCCCCTGACAGCAAGCTGGCCACCTGTCGATTCTGTGAGGAATGGGGCTCCCTCCGCCCTCCTGTCAGGGTCCGGGGTGTAGGTGAATGGGGTTCCTGACTGGCAGACCACTGACAGCAAGCTATCCAACAGCAGATTCTGTGAGGAATGGGGCTGCCTCCTCCCTACTGTCAGTGTCTGGTTTGAAGGCTGGACTCAGTGCTTCCACTGATCCGCTCCGAGGGCGGGCAGGTTCCTGCCTGAAACCTCGCCCTCGGGGGGGGGGGGGCGGGAGGGCGCAGCCATTTCCAAGATGACCCCCTGCAGGACTGACCTCCTTCCGCTTGGTCGCGCTTCTGGCCGTGATGTTACACCCAGGGTTTTTATATAAGTAGATATTTTATTGATTTTTTACAGAGAGGAAGGGAGAGGGATAAAGAGTTAGAAACATCGATGAGAGAGAAACATCGATCAGCTGCCTCCTGCACACCCGCTACTGGGGATGTGCCGGCAACCAAGGTACATGCCCTTGGCCGGGATTGAACCTGGGACCCTTGAGTCCGCAGGCTGACGCTCTATCCACTGAGCCAAACCAGTTAGGGCAGGATGGTTGTTTCTTGTGGGCAACCCTAGGGCAGGCTCAGAGGCTTGGCATCAGCACCTGAGATCAGCACACCCGCCTTCCTCCCTGCCTCCTGTCATGCCAGTTGGTTTGATCCCCTTTGGAGGAACAGGTAAGAAGTCAACACTGAAGTTGTTTTGGTGAGAGACTTTGTAAGAGTTGGGGCTCAAACAGGAACAAAGTACAAGCTAAAGTGGGCAGAGGACTTTCTTTCCATTTCCTTAGGGACTCAGTTTCCCTGTGGCTCCCGGAGGGCTGGTGGTTTGGGGAACTTTGGATGCAAGTTCCCATGGACGCTGACGGGTGGACAAAGGCAGGGGTGAGAGACCCCCTCAGGGGCTCTAGGAAAAGTGGCATTAAGAATATATTCATGTATATCATTTTCCTGGCTTGCTTCCTTTGATCATGAAAGATGAGGTGCATTTCAGTCACGTTCCTGTAACTGTGGTTTATGTTCTTGTTGCCTTTTATTTTATTGTATGAAAATGCTGCAATGCATTTATCCAATCTATTGCTGATGCACAGTTGAGCTGTTTCTTGTTTTTCTGTTTTTTATTTTTGTTTTGTTTTTGCTGTTACAACCAATGCTGTGTATACATGGGCACCAAGATACGTATTTTATGTTTTTAAGAGTTTCTCCAGAAGAGAAATTGCTGAAGTGCAAATGTATGCATCTTTAACATCCTGGGGCTTGGATCTGTATGCTCTTTATGATATTTGTATATGAAAAGATGTTTTTAATTTTACTGAGATCTAATGTACCAATCTTTCTCCTTTAGTGCTTTTTGCATCTTCTCTAAGAAACCCTTCTCTAACTTGAGATCAGAAGATGTTCTCTTTTCTTAGTTTCTAAAAACTATACCACAGTATCTTAACTACTGTAAAGAAAGTCTGAAAATCAATTAGTGTTAATCCTCCAACTTTGTTCTTCTTTTTC
Source organism: Myotis brandtii (assembly GCF_000412655.1). Lineage (NCBI taxonomy): Eukaryota > Metazoa > Chordata > Mammalia > Chiroptera > Vespertilionidae > Myotis > Myotis brandtii. Next base: position 985,838 of record NW_005354938.1, read on the forward strand.
AGTTTTCTTGGCCACTCTAAGTCCTTCCACATGAGTCTTAGAATCTGTTTGTCAATTTCTACCAGTTTGTCCAAAAAAACTGATGGGATTTAAATTGGTATTGCTTTGAACGTGGACATCAATTTGAGAAGAACTGTAACAATATTGAGTCTTCTAACTAATGAACATGGTATATGTCTCCATTTATTAAGAATTTCTTTACTTTTCAATGCTTGGTAAAGTTCCCTAAATCTTTCACATTTTTGCTAGTGTGCTGAGATTTTTAAATCATGAATGGATGCTGGATTCTGTCAAATGCTTTTCTTACATTTATCAATATGATTGTGTATTTCTTTATTTTTTAGTTTGTTAATGTGCTAAATTAAGTGATTTTCAAATGTTAAAGCAACTTGGCATTCCTACGATAAGCCTAATTTGGTCATGGGGTTTTATCTTTTTAATATATTATTGGATTTTATTTGTTACAATTTTGTTGAGAATGTTTGTATTCATGTCCCTGAGGAATATTGGTTTGTAGTTTTCCTGTAATATCTTTGTCTGGCTTTGGTGTCACGATAATGCTGGCTTCATAAAATGAGTTGGGAAGTGTTCCCTCTTCTTCAGTTTTCTGAATGAATTTGTGTATAATGGATATTATTTCTTCCTTAAATGTTTGGTGGATTTCACCAATAATGCCTGAGGACCTGGAGGGTTTTGGGGGAGAGAAGGGTAGATTCAATTTCTTGAATAAATACGGAGCTATTTGGGTAATCTATTTCTTCTTAAATGAGACTTGAGAGTTTTTATCTTTCAAAGAATTTGTTTCTTTCATCTAAATCATTGCATATATTAACAAAATAGTATTCATGATGCTCTTTCATTATCTTTCAATATCTGTAGGATGTTGGTGTTGAATCTCTCATTCCTGATATTGGTAATCTGTCTTTTCTCTTTTTTTATCTGATCAGTCTGGCTGAGATTAATCAATTTTATTGATCTACTTGAAAATTATTTTGGATTCCGTGATTGTCTCTATTGTCTTTCTGTTTTCTATTTCATTTATGTCTGCTCTGACCTTTATTATTTTCTTTCATCTTCTAACCCAAGTTTCATGCTTTCTTTTTTTTCTAGATTTTTATGGTAGAACTGAGGTTATTAATTTGAGACCTTTATTCTTTTCAATACAGGTATTAGTGTTTGAATTTCTCTCTAAGTATGGCTTTAACAGCACCCTGTAAATTTTAGTATGTTGTGTTTTCATTTTCATTCAACACAACTTTTAAATTTACCAACATTATTTTTAATTTGATGTTATTTTCCAAAGCAATTTATCCAAATACTAAGAGCACAGCATGCTAACTAGGCTTTTCCTTTAAGTTGAATTGAATGTTACTACATACTGATTTGGGATTTCAGTGTAAGAACTCGGGTTGTTAAAATCACTGATGGAATAGACATGACGGTGCTCCCTGCCTGCCTGGTGAGACGCTGAAGAGTTCGTACTCTGCCTCCAACAGGCGGCTGCACCAAACAACCTTCATTAGCCCCACAACAAAGCCAATGAGACCCAAAGGTTAATTTAATAATTCCTGTGAGATAAATTCATCTGGGAGCCGAGATTACTATAAATACACCGTACATTGGGTACTTAAAATTAGATCGGGGAAGGAAAGTGGAGTAAGACAATTCGTTTAACATTTTCTTTGGAGATAAAAGCCAGGAAGAGACTTTTTCATGGTTCAGTCCTTTCAGGCAATCTGTCTAAAAGATAATAAGATTACTTCAGGTAAACCTGAAAAGATGGGAACCTGCTTCCCACTCCCGCTTTACCCTTTCCACCAGCACTGCGTAAGTAGCTCATTCTATCCTTATTATTTAACTTCTCTACTCTTACTTGCTTTAAAACTTCATACTCCAATTCCACTGGCCCAGCTGGACCTCACTTCTTAAACTCATTTTTGTGTTTCCTCGTTTGTTGCTAACAATTTCTTGGTTTAGCACAGCGGTTCTCAACCTGTGGGTCTCGACCCCTTTGGGGGTTGAACGACCCTTTCACAGGGGTCGCCTAAGACCATTGGAAAACACATATATAATTACATATTGTTTTTGTGATTAATCACTATGCTTTAATTATGTTCAATTTGTAACATGAAAATACATCCTGCATATCAGATATTTACATTACCATTCATAACAGTAGCAAAATTACAGTTATGAAGTAGCAACGAAAATAATTTTATGGTTGGGGGTCACCACAACATGAGGAACTGTATTAAAGGGTCGCAGCATTAGGGAGGTTGAGAACCACTGGTTTAGCAGTTTCTAGATATCTCCCCCCACTTTTCTTTTTAAACATAGTCACCTGATTTTTCCTGCTATTGTGACCTGACTACTCAGTTTCTACATATCTCCCCCCACTTTTCTTTTTAAACAGTCACCTGATTTTTCCTGCTATTGTGACCTGACTACTTGGTAATGCTGGACTTCAATTCATTCAATTACTTTAAAAATTTTCCCACATAAATTTTTCCAATGCAAGCCTTTGGATTTCTATAATTTAAGAGAAAGGCTTCTTTGGGATGCTAGATACCCAAAATAATACCGAAACAACCTGCTGATAAGGCGATGCTGATCTTGATGAGGGAGGATGTTACCTCTACGGAGTCTCAATAGTATCTCAAAGGGGAGTGGGCAAAGTTGGGATATTTATTCAGATTTTTGAAGTCTGGTCTAAAGTTAAGTGTTTTGAAGTAGGAGGGGGCAGAGGGCGGAGCTCAATTAGAATTGGGGAAGAATCATGATGTAACAGATTAGGATTTGGTAGATCCAGCAATGTAAAGAATTTGAGAATAGGGTTCAAAAATTCTGGGGGTGTAAACTGTCATTCTCGATCCCCACTAGCGGGTGTGCAGGAAGCAGCGGACGGGTGATCCTCTGTCATCCTGGACGTTTCTATCGCTCTCTCCCTCTCCCTTCCTCTCAGAAATCAATAAAAATGTATGAAATAATAAAAAAAAAGTTATCTGCAATATTTATCTTCCTGGAGGAGTATACTAATGAAAGTGAACTAACATTAACATAGACAGTAAGATGTGTAATATAGACAGTTTCAGTTCTCAGTCTGATTCTTATTAACAGAGAACCACACAATTTTTGTGGGGAAAAAGATGCCTAGTATATAAATATTTTGATAAATGTTGTATTTTGAATATATTGTATGTATATACTATAAGATAAATATAAATCTATTTATAAATATTTATTAAAGGAATGAATGAATGAAAACTCCAGGTAGGGAGGAGGAGCTGACCAAGCAGCCTCATTCTATCCCCCAGGTTTCTCCTGCCTTTTTGAATTCTAATATTTAATGTCTTTGTCACCATCATGCCCAGATTTTCCTGAGTATAGGTTAAAATGCCAGCCCAAGTTGGAACAAAATTAACCTTTCTTCTAAATTCCTTTGGCATAGCTAAGTTAGGCAAGAATTTTATAAATTATTGCTAGCTATTAAGAAAACATTGAGAGAAATGAACAATGAAATAACCCCACCATTCAAAAAAAATGGCATCTACAGTAACCAATGATATGTCCACTCACACCAATCAGTGTTAAGTAGACAGAACCATCCATTGACTTAGGGAAAATTCCATGGCCGCTTCTGCCAGGCAGCGTTGCTGATACACCTTTAATCATTGCTTAGCAGTGCACACACCCTGATTTTCTGAGATAACTCCCATAATAGTTCACATTGACCGGATGAAATGAAAGCTCCTCTGCTTGGCACTCAATACTCAAGTTTCTTTTTGCATATGACAAATAGAAAAAAATAATGATGTCTGAGGCTTAGAATGCTTCAATGACTCACTCATGTCATAAATGGGAATTGAAGCTGAGAGAGCGCTGGCTTTGGAAGCAGGGAGACCTGGTTAGGATCTCAGTTCAGTCACACAATAGCTCTGTGGCCTTGTTCCAACTCCCTGACCTACATTTCTTCATTAGTAAAACGTGAGTAATGAAAAACCTCTTTCACGATGGCTTTGTGAGAGCTACGTGAGGTACCATGCACCACACATTTATCCTGACTACCATTATTACATTAAACCACGTGAAATTGATATTTTTATATTTTAAAAAGCTGAATATTTGTAAATTTATATGGTTCAATCTTATGTTAGCTAGTAAGATGCAACGCTGGAATACAGACTCAAGTCTCCTGGGGCCCAGCCCCTGCACTTCCATATGATACTGCCTTTTGTTTGCAATGAGACTGATTTTTAGTTGGATAGGTGCTGCCAACTGAATTATGAAGCAGCTTTAATACAGAAGATGTGTAAAGACAACAAATGGTGAGAGTTGAACAGGAAAGGAAGTTACAGAGTTGGTGCAAACATCTAGACTTTACAAATAAAATGGTTGTCCAGTTATTCTGCCTTTCATAAGAACAATGAGGTATATGAGTGAAAGATCCCGGTTATCCTTCTGTTCTTTTTAAATATATTTTTATTCATTTTTAAAGAGAGAGGAAGGGAGAGGGAGAGAGAAACATCAATGAGAGTGAAACAACCATCAGCTGCCTCCTGCAAGCCCCCTACTGAGGATCAAGCCCGAAACCCGGGCATGTGCCCTGACCAGGAATCAAACCGGTGACCTCTGGGTACATGGGTCAATGCTCAACCACTGAGCCACACTGGCCAGGCCAGGCTATCCTTAAAGGCAATGTCATTGGTTAGGGTTAGGGATGCCATTGTGATGTTTAATTTTACGTGTTAATTTGACTGGGGCATGGGTGCCAAGACATTTGCTCAAACATTATCTGGGGTATGTCTGGGAGGGTGTTTGGGGGTAAATTTACATTTAAATTGTAGACTGAATAAAGCAGACTGCCCTCCCCAATGTGGGTGGGCCTCATCCAATCAGTTGAAGATCTGAAAAGAACAAAAAGGCAGAGTAAGAGGAATTTCACCTGCTTGACTGTTGGAGCTGAGACATCAGTCTTCTGCCCTCTAACTGGGACTTACACCACTGGCTCTCCTGGGCCTCCAGCTTGCTGACTGCAGACCTTGGAATTTCATAGAAATTCCTCTCTTTCTTTCTCTCTCTCTCTCTCTCTTTCTCTCTCTCCCTCTCTCCATATCTACATATATATCCTATATACATATATATATATCCTATATAATAAAAGGTTAATATGCAAATTGACCCTAATGGCTGTACGGGAACGACTGGTCACTATGACGCGCACTGACCACCAGAGGGCAGATGCTCAATGCAGGAGCTACCCCCTAGTGGTCAGTGCACTCCCACAGGGGGAGCTCCACTCAGCCACAAGCTGGGCAGTGCTAAGGATGTCCGACTGTGGCTTAGGCCCGCTCCCTGCGGGAAGCATGCCTAAGCCACAGTCGGACAAACCCCGAGGGCTCCCAGGCTACCAGAGGGATGTCTGCCAGCTTAGGCTCCATCCCCCAGGGAGCGGGCCTAAGCTGGCAGGTGGACATCCCCCGAGGAGTCCTGGACTGCAAGAGGGCGCAGGCCAGGCTGAGGAACCCCTTCCCCCTCCCCCAGGTGCATGAATTTTCATGCACCAGGCCTCGTGTGTGTGTGTGTGTGTGTGTGTGTGTGTGTGTGTGTGTGTGTGTATCTTATTGGTTCTATATGACAAAGGTTATAGTTCTAAAAAAATAATAGTGCACTCTGGAGCTGCCATTCGTAAGTGTATCTAAAAGGCTTTCCAAAGATGTTGGCCATCACTTTGTAGGGTTAGATTTTTAAGGTCTGAGCATAGGAACCCCCTGATCTATCATTAGGCAGCCAGCTTTGTTCTGTCTGTGAAGGCATGACTCAAATTGAAAGGCTTTCTGTGGGTGAAGGGGAATGTGTCTCAGACTGCAGGGGGGCAGTGTATTGGACAGAGCTTGAGATCGGATGTCAGAAGATCTGCAATTGAATCCCAGCTCTGCTATTTACTGGCTGTAAGAAGTCACTTCTTTGAGCTTCAGCTTTTCCCCCTGTAAATCGAGCATAATAAGGATTAACTCGGGGTCCAGGAAAGATTTACGGAGACAATGTATGTGAACTGCTCGGGGTAACTCAATTGTGTCTTAAGAATATTAGCTGTCGGAATGCATTATTGTATGTTGAAAGGAGTATGACTTTGGGGGCTGTTTATTTAGGTTAGTTAATCTTTCTAAGCTTAAGGATCTTCATGTGCTAAAGATAAAAAGACAGAGAGAAAGAGAGAGACAACAACTGACTTTTTCAGGTTCCGGTGAGGATAGAAGGGCATAATACATGAAAAGTCTCCAGCAAACATCCTGGCAAAGCATCTGCATTATATATGTAATAAAAGTATAACTTTTTATTAAATTAACAAACCATTAGTCACTTTAATGTTATGCTATGTATATATTTTTAAATAAATGACGAAATCAAAGTACTTCCCACACTCAAGTTCTATCAAGTGATACCCACACTCGCCTCCCACTGTTAGCCATCACTACAGCTTCTTCCAGCTCACACAGCTTCTCATCCTGAATCCTTCTTGGCCCATCAAGAGCCTGTAACTGTGAAACACTAGGCCCCTGAGCTTGCATCACAAACACATCGTTGAGATTTATGACTGAAAGATATGTATTTTCTTTGCTACCTGGTACTCAAGACATCACATAGTTATGAACTTTCTGAAGATTTCATAGGAAGGGGAAACAGATTTCTGCTCTAAACACTTACTAGTAGATGAGCCAGAAAAAGAAATTCTAAACACATCACATTTTCACAACTCCCTCGCCATGGCCCGTCTCTATTTACAGATCTTTTAACCCCTCCTACTGAAGGTGTAGATTAGTGAAGGTCATACTCCTCAGCCTGGTTCAGGCCTTTGGGAGGTCATTTACTCCTTGACAATGAGATCAGAGGGGAATGAAGGCAGAAATAAAGTCATTCCATCCTGGCTCCATCCTCTTTAGTTCTATATGGCCTTGGATAAGTTACTTAGTCCCTCTGAGCCTTAAAGACCTCACCTGTAAAGTGGCAATAATGCCCACCCACAGGGTGGATTAATGAAGTCGAGATGTAAATAGACAGCAAGAGAATTCCATACACTACCCTCTCCCCTTCATTTCAGAACATCTTTGCCCGGATACTCACTTTCAGGGTGGAGAGGATGATGCATACTTAGGACGGACAGTGACATCTATGTGGCGCTCCTTTGATAGGCCCCCGACCCAAGATGGGCCTTTGTGACTGCTCTTCTCTATGCAGCTGAAATGCCTACCGGTATAAGTGTGGGGGTGCTGTATGGGGTCTCTGGAGTCAGACTACTTCACTACCTGTCCCTTGCCATATACAACACGTAGCATATTGCCTTTCATACGAGTCATCTTAGTGGGGCCTCTGTTACATTCCCCTAGGTTCTACATTGCCCCTAGAGTAGGATGTTCTGTTCTCAAGGAACACTTAAGAGGGTAACATTCATCCTCTTTCATCCACTCCCCACTTACTCTTTCCAAAAGGTGGTGGAGTGGCTTACTTGCTGATTTCAGGACTCTTCTTGAATTTGACTGTGCACACTTGGAACACCCTTTCTGGATCTTCTCTCCCTGTGTGTCTCAGAGATAGAATCCCATCTTCAGGATTTTCCATTAGATCAATGACCAGCCTCTGAGAGGGAGACACAGTGGTCAAGGTTCCCATGGTGCTGGTGGGCACATTCAATCCCGGGGGTGGGCATATTATGGTCTGCAAACTTCAAACCCTAGCCTCCAATTCAGCCTTTTCAAAACAAAGTTGGTATTTTGATTTTCATCTGCCCGGCTCTTGTGTCTACTGCTCAATATCTTCTCAACTCAGGAAAAGAAGAGCCACCGCCCCCAATGGAACATGATTAATCCATGTTGACTAACACAGATTTTGATATTTTTCCTGAACATCAGATAGGTGTTTGTTTGTCGAGCAAGCTCTGATACTCTTAAAATAGAGGCTTTGCTATTCTCTTAATCTTTCTTTAAGGGTCACTCTCTTTAAAAAAATTTTTTATAATGGACACTGAAGAGAGTTTTTGCAAATATTGGCTTTTGTTTCGGTCTCTTTAAAGTCAGTGTCCGTATATGTAGTCTTGGCATTGGCCATGCGACAAGGGTGATGCCTCTTCAATGCCAGAGTTAAATCAGAGCCAACTGGACACATGGCCCTGGACAGATTCATGCAGATGATTGATACCCATTCATTGGGCAAGAGCAGCCCATAAACCTTCACCAGATAATGGCCCTTAAGGACACAGAGTCCTGAGAAAGATCGTATCACAGCTACCTGAGAGTGAATCGTCTCATTTGCTGTCACCTGTGGTACTTTTAACCCTTCCATGCCTTGATTTCTCTTTCTACAAATTGGAGGAATAACAGTAATTATCCCCTAAGTTTGCTGTCAGGACTGCTTAAACTAACACTTGTTAAGTGCTTGGAATAATGCCAGGTACAGAGTAAGAGTTCTGGAGCCTGAATGCCTACCTCAGCCTGCCACCTACAACCTCTGTAGGTCTTGGTTCCCTCATCTATAAAACTGGTATAAAAATGGGCACTTCTTTGGGTAATTATGACACATAAGTGAGCTTATCTGTGTAGAGTTTGTGGCAAGCAGTAGCATAAATAAGATGGAAGTTTTTTGTTCATTTTTTTTTTCACAAAGAAGATGGGAGGAAGGCAGTCCAGGTCTGATATGGCAGCTGCACCATTTACTTCTTTGGATTATGACACATAAGTGAGCTTATCTGTGTAGAGTTTGTGGCAAGCAGTAGCATAAATAAGATGGAAGTTTTTTGTTCATTTTTTTTTTCACAAAGAAGATGGGAGGAAGGCAGTCCAGGTCTGATATGGCAGATAAGATGGAAGTTTTTTGTTTTTTCACACACACAAAACAAAGATGGGAGGAAGGCAGTCCAGGTCTGATATGGCAGCTGCACCATTTAAAGAATCCAGGCTCCTGCTACCCACTGCTTTATCCAGGCAATCTCAGGATTCCAACTAGCTGCTTGAGCTCCAGCCATCACATCCACATCCCAAGTAAGTAGGAGAAAGGAAGAAGGGGCAAAGAAAGGGTGGTATAATCCTTTATGGCATGGAATTCTAACTTTTCTCTATAATTGTGCTTCCTATAATACTTGGTAGGGATTTTTCTGCATTAACAATCAGAACTAATCATAGAGTGTCAGAAAACATCCTCCTGCAACATTAAAGATTCACTGACAGGCTTATTTATCCAACTTGGGAGGTTACGTAAGCAATTGCCACATATGTAACAAGTTACATGCATGTAGAGGCATCTTATAGCCTATAGGTTGATCGTGTATTTTTATTATCATTTACATTTTACGGAGGCTGCTCTCTGATACTCTTACACCGTTGGGGTGCAGAAACCCAATGAAGGATCTGAGAGAAAGCTTTGAATGCCTCCCTGGAAGAATACACATAAAAACATATACTTCAAATTGTGCAGTGAATTGTATTGCACTGAAAGTCTATTTCCTTCACAGAGACAACATTTTAAAAATGTACACTGCTTTACGACGTATTCACTCTAATACATGTCCAAGCTTAACAAATTGCTTTAACAATGGGCTTTCCTTTTCTTGCAGCAACAACAGAAAACTGCCGGCAGTTTCTGCACATGCTCCCAGAGGCCTCTGCAAAGTCAGTGAGTTTCTCTGGAACGTGGTCCCATTTCTCCACAAAATCTGGGGATTCAAAGCCCTGATTCTGATGAAACTGATGACGCCTGCAGCAGCAGACAAAACTTCTTTCAGGGTTTTCGCAGAGCTCTTGCAATTTATAATGAAATGTGGAGCCTCCTCAGAGAATAGAGGAGTCCCTCCCCCACCCCCGGGCACTCTCCACCCCGGTCTCCTGTTCTCTCCCATTTCAGCGGCAACTGTGTTTCCTGGGGACCTCCTAGTCCCTCTCTCTGCTTTAGCCACACAGACTTCCTTGCTTCTCCCACCCTCCCCTGCCCCCACCCCAAACACACCCAGATCAACTCTTACCACCCTCAAGGCCAACGCAGGACCCTCCTCACTTGCTGGGATGGGTCGCCCTCTCTGTCGATGGAGCTGACCCTGCTGCCCTCTCCTCCATCCTTAGCATGGCTTTCCTTTTCATCACGTGGCCAGGTGTTATATTGGCTTGTTTTTAGATATGTTTACTCTCTCTCTCTGCCTCCATAAAAGAAGCTTTCCATGGTCAGAGACTTTGTCCTGTTTATCTCTGTAACCCCCGAACCTAAGACAGTACCTATTGATATTAAATATTTGTGGGATAAGTGAATGGATTTGTTGACTGAATACACTTCTTCCATAAAGAATGTGTGAGTGCTGTTATTCACGAGAATTTATGGAACAGCTATGCTTAAAAGGGACAAAATGTTTATTTTTCTCTCTCTGTGGGTTTTGGACATTCCCCAGTATCAATGAAGAAGGTTCATACTGACCCTTCTCTCAATCTGAACCTCACCTTGCCAATAAACGTGAACAAATATTGACACACTGGAGCCTGCTCCCTTACAGCTAGTCCCCCGAGTCTGGAAGGCTTACCCAGCTCTTCCATAAAGGTGCCAAACTTGTCAATACACCATGCACTCTGCCTGTGCACTGAGATCTTGCCTTTCGGTAGATTTTCCCACCAAGGGCCTGGGTCTGGCCATTGATCCTGATGAGACAGGAGCTGGCAGCCAGGATGTTGCCAGGCATCTCACCCAAGTCCATGCTGATGGGGAATGACACGCTGCCGTGTGACCTGTTTAAAAACACCAGAACCTGTCTTAGCGAAGGCATCTCACCCAAGTCCACGCTGATGGGGAATGACACGCTGCCATGTGACCTGTTTAAAAACACCAGAACCTGTCTTAGCGATTCTGTAGGTTCATTAGCCTTCACCCCCTCTGCTGCCACCAAGCCAGGATCCCTCAATTAAGGTGACCCCTCAATTTTACCAGTAACGTATTCCTAAATCTGAGGGCAGGAGACGTGTTTATTTGTTCTGCAAGGCCCATTCCCCCACACGGACGTTATAGGTTCGTCTCCCCTAAGTCCCTTCACTCAGAAAGGAGAAGCCGCAGGCACCAGAGGTTCTCAGCCACAGAGCCACCCCCCTGAGTGTGCCCCCACAGCTGGGAGGGGTGTCATTGGTTTCTAGAAATAAAGCATTCATGAATGCCTTGGGCATTGCATACAAAAGTGGCCTCCAAGTTAACTCCCTTCGAAGGTCGTCCTCACTCACCTGCGTCCTCTTAAGCTTGCTTGGCTGGAAGAAAAGGGGGTGGGGGACCCCTGTGGGTGGGAACTGGGTGGAAGCATGCAGATGCTCACATTTTCGTGCGCACTGTGCGGATGCTGTTATCCACAAGAATTTATGGAACAGCTGTGCTAAAAAGTGACAAGATGTTTATTTTTCTCTCTCTTTGGATGTTGGCCATTCCCCAGCCCATATCAATGAAGAAGGTTCATATTGACCCTTCTTTCGATCTGAACCTCACCTTGCAAACGAACGTGAATACCTATTGACACACGGGAGCCTGCTCCCTGGTAGTTCTCCGAGTCTGTAAGGCTTACCCAGCTCCACGGCAGTGGCTCAGGCCTCTCTGACCTCTTCCTACGGCTCTTTCTCTTTTGCCTGTTGCCTCTCCCTGCTTCCCGCCTCTCCACGGGATCTATGTCAGGTGTTCTTATCCCCAAATTGTGACTGCTTCGCCAGAGTTGTGGAAGGATGGAGTGGGCTGAGGTGGCATGATAGGAAGTGGACAGAGGTCCCATTTGCTGGCCTGGTAGGAAGGCTTACCCCGTGGTTTCTCCTGAAGCTGGCATCATGTCCCTTATGTGTGGCTGTCATAGTGTTCCTGCTACCTGAGAATGTTACCTGGCCAGGGCCTGGGCCCAGAGCAGGTCTGCATCAGGCCAGCCAGTAGTGTGTGGGTTCTTGACTTCATGCCAGAAAGATTTCACAGTATGAGTCCAAGTGATTTTGAGGGTATGTTTACTAAAGCTGAGAGAGCCTAGGTGGGGCTGCTTCGGTTTCTTAGAAACAGTATAGGGAAGAAGTGAGCCACACTGTGCTGTGTGAGCTCACTGGGAAGTCAGAGAAAAAGGAGGCATTAGAGACAGGTTCGGGGAGTTAGGCTGGGATGAGCTGCCACTGTCAGGTGCTCTCCTGGTTGTAAGTCTCATGGGAGCCCTTAGAGTAGAAGAAAGAAAGCAGAGATACAAGGTGTGGGTGTGCTCTAGGGGAGAGCACTTCAGGTCCTTTATCTTGAAACTTTTTATCTTCAGCTGGCGATAATTCTGCAGGAGGTCTTAAGGGAGGGTCTTAACAGAATATTCATTAGCTTTCCAGATGTGTCCATGGATATGTTGATTCATCAAAATGTGCATATAGAGGGGTCAGGGTTATTTTTTTATTAGTTTTATTTTCAAAGAATGTTATCAAAGAGGGACCAGGACTAAGGCCAGTCTGCCCCCAAGTGTCCTTGGTTAGGGAAGATAAAACTTTGTGATTCATTAGCTGACTGTACTAGTAAATTATTCAAATTGTTTGGTCTTGTTTAATTATTTTGTCACAGTTTCCCTTATTCTACTTGTCAAGGAATTTCCATAGCTTCTCTCTATTCTGCCCCATAACCTTTGTATATTTGTTTCTAACAGCTTTAATAGTCATATAACATACTATAATAGTCACCCTATTAAAGTATACAATTTGGTGCTTTTTCATATATTTACAGTTATATCAGATTTCACAGGACCTTGAATGCCAGGCTAAGGAGTTGAAGTTTTATCCTAGAGAGATTGGAGAGTTAATAGTTAATTATAAAATGTGTTTATTAATCAAATAATATAACAAACAGTATTCTTCATTTCCTTTGGCTTCTTCCTAACTTTATGTTACAAGTTGTTTTTTATGCTTATAATCATATCATATTTATGATGTTTTTTTTCTCTACTTTCTCATATTTTTCTCAATTTCTTCTCATATTTTGTTCTCTACTTTCACCTTAGTATTTTTTCATATACCCTTCTCTATATCTATACAGTTTTATATTTTATGGCTATAAGTTATCTACACTTTCCTCACCCTAGTCCCAGCCCCATACCTATAGTGTGTGTATGTGTGTGTGTGTGCACATTTCCTCTAAAATTATATCATCAAGACGAGATTACTGGTTTCATTATGGGGTTACTGGTTCAAAGTACATTAAGATTTTTATTGTTCTTGATATTAAGTACTAGAATATTTCTCAGAAGGATTCTGAGTTTAAAAACCCCTTCAGGGTTTTTAAAGCATAATTTTGATATGTGCACAATGAGAGGATTCTATTGAAGGGTTTTTAAAGCATAATTTTGATATGTGCACAATGACATTTTTAAAAGGTTATGGAGGCAATGAGGCAGTTAGGAGACTAACATAATAGTATGTCCCAACTATGGTCCTATTTTTACTTTAGAAATTCCACAGATCTGGCTTCTCACATTTGGGTAACTGGGTCAGAATATTCCATTTTTAGACAGTTACACCTTTATGCAATCAGCTTCTATACTCAGTCATCATAGAAACAACAACAAAGCCCCTCATATTGAGACCGTGTCCCTAACCATTGACCCCTCTGTGTCTATCAACCTGGTCACTCAAGGTGGATCATTTTCTAAAAAGACTAGATCTTTGGACAACAGCCTCTATGTCACCATCTTATGAAGAGAGGTGGGCTACTGCTCTTTTACCCACAAACCAAGTTCCAAACTTTAGGGTTAAATTAAAATTCTATTCTTTGGGGGACAAATAACAACAGAATTTGCCTACTAACGAGAGTTTTTATAAAAATCAAACGGAAAAATATCTGGGCTGGTCTGTTGTGTATAAAATTTTCCTAGGGGGCACTTTTCAGAAATCACTAAATGGAAAATCACCAGAATGGAGTTTAGAGGTCTGGTTCCTGAGTCATTAGCAGGCAGATGGAGTTCTCAATCTTGCATGGTTAGTGGAAAGATTGGAGGGTGATGGACCAGAAAGAGCAGGTTCGGGGTAGGACAGAGCATTATGGACAGCAGTGATTGGAAATAAGCCAAAATTGTCTTTAAAGCTCTTCCAGCAACTTTCCTTTGGTTACCTTTGGAAAATAATGTGTCTTCTTGAAGCAGAATAGAAAGAAGTCTTACCTGCCAATTAGGGCTGGCCGGTTTATTATTTAGCACCCACTGATTTGAAGTCCGTGGAGCTACAACCTTAAAGCTAACTTTTCTTTTGTGGCTTTCTGCCCATTCTCTCTTCTCAAGTTTTACTAAATTACCAGATTGAAACTTGCTGCGTGGATAAGGTCTCACTTTCTAAAGATTGAATAGCTTCTGTGTGTTCAGGATCAAGCTCACCAAGGCTTGCTAACCTGGCTGAACCAAACCCACACACAGCTCACACCTAGGGTGGGGGTGCCAAGACAGCTCGGGGAGCTACACACAGGCTGGGCAAACCCAAGTGTCCAGAAAGTGTTCTGCAACAAGATTGCAAGGCGTTTCTCTTAGAGGCACCTTCCTAAGAGCAAAGTGGCTAATATATGATTCATACAAATTATGGGCCCGACATTTGTCAAATTCTCGAAGAGCAAGATACTGGGCTTGGACAACGGGCAAACCTAGTCTCCGGGCTCTTAACAAAACAAACAAACAAACAAACAAACACTCCTTCCCAGGCTGCTTATTCGTTAGCTGTCTCTTACTTTTGCTAAAGCATTCGCGTTTCCGAGCGCCAACGCCACAGCGATGGGCGAGGTCTCCCAAGCCACGTGGGGAGAAGGCCGGCATCCGAGCACTAACAACCCGGCCCCGCTAGGACCCGGCGGAAACAGCGTCTCGGCGGCGCTGGGAACGAGCTCGGCGGGCCAGCCAATCAGAAGCCGCGTCTGCAGAGCGGACC
>NW_005354938.1:1001266-1023501 GCF_000412655.1 Myotis brandtii
CTAAGGCACTTGTTGCGCCGCCTCCTTGTTTGTCTTATAAATAGTTTGGCCTTAATCGTTTCCGATTTTCTCTCCGGAATAAGCATCTCAAGGTAAGCGCGCCCGGAGACTGCAGATAATTACATTAGGGGGCGCGGGTTTGCCCAGGACGCATCCACTTCCTGTCCCCAGATGCGCAGCGTTGAACTCCTGTGTCCCCGAGTGGCACCTAGGGGTGTCCTGGGAACCCCGCGGGGGAATCTGGGCAGAAAACTATTGGCATCAGCATTGAATGAAGCTGGCCCCGGAAACCTGACCGCCACCGAAATCTCTCACGCACAGCGTCCCTAAGAAATGGTCAGGAATAAAACGGATGGCCTCGTTATCTGAAAATTAGGGGGCGTGGAAAGTGGTATTAATGGGGCAAAACCCAGTATTTTTTAAGCCGCTTAAGAAGCAGCTTCAGGTATTATACATAATATTCCACAGCCATGACCCGGGGTTTCCCACCAACTTTCACTGTGGGCCTGGGCGTTGGATGTTTGCACACAGACAAGGGAAGAAAAGGCTGGATTGAGGTGCACCCCTGTGGTGGTTTGGACTACCCTAAAACCCGCAGATGAAAATTAGTAAATATAAGGTGAGTAAGAAAGGGGTGCTAGACTTGCCTCACACAGACGATGTTTCCTGGCCAAAGTGATCAGAATATTAGTAATCCTGTGTTTCCTTCCAAAAGACCAGTGGTGGCTCCAAGGGTGTAATTGAATTATGACCATGACACTGAGTTAAATTTCCACCTGTTGCAGATTATTCTCTCGGAAAGGGTGTGAAATTGTGCTTTCCTGACCTACAAGATGACCTCAGGTGTACCAGATCCAAGCATATAAATGTAACCCTCATCTGTCCATCAATCCCTCCGTCCTCCAGCAGCTCCTGGCTCAGATCCCAGCACAGTGACCCCCGCAGGACGAAATGTTGTCCTGTTAGTGCCAACTTAAGGGCAAAGATTGGCTCTCACGGGCCTGGCTTGGGTGGTCGTGTCTCTGTCCCTGTACCAGTCACTGGCAGGTAACAATATGTGACTAGGCCAGGCTTGAGAAATGTGCCCACCCCTCTCCCAAGGTTGGGGCTACACAGTGCTGGGCTGGCACATTACAGGGCTCTGCAGAGAAAATCAGGGTTCCATGAAGCCTGAAGAAAGTTAAATGCATGCTGGGCAGTTTCTCCCACCTGGGTCCCTCACTTGTCCTTGCTCTTGGGAAGGCGTGTGCTCTGCTGTCACTTCTCACATCAGCATCAGCTGTGCCCAGGATGCCACAGAGAGGCTGTGGTAGTTACAGTCTTCTGCTCTGCTCTGCTCTGTTCCTTGAGCCATGGATGTTGGGCAAGGCTGCAGATGCAGCTTCTTATGCCCTCCAGGGAAAGAGGAGGTTGCCAGGTCATCTGAAGGTGTTCCTTGATCTCACACCGGAGGCTAGCATCGCCACCCGCCTCCCTGCTCCTCCGTGGTGGAAAGCAAGCTCAGGGTGCTAACAGGCTCAGGTCACGCTCTATTCCCATGGCTCCATTCCCCCCTCGCCTGTTCACAACAGCTGATAAGCAGCAGATGTCTGCAGCTGGGATGGCTGCCATGGAGTTTCCTTTGCATTGTCTACCCTGCTCTCCAGAGGGCGCTCTCCAGAGGAATGCCCTCGATTCTTTCAACAGTCTGTTGCACCCACTTATTTTTCACCTCTTTGGTCTGAGCAGGAGATGGAGTAAGTGTCTATGCAGTTGATCTGGGTGAAGCTTAATGGCTATGCGGGCACCTCTCTTCCTCCTCCTCAACAGCCAGGCTCCCCACACCTGTCCTGGTCACTCGGATGGTTTGGGCACAGCCAGCCATTCAGCTTCTTTGCAGCTGTGACCACAAACCATATGGTGATCTTCTGAGATTCGGACAGCATGAGAATTGATGCCCAGGCCTTTGAATCTGTATCAGTAATGTTCTTGACTCTATGACAGTCTCCCAGAACTGTTTCCAAACAAGAGATTGCCAATATCTGAATCCAGGCATTAAAAAGAGAAAGCACAGGAATTTACTGAACTCTGAAACCAAATGGGAATTGGGTAAACATTTACAACAATTTTTTAAAAATATCAAAGGAAATGGTATCCTTTATTGTCTTGGGAAACCCATAGATCCAGACGGTGGGGGGCTTTTTATACAGTGGTTTGTAAATCAACTGATGTGAAGAAACAGGAGTGAATGTCTTTGCACATCTTTTTAAGATGATCGATGCTGCTGTTAAATTATCCTAAAATGAAGCCATGTGGCATTTCAGGCTCCGTCTGAGAGCAAATGGTTCGGAGTCTGCTTCCGAAACTGGCCCGGCCTTCCAGTGCCGGCCTTCCAGGAACAGGCGCTTCCGTGAGGAGCGGTCGGCTCACACTGTCCTCCTCCCTGGGTTGTGTGCAAACTGTGTCTTCTGTTTCATTTTGGATTTTCACTCCGTGCTTTCCATTTCCTTTCCTTTCAGTCCTCTCCGGGCAGAGTGGCGGAGGCTGTGAAGGTGGCCATTGACGTTGGGTACCGCCACATCGACTGTGCCCACGTGTACCAGAACGAGAACGAGGTGGGGATGGCCCTTCAGGAGAAGATCAAGGAGCAGGTGGTGAAGCGTGAGGACCTCTTCATCGTCAGCAAGGTGCTGCTCTTGGGAGCCTGGGGGATAGGGTTCTCGTTCATGTCATCCGTTGGTGGCATCGGAGCCTCTTAATGCAGCTACAGTTATCACTGGGTACACAGTTCTTCCAGGGAGAACGTTAGACTCAAGGCCATAGAGGGCTCCAGAGCTCGCCCGTGCATGCCTGTCTTGGATGGTCATTCCACTGGACCCGTTGGTTAGAGCCCCTTGCCGATGAGGCTGAGGCCGTGGGTTGGTGCTTTCTTTCCAGGGACTTATCTTTAAGGACGGGACTTGGTTCCCATCTACAAACTAGATCTCCACTGCTGGCCACCACCCGGGGGTGAGACCGGCTTTGTAGGAACCTAGCCCTGAGAACTCATGTGTCGGGCCCAGGGCTGGTGCCGAGCTGTCCATTCTGTTTTATGCCTTGAGTTTGGTCCTTCTGGGAGGTATCCTGACCTGATTATCCTGCCTTCCTTTGGAAAGTTAGCACCCACACTGTGAAGTGGAGTCTCCTCTGCCACCATGTGTAGCATCACGTGACATGGATGGGTTATGGTGAGAGGAAAGAGAATCATCTGGCTTCAAGCCATCTGGCTCCAGCCAGGAAACAGCTTCCTGTGTGGAGTGATAGGCTGTGTTCTCTCGCTGGCTTCAGCTGTGGTCCACGTACCATGAGAAGAACCTGGTGAAAGGAGCCTGCAAGAAGACGCTCAGCGACCTGAAGCTGGACTACCTGGACCTCTACCTTATCCACTGGCCCATCAGTTTCAAGGTAAGGGCACGGCTCAGGTGTAGCCTGTGGCAGGTGGGGGCCTCCTTTATTAGCAGGTGGAGTGGGACGCACGCTATGTGTGTGGTTACTGCTCCAGGGGCAGGCCTCAAGCCAGCAGCAGCGACATCACCTGGGAGCTTGTTAGAAATCAGTCTCGAGCCCCACCCAAGGCTTCTGCATCCAAACCCCAGTGACTCCGCTGCATATTATAGAGTTTGAGGAGTCCTGCCCTGGGTTGGTGGGTGATTGTGCGGTTTACAACCTTGTAACAACCAACATGACTCGGGACATTCCTGCACAGCCCAGGTGTCACCCGCTATCCCCGCCCTGCCCAGAGGCATGCGTGCGCGTATACATTCATACCCTGCTCCTGTGTATGTGCATATTCCTACATTCCACACACATGCCACATCCTGTGGACGCTTGGTGAATATTTATTGGCACTCTAACTCTGTACAGAAGGAGTCTAGCGTTATTATACCCTTTGCCTTCATTCCAGCTACAGGCTCAGTTTTCTGCTCTGTCAGCCAGATGGAAAGTGTGGCGTTTACCCTATAGATCTATTTTATTGCACTGTGGGGTATCCAGACCTGACTTTCATTGTTTGTGTTTCATGATAAGCCAGCGAGGCTTGGCAATGCGACGCTTTAGTCTGGTGATCCAGCCAGCACGTGGACCCTGCGAGTTCTGGTCTGAGTCCTCCCTCCATCCACACACTCTAGTCCATGGCAGGGTTCCTTTCTCTGACCGAGAATTATCCATTTCCATCTAACTGTGAGCTCCGGCCCATTTGATAAACAGGAGTTGTCTGCCTATTTCTTTTTCACACGGACAGATTTGCCCTTGACTATCTTCTAAACACTTAGCCAGCTCTCGTAGTGTGGAATATTTTTAGAATTTTGCTTTCAAAGATGTCACTGCACATCAGTGAAGGGCTGTTACTGATTGTCTGCGTTTGATTGTCGTGACAGCCCGGGAACGAATTTTTCCCGTTGGATGCAAAAGGCAACGTGATTCCCTCTGACGCCGATTTTGTGGACACATGGGAGGTAAGGCTGTCCCTGCTTTGGCTTCCTTCTTCAGTGCTGGCTTCCTGCTGTCCTTGTGAGTGGACGGGTGTGAGTTATGCCACTTCTTCTGCCTCTGTTTTTGCTCTTCCTGCCTCATTGAAGCCAGCCTGGCTCCTGTCTTGCTGTCTCTTGGCTTCTCCAAGGTCTGACACTGGCACTGAGTAGTAAGGGCAGGGCTGGTGTAAAAGATGCCTCTGACCCTGGCCTTCGGAGCACATGTCAGGAGCAAGCAGACCTTCTTTTGTCTTCAGGCCATGGAAGAGCTGGTGGACGAGGGGCTGGTGAAATCTATTGGGATCTCCAACTTCAACCATCTCCAGATCGAGAAGCTCTTAAACAAACCTGGCTTAAAGCATAAGCCGGTGGTTAACCAGGTCAGCATCCAGCAGGGAGCTGGTGGGGGCATAGAGGCTCGGTGCCCTCTGATTCTGGCAGTCACTGCTGTTCATGTACCAGGGAGCGGTCAGGAGGCAAGCTCCTGGGCACTGGCACAGTCCTCACTGACGATTCAGAATGGCAGTGGCACATCGGGGGTGAAACTTGTAGGAGAGAAGGGTTGAGCCTGGCTTGTGATGGCTCCGGGTCTCACAGATGAGCAGCCTGCAGACACTGAGGTCCTCAGACCTGTCACAGCTGATAAGTGGCCAAAGCCAGAGAAACCCTAGGGCTACGGCCACGGTGCGCCAGGAACAAGGTTAGTGCTGCTAATGTCGAGGACACTCGCTGGGAAGCGTAGATGTGGTTGCGGCTTATCTGGGAGATAGGACGTTGGTTACACAATTTCCTATTGGATGAGGTAGGACTTGGCATGGGTACCTTCCTGAGTGTGCCATCACCGGTGCCCAGGCCTGCATCTGCCTCCTGCTTGCACTTGCAGATCGAGTGCCACCCGTACCTCACTCAGGAGAAGCTGATCCAGTATTGCCAGTCCAAAGGCATTGTGGTGACAGCCTACAGCCCCCTCGGCTCTCC
The DNA here is from genome assembly GCF_000412655.1 of Myotis brandtii. Lineage (NCBI taxonomy): Eukaryota > Metazoa > Chordata > Mammalia > Chiroptera > Vespertilionidae > Myotis > Myotis brandtii. The sequence continues at coordinate 1,006,732 of NW_005354938.1, forward strand.
TGACAGGCCCTGGTGAGTCCCCATGGGACCATGTTTTCCTGTCCGTTGGTGAACATTAGAAATGGCTAAAGAGAAGCATTCAGCACCAAGGAAACGGCTCGAGCTGATGTGCAAACCTTCCCAGGAGCCTTTGCTGGGTTTCCTGGTTGGCCTTTCAGGTAGCAAGAGGCCTGCTCTCTTTCCAGAGGGTTGGGAGTTTGTAACTAAGCTTTGAATCGGGAGGGCACTGGCAGGCCGCCCTCTGAGGCTGACGGGAGTCAGGGTTGGGGTGCCAGCTGCCTTGAGTGGCGGCGCCAACAGTTGCTCACACGGGTCACCTTTCTGTCTCCAGGGCCAAGCCCGAGGACCCTTCCCTGCTGGATGACCCCAGGATCAAAGCCATAGCTGACAAGTACAATAAGACCACAGCCCAGGTACGGCCGTGTCCAGGCGCTCGTGACTGTTCCCAGAACTTCTGCATATCTGGTGGCCCCCGTGGGCCGGAGGAGAGGTGGCCAGGCCCAGTCAGGCCCTCCTGGGAGTGTCGCTTGGGGTTCTGGAGTGTGTAGTAGACAGAGACCAACTGGGAGTGAGAAGACGCCGTGTGGTCTGGGAATAACGGTGCCTGCCCGCTACCTTCCCAGGCTGCCACGGGGCCAGCAGCTGCTACTGTAGGTGAAGGCGCATCTGTACTCCTAGAGCAGCTTGTTATCAGCTGCACGGGAAACATTGTCTCCTCCCAGTGGGAGCAGCAGCTCCTGATCCGTGAGCTGTCAGTCTCCTGTAGGTGGGATGCCTGGGAGACACGGAAGCGCGAGGCGTGGTGGCTGAGAGCAGGGCTTGGGTCGGATCTTGAGGGCACCCTCCTTGCTGCTGGGTGTGACCCCAGCGTCTCTGTGCCTTGGTTTTATCACTCGAAGTTCTGGGATGTCCCCTTCCAGGTGTGGATGCATAAGATTAAGTGAGATGATGACAGAGTTCTTGGTGAACATACGCACACACTCGGCACATCTGTTCACAGGTGCTGATCCGGTTCCCCATGCAGAGGAATTTGGTCGTGATCCCCAAGTCTGTGACCCCTGAACGCATCACCGAGAACTTTCAGGTAAGGCCCGGCTGGTTGCCCTGGTTTTCCTCACTGGAGAGGGGGAGGGCTCTTCATGGGGTCTCGGCCTGTCCCTGGAGTGTGGATGGGACCCCACCCTCTGGCAGTCTCGGTGGGAACCGGCCTCTGTAGCTGCAGTGAACACACCTGGGACAGGGGCTCCTCCTGGGTGGAGGCACCGCTCTGGGGTGGGCCCCGTGCCTCAGTTTGTCCTCTGCACTTGCACACTCCTGTGCTGAAGCTCCTCAGTGACTCAGTGTTGCCCTGAGACATGTTTGTGAGTGACACTGGGGTTGCATCAGGGCTTCATTAGTTGCCTCAGTTTCCCCATCTGCAAAGTAATACCTATTTCAAGAACTGTCATAAAGATTAAATAAGATATGTTAGAGGCTTCACACACAATGCTTGATACGCGAGTAAACGCTCAGGAAACGCTGCTGTGCCGAGGGTGAGTCCCTGGTCTGCAAGGAGCCTACAGGCCAGTCCTGCCCCCCCTCTGCCAGTCCTGCCCCCACTCTGCCAGTCCTATCCCCCCTCTCCCAGTCCTGCCCCCCTTCCCAGTCCTGCCCCCCTCTGCCAGTCCTGTCCACCCCTCTCTCAATCCTGCCCCCCTTTGCCAGTCTTGCCCACACTCTGCCAGTCCTATCCATTCTATGCCAAGACCCCATCTCACAGTGGACTAAGCAGCATGGCTGGCACCAGGGCATCAGGAGGTGGACTCTGTGGGCCCTGGGAGCACCCCCAGAGCGAATCAGCCTGGCGTCACCCCTCCCTGCCTCTCACACTGGTGCTGGGTCTGGGGGTGAAGCGCTGCTCCGGCGGGGCCTGGTGCCCTGAGCCTCTGCGCTCGCTGAGCAGAGCAGCTCCGCTAGGGCCACGCGGCCTCATCTGAGCTTTGGTTTCCAGCAGCTGTTTCCACTGCGAGCAGCTGACTCTGCCTGTTCACTGGCCACAGGCTGTGGCGGGACCTGTGCCCTAGGTCCCCTGGGAGACGGGGGCGAGGCCTGTGGAGGGGAGGGTGCTTGTTGTGTCCTAGGGGAGCGTTTCTTCTCACTTCAGATGTTCTGACTGTTCGAGATAGAGTGGCAAAACAGTGAGTGACCACTGTGGGAAACACATACCATGTAGAAATGGATGCTTTGTTTCGTGTTGTATATTTTCAAGGTGTTAGAAAAGAAATATTTTGAACTGACAAATCTCATAGTGCTGACATTTTGTTTGCTGTGTAGTCCTTGCACATTTTGCACAGTTGTGATCACAGAGTCTGCAGCAGACTTCTCGCACGTTCTGTGATCATCCAACGCTGAAGGCCTCCTGGCATGTGCCTGGCCCTCCCAGTCTCACCGGTGCTGCTTAGGGCCTGCCTGCTGGCCTCCGTGCTGGCCACGTCTCCCCTGCGGACCGTGGTCTTCGTGCAGACGGTTCTTCTGATGCACCTCTCGCTCTCTGTCGCACCTGATTTGGCCTCGCAGGCCTGCCTCAGACCCTCTGGCCACAGCCTGGTTCCCTGATTCCTCTGGCCTCCCCAGCACTGTGTGAAGTGCCTCTCGTACCGGGTGCGGTGAATTCCTCCGGTGCCGAGCACAGCAGAAATGCTAGGGAGGGTCTTGAAATGAACTAAGTGGAGGCCCTGGAAGGGAAGGGCTGTTTTCGATGTTTCATGAACTTCCAGCCGAACCGCGTGCCTTCTCTGAATATGCCGACAGCTTTCTCCGAGTTCAGCCTCCATCTCCCCTCACTGCCCAGGGCAGCGTCTCATCAGCGGCCTGCGCAGCGCTGCTGCGGTCTTGGGTTGAGCTTTACTCGCAGAGCTTACTGGATGTTTTCTCTTCTAGGTCTTTGACTTTGAGCTGAGCAGCGAGGATATGGCCACCTTACTGAGCTACAACAGGAACTGGAGGGTCTGTGCCTTGGTGAGGTGAGTGGGTCCCGGGCAGACCAGACTGCAGAACGGAAGCGTAGCTCCCGGCAGCCGTAGCGTCCACGTCCTGTCACCGTCATGGCCTCATTTGGTGCATTTCCTTGCGTTCTGCATGTGCAGCTGGAAACGTTAGCCCTGTGTCAGCCACGGGAAGATGCTGGGCCTCTGCTCTAGTGTCTTCTCGTCCCGGCCCAGGTGCACTGTTGCCTGACCCGCAGTCACCGCACGTTCTGGCATTTCATTTCCAACTCTTACTGTCGGTGGAAACCAGAGGGGCCCAGGGGGCTCCTGCCCCACCTTTGTGGAAGAATTTGCCTGTGGCCCTATCTGATCATGACGCTAATAAAGGGGTGTAGAGGAAGACCGTGGTGCTGGGGCCCGAGATCATCCCAGCTCCGGCACGGATGGGCCACTTGGCTCTGAGATGGTCACTGGACCCTCTGCCTGGCAGTCGCCTGCGGGCCTCCAGCCACACATCCGCTGGTCCTTGTATTCCCTGATTCCTCTGAGGAGGTGACTGGGGAGGCTGTTCATTTCCTTCTCCTGCCTGTACAATAACTAAAGTTAGAACTTATTTTCTTTCAAGAAGAACCGTCCCATTTTCCATGGGAGTCTAAGCGCTTCCTCTCGCTATTCTCACTGTCTGACCTCTCTGCCGGTTCCTCTCTGTCTCCTTACTAGTTAGTTACTCTCCGACACAAAATGTGAACATTCCCTGAGCCAGGTGGGTGGCTAGCTGTCCAGTGCAGGTCTGCCCCCTGGTGGCTTTCGCCGCCCTGGGCAGATGTCCCCTGGTGTGCATCTTGGTTGATAACACTCCTGTCCAGGTGTGAACACGCTTGAGGTCTCACCCTGGCCTCAGACTCAGAACAGGCCACAGAGGTTACCACTGGCAGCCCCCAACCAGGGCCCTTTTTGATGTCCCTGTGTGTGTGAATGCTCTTTAATCTTTAGACATTGAAACGATCTTTGGATCTAGTGGGTAAGGGAGAGAAGTGAATCTTTCGCCAGTTTACACATGTCTGCTTTCAGAACGTCCCTGCTATCCATTCTGTTCCCATCCACCGCTGCCACCGTAGGGAAGCTCTCGGGGCCGATAGGCCACAGTGGTTTTCTATCTGTTTCTTTACACTTAGACTTCCTCCACTCTCTGGTGCTGTTCTAGACTCCACTATCAGATTAGTCCTTGGGCTCCTGATGGTTCGTGGGGGTGTTTGGGGTCTGAGTGGGTTGGGAGAGGCTGTCCCCAACATGCCCAGGGCACCCCGGGAGCTCTTTCTAACACTACATATTAACTCTGGTGATTATTGTCGTTCTTCGACTCCACTGCTAATGGCGGTGTTTATACCTCAGGTTTGATGGGATACAATAAAAAGCAGATCACGGGGAACTTTTGAATGGTTCTGAGTATTTAAGTAAGAGTTATATGCCCCTCGCGGGTTCACCCTGGGCCTTTCATGCTCTGCCCGGCCAGCCTTCCCAACGTTTATTGCTGTTACGTTCCCAACACAAGCCTTTGGCCTTGCCGGATGGGACTGGACTGGCAAACACGCCCGCAGCTCTCCATTCCCAGGTTGATGCCCTGCCTCCCTCCCAGTTCCTTTTATTGAATCCTCAGCTGCTCACTGGGCTCCTGAGGGACGGAGCATTTCTGTCTCCCTGTACTCGGAGCACATCTCTTATGTTGTCATCACCCTCTTAATGTCTGAGACAAGACGCTCTCTTGTCCTGCCCATTGGATGGAATTATGAAGAAGCAGGAATTGCGTCTTGCTGCCCTGAACACCCCAGGCCTGGTGCTGGGCACTGGGAGGGTGGCGTCCGTCAGTCATGAGAGTCCGTGGCAGAGGGGTCTAAGGGTGGGCGGCTGCCCCCAGTGCAGACCCGTGGCCTGCAGCTCAGAGCCGACTTGCTCCTCACAGGCCTTTATTTCTACTTGTAATGAGACACTCAGCATTTCTGACTTTTTGTAATTTATTTTGGCTGAAATCTCTTAAAAACCTAATGTGTTCCTCTTTCTCTTGACAGCTGTGCCTCCCACCAGAATTATCCCTTCCATGAAGAGTTTTGAAGCTGTGGGTGCCTGCTCTTCCCCAGGCCACCTGCCGCCGTTTCCTGCCTTGTTCTTCCTTTTTCGTGTACGTAGTATAGTGTGGCCATGTCCCTCACCACAGGGCTGTCACCTGTAGTTGCCCAGCCAGGGTGTGGCCAGCCTGGCATTGGGGCCAACGAGCAGTCTCAGTAGATTGGAGTCTCTTCCCATTTTCTTTGCCCTTCGTGTCCGGGGAAGATGCAACCTCCATACCCTTTCCTGACTAAGTTGAATCTACAAAGTGAAAATTAGTGCCACTAACAATGGGATTTTGGTTGCTTGGAACTGTAGCCCTTTCAGCCAGACTTCTTCTTGCTCAAATAAAAAGAACTTTTGTGAGTTTGATGCTGTTCGTTTTGGCTTGGTTTGTTGAAATGATTCATCGCCTCTGTCCCGCTCGACCTTCATACCATTGATCCCCACAAAGCAGGCCATTCAGCTCTGCAGCACCAATGAGGGCTTGGCACCTTTCCTTTTGGTGGGGAACCCTGAGCCGTATATTTTACCCAGTTAGCCTTAGGGTGATGGGTTTCCTCCGGCTGCACATTGGAGTCAGCTGGGGAGCTGAAAAGGCCAGTGATGTCTGGACCTCGCCCTGGAGACGGAAGGTAGCCTGGACATCTGGAGTTCGCGTGCCCCCTGGGGGTGCTATGTGCAGGCCCGATGGGAGCCACAGCTGTAGGGCCAAGCCAGGATGTAAACCCACTGGTGATTTCACTTGTGAGGCTGAAGTCCTGTTTACTAGGCAGTGCTACTCACAAAGAACTGCTTTCATGAGCTCCTTTCCTAGACCAGAGGGAAGAGCATCATTCCTGGTGTCTGTCTGAGCTGGGGCTGCCACACGCAATAGCACAGCAGCGTGCACTGGACAAGTTTATTTCTCTCGGTTCTGGAGCTGGCAGATCGGGGTGCCCGCCTGGTCGGTTCCCAGAGGGCCACTTCCTGGCCGGTAGACGGCTCCTCCTCACTGTGTCTTCACGTGACAGAGAAGGATGAAGGCTTCTAAAAGGGTTACAAAAATAGAGGCCCCCTCCTTTTTTTTTTTTTTAACCATTTTTCACTTTTACAAATGCTGTTGCTTTTTTTTATTAATGTTTCCTTACCCAGAATTAAATTGACGAAGGTAAAGAAAAGGATGGGGTAGGCAGTGTTGACCTTAAATGTCATAGAGAAGATGCTTTGCTACTCACACTTTACCGGGGGACCATAGCCCCTAGTTATGAGGTGGCTTAACTGCTTGGCAGGTTATCCATGTGTAAGTGGCTGCTAGGCCTCACTCAGGGATAACAGAGCATCAGGCCCCTGAGTGGCTGGGATGGAGCCAAACAGACTGAGCGCCCCACCCGATCACTGCCTGGCAGGTCCGGGCCTGGGCCTCTGTCTGGCACCTGGTCCAGTTTCACCTGCTGGTTAGGCAGGTCCCATCTTATCCCGAGTCAACTGCAAACCTCTTCAGTCACCCTCTACACCAAGCATGTCAAACTCAAAGGCTAACATGGGCCAAATAAACAAGGTTTAAGTTTCTGTGGGCCGCAAAAAAACAAAAGCTTCAATTTTCATAGAAATGTAGGTTTATTTCAATAGAGACATGCTGAATACAAAGGACTAAAATAAATGAGTAATCGTGAACATAAAATAATAGAACATTTTAATAACACTGAAAAATTGCACAAATTAATAAGTGTAATGCAAATAAACCTATTTTTCTTGTTCTCCAAAAGCAAAATATTTCCTGTTGCGCACACTAAACAAGTCAGTCCAAGACTAATGACATGGCAATCGGCTGCTAAAATATTCGCTGCTAGTATTAGTGGAGAGAAATGGTGCGCCTGCACATAAGGCGCATAAGGAAAATGAACGCAACACGATTATAGTAATTAGTCATTAGCAAACATTGTAGTTTGTTAATAATTATGTATACCAGGATATTATAAAAATTAAGTTATGAAATTTTTATTAAGATGTTTCTTATATATTGTTATATTGGCTAGGGCGCAAAAATATTCATTGTTGGCCGCATTCGGCCTGCAGGCCGCGAGTTTGACATGCTTGCTCTACATCATTGAGAGCAGACTACTGTTTCATTGTGTTAGGTTAACTCCACTGTAACCTAGTCCCTACCCTTGTTTCTCAGTCCAGAATCGGCTAAACACACTTTTGGAAAACTTCTAGTCCCTAGAAAGAGTTTTAAAAGCTGCCTGACATCTGGATCCCTGAGTAAAAACATATCAAAAAAGACTTTAAAAGTCAGCCAGAAGCACCAACAAGATAAAAGGCCCTGCGCTGGCCTGGTCTGCCCTCACCCAGAGACTGTGAGATGATATCTGGGAGCCTCACCTGGGGACGGGGGAGGAGGAAATCAAGGCCTCCCACAAAGGTTCGCTCTGTGCTTTGAAGATAAAATAGGAGTCTAGGCGGCAGCCTGTGTTCCCAGGAGCGGGCGGGGGCTGGCACGGTGGTGCTGGACTGTGGCGGGAGGGAGCACAGGTGAGGCTGCGGGCTCGGTGGGGCCAGCTTCACGCCACTGCTAACAATTGACTTGAGTTGGAGCAGAGAGAGGCGGGAGGTCTCCATAGAAAGAGGCCGCTTTCCCCATGGACAGCCCGTTCCTCCTTCCCTTTGTAGAAATAAAATCCCATACCTTCTGGGGCAGGTCCCAGCCCAGCCTCGGGGCTCAAGTGGAGTCACTGTGATACAGTAAAATACAGAAGACATCGTGAAACAGCTGGAATTTTACCAAAACAGTTCCAGCCAAAAATTAACAAGATAACGAGACCAATTGAAAGACGGAACTAAATGTTATTGAGTCGCACGGGCAGTTAAAACCTGCTCTTGACAAGTCTCTCTGAACAACGCTGCAGCAGACTTGATCTCACACAGCGCAGGTTCTAAGGTCCGATTTCACACCAAGAGGTTTCTCAGAACCGAGGCCTCTATGTTTTAGTGTGGTGGCCGAGGTGCTGGCTAAGGGAGGCGGTCATCCCAGGCCCCTGGGCGGTGCCCAGCCAGGAGATGCACAACCCAGGCAGGCTTCCTAGAGGGACTGGGGGACTGTGTTAGGGGACTATTCCTAGGGGGACTGTCATTGGAAGGTCATGGCTCTCTGGGACCCAGCGCCAGGTCACACCTAGTCTTTCATCCTTTGAAGGCATTTGCTAGCTGTGCTCTAAGGAAGACCTTGGTCTCCAGTACCTGGAACCTTCCTGTTCGTCTCCGGAGTTGGGCTTCTCAGGTCCCCCTGCAGCCCGACTCCCAGCTTAGCCGGAGGGAGCACCAGTATCTGTTTTCCTCGCCCTTCTGTCCACAGAGCCAGTGCCTGGGCACAGACAAGGCTCCCAATGTCAGTTGCATGAACTACCAAGTGAAGGGATGAAGAGCTTTTCTTATAAGTAACTAGTAAAACCTCCCGGTGTGAAGTCAATGTGTTTCAGACCCAAAGAGGGGCTGCTCGGTTCTGAACAGTGGCCTAAAATACATGAAAGGGTGGCAAAGGGTTGTGCACTTATAGACAGGCTGAGTCTGCATTGCAGCTCCGCCCTTTCCTAATCACGACTCTGGAGAAATATCTACCCTCCGGCCTTCATTTCCTCAATCTCTAAAATGCCTGGCTCCTAGTGGTCACGAGGGTTAATGAGATCACAGATGGAAAACCCCTATCCCAGACCTTGCATACAGCAAGCAGTACATGCCAGCCATTATTGCTGATATTGTCAATATCATCGTTATTCTAACCACATGGCACCTGTTTGCAGAAGGCCCAGGAGGAGCTAGGCCTGGAGAAGGAACAGAGCTTCCTCCTGCCTGGACTTTGTCCACCGCACGCGCAGGCAGGCCAGCGCCGATGCATTTATCGGCGAGCAGCATGAGGACTGTGCTCCTGGCACCAAACATACCGCCCGTGCGTTTGTAAGAAGTATTTTTTTCACATGGATGAGGATCTCAGAGTGTTAAGAAGTCATCGAATCCCGTGTTTCCCTCATCCAGTGTTTTCCAACTTATTTCTGGCAGCAGACTTCTTTCTTCAAAGCAAATCCTACACAGAGCCTCCATGGAGACACCAGAGAGTGACAGCTGCCGTGGCGTATGTGGGGAGGAGTCTCGGAACCAAGCCAGTCGGCTCCTCACACACAGCGCATCCCCCCGCCCCCCACCATGAAGGCCCCCGAACATAGTTTCAAAGCCTTGGGATCCAACCCTTGTTTGTTTGTTTTTTTAAAACTATAAAGATGTCTTTCACAGAGTGGGGGAGTTGGGAAATTCCGGGGGGCTTAGCTGAGTGGGTCCGGATGGGGGTCTCCCATGAGGTGGCTGTAATATGACAGCTGGGACTCATCATGCAGAGGCTGGTTTGGGCGGGCGGACTTGACTCCAAGGTGGGGCGCTCAGTCTCGGGTCAGTCCTGCTTGCTGGCAGGAGTCTCAGTTCCCACCACGCCTGCCTTTCATAGAGCTGGAGTGTTCATGACACAGGGGCCGCGTCCCTGAGGGAGCGACGCAAGAGAGCAGGAAGTGGAAGCCACGGTGTCCTCATTACCTACCCTCAGAAGCCACACAGCATCACTTCCACAAAAGGTCAACCCTACTCAGGGGGCACCATGGAGGCTGGTTACCACGTTTGCAAACCTGGAGCTGTGCATCGTTTAGAAGGCATTTCAGAAGTAACCCCAAACATGCAAATAATGTTTCAAAAGGATGTATATTTAAACCTAGCCAGGTGGCTCAGTTGGTTGGGGTGTCGTCCATACACCAAAAGGTTGTATGGTTAGGATACATACCTAGGTTGTGTGTTTGATCCCCAGTTGGGACGTGTACAGGATGCAACCAATTGATGTTTCTCTCGCATCAATGTTTCTCTCTCTCTCTCTCTCTCTCTCTCTCTCTCTCTCTCTCTCTTTTCCTCCTTCCCCTCTCTCTAAAAATCAATGAAAGCATATCCTCGGGTGAGGATTATTTTTAAAAAAGGGTGTTTAGATTGGCATCCTTAGCCAAGTAACACCTTGGTTTTACAACAAAAAACTGAGGATCAAAGAAGTGAAATGCCCAGCTAAAGCTCACAGCAATTTAAGTAGAAATTTAAGGTCTCTGGATTCTAATCTGTCACTTTACATCATAATGTTATTAACAATGACATTTCATTATAATAAAAATTGTAGTGACTTACACATGCATACAACTTTGTGACGAGGTCATCAAGGTTAAACCAAGAGTGATAGGTCATACTGACAGTATGTGCTCTTGACATGATGTGATACAAATGGCGATTTTCCTCAAATCTATGATCTTCCTCAAACCCAAACCCCCAGTCTAATAATGGAGAAACATGGGAGAAATCTGATGTAATTGAAGGACATTCTACAAGACACCCAACCAATTCCATTACTCAAAATTGTCAAGGTTATCAAAAACGTGAGAAGTCCGAGAAGCCATCACAACCCAGAGGAGCCCAGGGAGACATGATGACTACCAGTAAATGGATGGGATCCTGGGTAGGAAAAGGACATTGGGCAAAAACTAAGGGCACTGGAATAGTCTAGACTTTCTGTTTCTTTTTCTTTCTTTTTTAGGTGCTATAATAATCACATTTATTTTTAATATTTCTTTATTGATTTCAAAGAGGAAGGGAGAGGGAGAGAGAGAGATAGAAACATCAATGATGAGAGAGAATCATTGATCAGCTGCCTCCTACACACCCACTACTGGGGATCGAGCCCACAACCCGGGCATATGCCCTTGACTAGAATCAAACCCAGGACCCTTCAGTCCACTGGCTGACACTCTATCCACTGAGCCAAACCAACTAGGGCTCTTTTTCTTTTTTCTTTTTCTTTTTTATAAGGGTTTATTTGAGTCAAACTGGTGAGAATATGCCAGGGAGTAAGATCGCAAATGCTCCCTGGAATAGTCTGGACTCAAGCTAATAATAATGTATTGGTATCGGTTCCCTAATAATGCCAAATGTATCATCCTAATATATATAAAAACCCAGGGTCCATAACATCCACAACGACCGAAGGCTTGACCGAATGCCAGGCTGCGCGTGCAGCAGGCTGGGTGGCTGGGACTTGTGGCAGCGGGGACGGGGGTGGGGGAGGTGGGGCCTGGCTCCCTGTGTGCTGAGGGCCTGGGAGGACCTCACTGAGAGAGGTAGCACTGGCCCGGCGATGAGGCGGCTGCCGTGGCAGCAGCCCTCTCTCAGCCGGCCGCCCTTGCTCCTGCCCGCGCTGCTGGCTGATCCTGGGTGCAGCCTCCTGGCCCAGAAGGTGTGCGATCACAGGGACAGCCACCGTGGCAGGCCAGATTGACGTGGAGGGCAGTTGGGGACGAGATCAGGCCAGCAGGGGAGGGCAGTTGGGGGCAAGATCAGGCCAGCAGGGGAGGGCAGTTGGGGGCGAGATCAGGCAGGTAGAGGCAGTTAGGGGCGATCAGGCAGGCAGGCAGAGAGGTTAGGGGAGGTCAGGCAGAGGCAGTTAGGGCAATCAGGCAGAGGCAGTTAGGGGCAATCAGGCAGGTGAGCAGTTAGGAGCCAGTGGTCCCAGATTGTGAGAGGGATGTCCGATTGAAGAAGGTACAGGCTGGGCTGAGGGACCTCCCTCCCCCATGCACAAATTTTGTGCACTGGGCCACTAGTACTACCATAATCTATTGATAATGGAAACTAGGTGTAGGGTATATTGGAACTCTGTACTATTTTCGAATTTTTTCTGCAAATCTAAAACTATTCAAAAATAAAATGCTCATTGCCCTATTCAGGTAGCTCAGTTGGTTAGCACATTGCCCCAATATGCCAAAGTTGTGGGTTCAATAAGTGGAATAACATATCTCTCTCTCTCTCTTCCCCTTTCTCTCTCTCAAAAATCAATTAAAAATGCCTATTAAGAGAAAAGTTTATAAAACACTTAGAAAAAACTGTTTTTCTAAACAAAATAAACAAGTCTGCCTAAATTACTCACTTGCTTTCAAAATGCTCAGACTTTTCTTAGATCAAGCAAACAAAATAATTAGCAAGGATTCAGATTTGAATGGCATAATCTCTAATCTTATTTGTAGAGAATACATATTTCTAAACCATGTGGGACATTTATGAAAACCAATGATATGCTAGCAGCTAGGCTAAAGTGCTTTCCTCAACAAATTTCAATGACTTGATGTCTTATGGATTATATTCTTAGACCATCATTTTAAAAAATTATAAAATGTTAACAAAAAAATTAACTACAAACTGCCCAACCTCCCACATATACATTTGGAAATTTAAGAAGACTAAAAAAAACAATTTAAGGATTAAAAAATAACATGAAACATTATATATGGCACTTATTAATTATAAAATAATTATGTCCTAAGTAATATTTTATGAGTTTAATATACATTTTTAATCCTCTAGACAACTCTTTGAGGTTGGTCCTACTATTGTTCCATTCGCAGATGAAGAAACTGGGGCACGCAGAGGATGAACAAGCTGCCAGGGTCCTGGGAAAGCGTGGAGGGGGTCTCCTGAGTCTGCACTCTCGCTCATGAGCTGCCTCCTACGATAAAGCAGAAAGCACATGAGGAAAGGCAAACATAGGACATTTGGAAGGCAGCCAAAGCAGTGCTTAGGAACCTTATCACTTACAGTCATATAACCACTAACAAAGCTGAATAACTAGTTAAAACTCTTGTCACAAAGAAAATGCCAGACCCATAATGACTTCATGGGAGCTCTGTTACGTATCACAACATTCTAGGTACAGACAATGCCAATCCTCACCTGCTCTTCCAGCGAACAGAACATTGATGTGCCCTTGCTCATTATTTTGTTTGCTTGACCTAAGAAAAGTGTGAGCATTTTGAAAGCAAGTGAGTAGTCTAGGGCCAGTGGTCGGCAAACTCATTAGTCAACAGAGCCAAATATCAACAGTACAACGATTGAAATTTCTTTTGAGAGCCAAATTTTTTAAACTTAAACTATATAGGTAGGTACATTGTTATTAACTTAATTAGGGTACTCCTAAGGCTTAGGAAGAGCCACACTCAAGGGACCAAAGAGCCGCATGTGGCTCACGAGCCACAGTTTGCCGACCACGGGTAGGCATTCCATAGTCATTTCATGCAGCCAGCGCAACTTTTACACTAAAATCGCTAGGGGAGTTCAAGACAGGAAAATTACAGACCAGTCTCACTGAAGAACATTTATGCAAAAATCCAAAATGAAATACACTTAGTCACATTCAATAACGTATAAAAGAGTGATAATGCGACTTTATCACAGAAATGCAATGTTGACAACGTTAAAAAATTATTAACGTCATCTACCATATTAATACATTAAAGGTGTAGGTATGCATTCAAATAGGAAAATATTTGATAAGATTCAAAATTGTTTTTGATAAAAATCTTTTTATCCTTTTATGATAAAAATCTTCGGCAAACTCAGAATAGAAGAAAACTTCTTTAACCTGCTAAAGGGCATCTACCCAGGCATCTCATGAACCCAGCACAGCATATTCTCATAGTGTGCAAACTGCACCAGCGTGCTCCCAGGAGCATGAGTTTCAAAATAGAATGCTGAGGCCAGAACGGCCCATCACATACATACAGAGAGATTCTACTATGTCACAGTTAAAATAGGCAAAACTAATCAACATATTTTAAGGATACAATCACAGGTCATAAAACTATAAAGAAGAACAAGAGAATGATTTATTCAAAATTCAAGGGTGGGAGTTGGCAATAGCAAAACAGCAAACCATCTGACGTGAAAACGGGCAGAGGACTTTAATAGACATTTTTCCAAAGCCAACAAGTACTGAAAAACTGCTCAACATCCCTAATCGTCAGGGAAGTACAAATCAAGATGACAATGAGATGTCACCTCATACCTGTTAGAACGGCTATTATGAGAAAGACAAGTGCCGGGGAGGCTGTGGAGAGAAGGGAAGCCTTGTGCCCTGCTGGTGGGGATGCAGACTGGTGCCGCCACTGTGGAAAACAGTATGGAGGTTCCTCAAAAATTTATAAATGAGCCAAGACCTGGAAACAACCTAAGTATCCATCGGTGGATAAATGGATAAAGAAACTGTGATAATGGAATATTATTTGACCCTAAGAAAGGAAATCCTGTCATTTGAGACAACATGGATGGACCTTGAGGGCAATTAGGCTAAGTTAAGTAAGTCAGACAGAGGAAGACAAATGTTATATGGTGTCACTTACATGTGGAGTCTAAAAACATTGAACTCATAGAATCGGAGTGTAGAGTGGTGGCTACCAGGGGCTAAGGAGTGGGAGAGACGGGAGATGTTGATCAAATGGTACAAACCTCCAGTTATAAGGTGCATAACTTCCGGGGACCTAATGTACAGCATGTGACTACAGTTAACAATATGGTATTCTTTACTTGGAAGTTGCTAAGCAAGTAGAGCTTGAATGTTCTCACCATAACAACCACAAAATGCTGATTATGAGAGGTGAAGAATGTGCTAACTAACCTAATTGTGGTTAAGCATTTCCCAATATATATCTGGATCAGATCACCACATTGCACACCTTAAATTTACCCAATGTCATATGTCAATATCTCAATAAATCTGGGCAGGGAACAGACTAGGGGAAACGCAGACTAAAAGTTCACACACACACACACACACACACACACACACACACACACAGGATTGGAGTAGGGTTGAGGTTTGAGATGAGAGAGGGACATACAAAGGGCTTCTAAGGTACCACTTACTTCTTAACCTGGGTTCTGAGAATATGTGTGTTTGCTTTATTTCACTCCTTTAAATGGTATACAGAAGTTTTATGCACTTTATATATATACTAGAGGCCCAGTGCACGGATTCACGCACGTGGGGCCCCTCGGCTTGGCCTGCGGGGATCAGTGGACCTCTGCGCCCTGCAGCCCGGCCTTACCCGCCAGCTCGTCGGGCTCCAGCCCACTGTCCACATCAATCCCACACAACACAAAGTAGCGGCAGGTGGCCAGGGAGGAGCCCGAGCCCTGGCTGGGCACCACGCCACTCCCGCTCATCCCACCCCCACTGTGCCTGCTGCTGCTGCCGCTCCGGCACACAGGGGGGGTGCCCGTGGGAGAGGCTCACATTGCTGCAGCTGCGCTCACCAGCGGTGAACATGGCATCTGGCACCCGTCTGTCAGGTGAGCAGCACTACCCCTGTGGGAGCACACAGACCACCAGAAGGCAGCTCCTGCATTGAGCGTCTGCCCCATGGTGGTCAGTGTGTGTCATAGCTACCGGCTGGTCGTCCGGTGATCCAGTGGCTTAGCCTTTATATATATATAGATATATGTGATCTATTTCATAATAAAACTAAACATTTGCCAGATTAACAAATGATCCCATTTGACCCTTTCAGTAGTCCTTCGAGACGCATGTATCATGAGTCTCCTCTTCCAGATGATGAAAAGGTTATTGATTTGCCAAATCTCTCACAGCTACTCATTGGTTCCACTTCTCATCCTGTAACCTTCCCGCTGAATCCCACGGAAACTAATAATTTTTATGCTATTTCTGTTAACTATCTGGTCGAGATACAGAGAATTTAGAGTGCCCACCTGCATGTTATTGTGCAAGAAAAGTCTGGTTTCTTTTCACAGAGCCATCTTTTTAGAATCAGCATTCCTGTACAGCATCAGGAATATAGTCAACAATCCTATATAATAAAAGGCTAATATGCAAATAGAACAAATGACAGAACAACCGGTCGCTATGATGCACACTGACCACCAGGGGGCAGACGCTCAATGCAGGAGCTGCCCCCTGGTGGTCAGTGTGCACCCACAGGGGGAGCACCACGCAGCCAGAAGCTGGGCTCATGGCTGGCAAGCACAGTGGCAGTGGCGGGAGCCTCTCCTGCCTCCACGGCCGCGCTAAGGGTGTCTGACTGTGGACTGTGAGAGGGTGCAGGCCGGGCTGTGTGACCCCCCAAGTGCATGAATTTCATGCACCGGGCCTCTAGTATTGTATAACTCTGTATGGTGCCAGGTAGGCACTAGACTTATTGGGTAAAGTATGTAATTTTCTAACCACAATGCTATACACCTAAAAGTAATACAAAGAATATTGAATGTCAACTGTAATTGAAAAATAAAAAATTTTTAAAGATTTAAAAAAAAAAATCAACCTTCTCTCCTACTTGCCTTGGCTTTCTCTGCTGTGTAGATAAGATTCACTAGTGATGAGCACAGTATGCCAGAGTTGCAAGCCAGGCATAGCTGTAGGGGTGTTAGGAAATGGTCTGGCGGAGACAACAGATTTTAGATGAGAGTTCTCAGTGCCTTGTACACCTATTAGATAGCTGGGCCCAGGAAGGGAGGCTGAGCTAAGGGCCCAGGACAGAAGTCAGGTACATTTGGGTGGAACTGGAACACAGGATCAAAAGGGACAGAAAAAGGGGCATTTACCACAGGAAACAGTCCCCAGGGCTCAGCACAGCAGGAAGGGCAGGAGGTCCTGGCATGGGACAAGGACGGGCAAAGCAGAAGATGGTGTGAGCATGCTGCCCCTGCATAGTTCTGAAACCAGATGTGGACGAAAGGGGCCACATGCTGACCTGACAAGCTCAGGAGAGGCCTGCATAGCAGTTTTGCAAACTCAGAGACCTAAAATAACCACGAAGGATGGTCTGAAATTAAACTTTAACTAAAAGCAGTTATGGTGGGCAGTTAC
>NW_005354938.1:1023624-1035555 GCF_000412655.1 Myotis brandtii
TCCTGCACCCACCTAAGTATGTGTCCATCATTTTACTTTTTATCCTATCACAGAGGTTTCCCCGCTTCGCTTAATCCCACCTCCTTAAATCTGTCACCAATGAATTTCATGTATAAATACGGATGTAACCCTGCCATTCTCCGAAGCATTATCTCAATTCGTTGGCTCAAATAAACTCACAAAAATTCTTTACAGGTTTCAATGGTTTTTTACATTAACACAGACAACCCAGGGGTTCGAGCTGCCTGTCACTACTTGAGCCAATTCAGCAGACAGGGTTGACTCATAGAGGAGCGTTTATTCCAATACTGCCAGCAGTATGGGAGAGCAGCAGATCACCCACAGTAATCTGCTCTGTTAACCCCCCATAAGCCAGCTGCTTATATAGGGTAGGACAAAGATTACATGGGGAAGCAGGAACCATGGGCTGTGGGAAAATAGGCTATGCAGTCTGTGGGGTGGGGAAGTGGGGGGAGGGGACTCCCTTGTTTGGGCAACAAGGTTGTTAATCTTTCCTTGATAACAGGCAGGTCTTGAATGAGAATGGACAGCATTCCAAGGTTGATTCCCTGGTCCAAGATGGACTCCCAGGCCCTGGGGGTGTATAACTTGCAGCCAGGTTAGAATGTCCATTCTTTAACCAGAACCAGGCAATCATGGTTAACAGAGCAAGATAAATAATATAAATATTATTTCCCATAACCATAGCTAGTCCCCAATATTGTATGTTTTGCCCCTAACAGTTCCACTTGTCTGCAGCAGTGTGCCCGGCCTGGCCTGGGCACCCAGGACAGTGGTGTGGCCTTCCCTGCAGTCACCATGAGTCAGCAAGTTTCCTTGAGGATGTGGCTCTGTCGGGGCTCTCAAAGGTCACATGTTCCCAGCGTTCTTTGTATGGGAGGCGGCAAGTGACTGATAAGACCAGCCAGCCAACTGGTGGAGCAGCCGGGGCGGGATTTCATATCTGGGTGCTTATCCAGTGTCCTTTTCCTATAGGTCACCTGCACTGGTGTGTCTGCGGGCTGAGCACCTCATCTTGGAAACCTAAAATCGTCAAGATGAGCCCCATCTAGACTGGCTTCCAATGAATGGAAAGCCAGGGGGTCCAAACTGTGCCTCTGAGGAAGCCTGGAGTCGCCACCCTTTTGGGCTCTGCTTCTGGCAAGGAGGTCGGCTAGGTGTCCTCCCTCCCTCCCCTCCTGCCTCAGCCAGAGAAAAGTCCTTTCCATCTGCTTTGTTTGTTGAATTTATGTGTACTATTTCATTTGGGGGGGGGGGGTTGGGGGGGGTTCTGATCCTTAAAAAAACCATTTCAGAAAAATTCAAATCAATCCATGGAGAACCGAGTGATCTGTTGAGGCCCTCTCCGCTCATTTTCCACATTTTGGTACCTCTCAGTGAGGATTCCTGGAGCTCTAGCTACTCGTTCAGCTTTGTGGAATGTGCTGGGGGCACAGAAAAGAGGGTCTGGCCTCAGCACAGGTACCACGATTCCGGGGTGAGTCACCTGGAGGCATTTCCCTTAGAACCAGTTTTACATATGATACCTCAACATGCCCATTTCAGGCACAATGTTCCTACCATCTTATTTAATTGCACCTCATTTCTTGGAGGTCCTGGAGAAGGGCATGTATAGTGTGTTAGCTTTCTGCCACTGTGCTAAGGATGATGTGTTTATAGGAGCACATGGGGATCTAGTTCAAAAGCTTTCCAGATTGTTCTGTACCGGGTAACGGACTGGACTGCTTCCCTGGAGTTCATCACGGTCCAGTAGGGAGGACAGAAGAAAGCATCCTAGAGTGGATGTTCCTAAGGTGAGCACAGCTTCGGGCAGTGATGGCGAACCTTTTGAGCTCGGCGTGTCAGCATTTTGAAAAACCCTAACTTAACTCTGGTGCCGTGTCACATATAGAAGTTTTTTGATATTTGCAACCATAGTAAAACAAAGATTTATATTTTTGATATTTATTTTATATATTTAAATGCCATTTAACAAAGAAAAATCAACCAAAAAAATGAGTTCGCGTGTCACCTCTGACACGCGTGTCATAGGTTCGCCATCACTGGCTTAGGATGTGATAGAGAATAAACCCTGTTGGCTCCTGGGATTGCCTGGAGGGCAGGCGGTATTTCTATGACTAAGAAGGCAGGCGGAAGGTTAGGTAACAAGAAATGTTTCAGGAGGAAGCATGTGAGAGTAAACGGAGAGGCCCCCACTATATGCAGAATTCTTCCCAGGACAGGGCACCGGCTCCCCCTAATTATATGCTTACAATGCAGCTTGGATAGGATGGGTTACCTTTAAACAGTTGGTCTCTGGCCCCGTCCCTGGCCTGCCAGCCTCACCAGAACATTCCTGACTGTGCCGCCGTGGCCTGGGTGGTCTTGACCCTCGAAAGGGAGTCACCACCCTTTTGGGCTCTGCGGGCCAAGCAAGGAGGCAAAAGGAACCTACTTCATTCTGTGTGAGCGGCAGAGTCTCCACGCTCACCACTCTGTTCCTTTCCACCTAAGCTCATAGTGTAGTGCTTGTTGCCCCCTGCTGGCCACATGTGAGTAACGCTAATGTTTCAGTAAAGCTGGGTGACTTGGGGAAGCCCTTGCTTACTGCTTGGCAGTGAACCTTCCTGGTGATAACAAGAACCACACTGCTATTGCCAGAACTAGCAGTGGAGGCTTATATATAGAAATATGCCAGGCACTGTTTTAAGCTATATATACACTGAGTGGCCAGATTATTATGACCGCCTGACGTTTGTAGGCAAATTAGCTATAATTTCCCGCTGAAGTTGCTAGAGGGCCAGATCATTATAAACGTCTGAATAGCACAACATACCTAAGTATCGCTGCTGATCAAGTTCATCCTATCATGTTGATGGCATATCCCAATGGAGATGGATGGCTTCTTCCATCGAGACAATGCGCCATGCCACGGTGCTCGTGTTGTGCAGGAGTGGTGTCAAGAACATGAGGGAGACTTTACCTTGCTTAGGTGGCCCCCACAATCACCAGATCTCAATCCAATTGAGCATTTGTGGGACGAAGTTAAAAGAGCCATCAGGCAGCTGGTTCCACAGCCATCAAATCTCACAGAACTGGACAGTGCTATTCATCAGGCATGGTGTCAGATTCCTCGCATCACCTTTCAACATCTCGTGGAGTCAATGCCAAGAAGAATCGCTGCAGTATTGAAGGCAAAAGGTGGTCCAGTGAAGTACTGATGGGGTGGTCATAACAATCTGGCCACTGTGTGTGTGTGTGTGTGTGTGTGTGTGTGTGTGTGTGTGTGTTTGTGGTCTGATTTGATCCTCAAAGCGATTTTGTGAAGTAGATATTACTATTATTCGTTCTAAACAGGAGAAACTGAGTCACAGAGCAGTTATACGCCTTGTGAAAAGTGGATGCTGATAAATGGCAGGGCTGGAATTCACACCCCACATCCCGAGACCTCAAAGTCCACGTCCTGAGCCATAGTGCAAGTTCATGTCCCGGCAGGCTGTATCCTGGGTGGGCCCTGCTCTCCCATCTTCTCTCATCAACAGAGACGGGTTTTTATCCTGTTGGCCCACCTCCTGGCTCAGCCTCCCACAGCATTTTCTCCTCCACTTCTTGTGCTGATGACCAAACCTGCGACCATTTCAGTCTTTACCTTTCCCCCCTGATCTTAGTGCAAACGTGCACCCTAGTGCAGAGGTTCTTAAAGTGGGGCCCACAGAGGACCCGGATAGAATGCAAGAGGTCTGTGAATGTGGACAGGAAAACATTGACATTCTATTGTGAATACCGGACACAAACAGAAATGGCGTGACTTTGACATTGATAGAAACCACCAATATTCCTATTCCATGTTACCACTGTTACAGGTATCTCATAATGTCATTTATGCTCATCTTTGTTTGAGATTATGATCATTATTAAGCCTGTCACTAGACCTGTTATTAAATCGTTAATAAAAAACCCATATATTGCTATGCCACAAATTTGTTTTCAATATTTTGATAGCATTCTTTCAAAATTATGGAATTTCTTTGCAATCCTGCACATTTTATCCCATGCATTTTTTAAAAAATTATTCTTAGAAGGGGTCCAGAGGTTCTGCCAAAGGGGTCCTGCATGAAAATGACTGAACTGCTGCCCGCGATTCTGTGCCTGGCGTTGGGCCTCCTGGCCAGGGTCATAGAACGTAGCAGTGACGGTTTTCCAAAGAAGAGGACCGTGTGGTTTAGCTTCCCAACCGGGAAATTGTTGAGTTGAAAGGGAGCACTATTAATAATTGTAATGGGACAAGTATAGACTGGGACATATGGTCACCCCACCCAAACGGCATGTATTCTGGAAATTGACGAATTAGACAAGAAAATGCCAGGTGATTACATGTGACTTACAAACATCCGCATAAAAATCTCTAAATATGCTGCTGATAAAACTAGGCCCGTGGTCAGCAAACTGAGGCTCGAGAGCCACATGCAGCTTTTTGGCCCCTCGAGTGTGGCTCTTCCACAAAATACCACGTACGGGCGCGCCTACAATGCAATTGAAACTTCGTGGCCCATGTGCAGAAGTCGGTTTTCTGCCTGGGCGAGTCTATTTTGAAGAAGTACTGTTGATATTTGGCTCTGTTGACTAATGAGTTTGCCGACCACTGAACTAGGCTATCTCCTAAAATCCAACCCAAAAACCCCAAAATATAACCAATGCAAAGTATACTGGCTTCGAAAGAAAAAATTCTAGTATGTAAAAATACTATAGCTAGTTCTAATGTCCCAGTTGCTGGGGTTCTTGTTCCAGCATTAAGAAGGGCTCAGGAAATCTAGAGAAGGCTGGGGGTAGATTAAATAGGAGTCCAGAGACAAAATATAATTTTGAAAGGCTTTTGGGGGTCAGAGGAGCCTCGTTTAAAGGAAACTAAGATCTCCTTTTCTCAGGACCCCATGCTTTTTATTAACACAAATTGTCCTGAGGTGAGGCGGAGATATACGCTTCAAAGGGTCAGGGTTTCCTATACAGAGTCTATGTCAGAATGGGGGAATTAGCCTACAGCTGTTTAGGTGTTTGGCCAGTAGGAGGCAACAACATGTAGATTAAGATGCCCTTTAGCTGTCTGGCAGCAAGCAATCAATTTAATGTATCCTATTCAGGTTTGGGGAAATGCCATCAGCCATTCCCAGATTCAGCCCTGCTGTCCTGCTGGAATTGGTCTCCGGCACCACTCACTATGGACGAGGAGTTGTCAGTAATCACAGGTAGGGACTGTTATTATCTCCATCTTACAAATGAGGAAATCTTGCTTCATCGTGCAGCTGGGAAGAGGCTGAGCTGAGCCCCAAACCCACACACACTGGCTGCCACATCTGTGCCAGGGTCTCCCTGCCTCTTTGAGTCCCTGTAACATTAGGAATTCTCATGATCTGAATGAATTTCCGGCAAAATAACAGATGGAATACAAAAGATTGGTCTGTTCATCTCCAGCACCTAACAGGGTAGAAGCAGCGTTTATTCTAGATGACTTGAACCAGTTACTTGAAAGAAATTCCTTAGTGTGGCCGGGGAAATCTGGGAGGTTCCATAGAGCAACAGAAGTATTCCTTTAAGACTCCTAAGGTGCTTGAGTAGCTCTCTCCCTAGGCCAGTGGTCAGCAAACCACGGCTGGCGAGCCACATGCGGCTCTTTGGCCCCTTGAGTGTGGCTCTTCCACAAAATACCACGTGCGGGCGCGCACGTACACTGCGATTGAAACTTCGTGGCCCATGCGCAGAAGTCGGTTTTCGGCCTGGGTGAGTCTATTTTGAAGAAGTGGCGTTAGAAGAAGTGGGGGGTGTCGGTCGGTCGGGCGATGGGATACGCAGCACGGGGGAGGGGCGCGCGATTCATGCACGAGTTGAGTGAGCCAGTCAGTCAGCAGTCTCACTGTGCAGTGGTTAGTGCTAGTCTCTCCCGCAAATCGCGCGGTGACAAAAGTTCCTACTCAAAGCATAAAGTTATTTTTCCAACCAGCTGCAAATCCTACAGGTATTTTTGTCATCAATTTAAGAATTGTAATTCTTTTGTGTTGGTGGCTTTATTATTATAAAATGAAACATTTTTTTAGGTGCCCTGTTTAAGATGGCTACAAAGAAGAAACAAAGAAAAACGGGAGACGAAAACCGTGAATTTAAAGTTGAATGTACCTACCTATATAGTTTAAGTTTAAAAAATTTGGCTCTCAAAAGAAATTTCAATCGTTGTGCTGTTGATATTTGGCTCTGTTGACTAATGAGTTTGCCGACCACTGGCCTAGGCATTCACCTTGTTCCTTTGACTGCAACTCTGGCTGCCCTGTGAGAGGCAGCACAGGGCAGTCATCAAGAGCACGGGCTTGAAGTTCAAATTCCAGGCACCTGTTAGCTGAGTGACCTTGGGCAAGTCACAGAGCCTTCTTGGGCTACAGATTTCTCATTTGTAGCATGGAAATAATGGTAGATCTCATAGGTAATGGTGAGGAGTAAATGAGTCTGGAAAATATATAATACACAGTAACGATGATTATTATCGCTCTCATTTTATTAATCTCTACTTTAACCGTATTGTCCCCAAACTCATCTCTCTTTATGATTCTGAGTATTTCTGCGTGTCTGTTTCATCGTCTGCAGCTGTCTTCAGGTGACTTTATAACATTTGCTTGCACAGCATTTGCACCAGAACTCATTTTGCCGAGGCAACGTAAACTCCGACAGCTGGCAGTGAGCCAGGGGCACGTGCTCTCGTGATTACCCCACATTCTTGAATTGCCCGCTCATAACAGCATTTGCATTTTGCTGAGCCAACATGAACTTTTATAAGTTCGGTGGTGTCCGGAGAATGCTTCAGAAAAAAGTGAGTTGACAAAAAAGACGATGGATCATTTGTCACCTTGTAGAAACAAGATGAATTTCTGTTTTCAACTAAAAAAAAAAAAAGACTGCCGGGCCTGAAGACATGAAAAATGTAAGTGGTACAAAAGAAAGATAATTCAGGATAAAAAGGGAAGACACGGCTTGGGAAATGTTTACATCAATGTGAAAAGGGGGTGATAAAAATGTTTTTATTAGAGGCCCAGTGCACGAAATTCATGCACAGGTGGGGTCCCTAGGCCTGACCAGTGATCAGGGAGGATCAGGGACAGGCGGATCAGGGCTGGGCCGGAGAGGAGGCAACGGTCACCGGACCAGGCATGGAAGGAATGGATGCCGGACGCCGATGCCACCATTGTCGGCACCCCGCCACCGCAGTTCCCCGCTTCCCCCCCTACTCCTTCCTTCACCGCCGCAATGGGCGGGTGGTGGGCTGATCCGGGCCTGCCTGCTGCGGGGAGGGACGGGGTACGGGAGGTTAGCTGCCTGCCCCGAGGAGGTAGCCGGCCCTTGGCCCCCCTGGGAAAGGGGCCATGTCCGCCGCCACCCACCATTTCCCCATCCCAGCCCAGGGCCCAAAGGCCCTGGAAAGGTCGGGAGAGGAGGTGATGGTCACCAGGCTGGGCGCAGAAGGAACAGACACCGGACGCCGAGGCCATTGTCGGCACTCTGCCACCACGCGGTTCCCCGCCTCTCCCCCCCTCCTTCCCTTGCCACCGCGCCCCCACTGTGGTGGGCGGGTGGTGGGCAGATTGGGGCCTGCGGGAGGTTGGCCAGCTGGGGGAGGTTGGTTGTGGGAGCTCACTGACCACCAGGGGGTAGCTCCTGCATTGAGCATCTGCCCCCTGTTGGTCAGTGTGCATCATAGTGACCAGTTGTTCTGGTCATTCGGTCATTCTTGTTGTTCTGGTTGCTTAGGCATATATATATATAGAAACATTGTGGTTGCATCCTCCACTAAAAAAAACACACAAAAATAACCATTTTACATTATGAGCTATTACATACTCATTTTGAAACAAATTGCATGTACGAAAAGCTCACTATGCAAAATGGTATTTTTTCATTCTATTAATAATATTAATTAAGTTTCTATAATATTACCAGAATATAACTTTTCTACATTTCTATTCTATTTTATTCTATTCTAGCCTATTCTGTTCTAATTTTTTCTTTACTGCTGGTCATGAGCCACTGGATTGATTTCCTAATTTACTAATGAATTGTGACTTGCAGTTTAAAAATAGTGATCTCAAGAGCTCTGATAAATATATTATTGGGTAAAGAATAGACATAGATACTTCTATGCATGAAAGACTTTTTCACATGTTTAAAATGTGGAAAAAACATTTTTAAAATATAGCAAAATCTCAACCTCACCCAAGTTTTACAAATTATAAACAATGATAAAACACAATCTTATTAGCAAAAACTTTAATTAGCAAAAATTAAAAGCAATGATACTGTCTAATGCTGATAACAACACAGTAAAGATTTGTTTTGAGTGCACTTATTTATATCCCACTTCAATTCAAAACACAGTTGAGGTGGGTTTATGTACCAACATTGCCAAACACAGTGGATGACAGAATCTACTGTTGCAATGTTGTCTGAGAAGCAATTTGGTAGTATATTTGTGGAGTCATAAAAATGTTCATAGCCAAAAGTAATTCCACTTCTGGGATTTTGTCCCAGTGAAGTAGTTTAAAAAAAAGAAAAATCTCCATGCACAATTCTGTATATCCTTACTAAAATAGTGAAAAATGAGAGTTTGTCTAAATAGCCAAAAAGAGCACAATGTTTAAACAAGCTATACTACAACAACTCAAAAATATTTCACAGCCAATAAAATGATAATGATGGCTATAAAACAACACGAGTAAATGCTCATGCCAATAAATGCAAAAGTTATAAAGCAAAACTGTGTGTTCCAGATACTATGGCTGCATAAAAATTACTCTAAAACGATTATGAATTTAATAATAAAAACCATTAATTTGATGTTAATTAAATAATAAGAAGTCCTTCTATAACAAATTCTAATCTCTTCCCAGACATATGGTTGTCTATGTGTAAAGGTCATGGACTCATGGAGACAAAAGAAAAATATCACATAGAATTTCAAATTATTCCTCCACTTATGTTCTTGAATCTCTATATCCATCCCAACCACAGGGGCTCTTCTGAGCTCTAGCCTGTGATAGCTAATTGCCTATTGAACGTCTTCAGACACCTCGAAAGTCTAAGTCATTATCTTCCCTCTAAAACCTGCTCCTCTTCCTATGTTCCCAACATCAAAGTTTAAGGAGAACAGTGGGAAATTTTTTTAATATTTTTTTATTGATTTAGAGAGGAAGGGAGAGGGACAGAGAGAGATAGAAACACCCATGATGAAAGAGAATCATGGATTGGCTGCCTCCTGCATGCCCCACACTGGGGATCCAGCCCGCAGCCTAGGCATGTGCCCTGACCAGGAATCGAACCCGTGACCTCCTGGTTCATCGGTCGACGCTCAATCACTGAGCCACTCCGGCCAGGCGGGAATTTTTTTAAAGTATATTTTTATTTATTTCAGAGAGGAAGGGGAGAGAGAGAGAGAGAGAGAGAGAGAGAGAGAGAGAGAGAGAGAAACATCAATGATGAGAGGGAATCATTGAACAGGAGATTGAGCCTGCAACCCGGGCATGTGTCCTGACTGGGAATTGAACTGTGACTTCCTGATTCATAGGTCAATGCTCAACCACTGAGCTACGCTGGCCGGGCAGAGAAACCTCAAGGGGAAAAAATTATTTTTAAATAAATGAATTGTAAATTTCTAACACCAGGTGTTTTCAAATCCTAGAGCTCCATCCTTTTGTTCCCAGAGATTCTGAATGGGGCTGGGGAACCTGCATATTTAGCAAGCAAGCCAGATGTTTCTGGTTCCCATGGAAATGGGGGTGGGGGGGATGGCATGGGAACCACATTTGGAAAATGTGCTCCAAGTCCTGCCACCCAGGAACCAAACCTGAGAGTGGAGTGGAGCACAAACAGCCTGTGGATTCGCTCTCCCCACCCGGCTCCCTGCCACGCACACCGTCTTGCTTAATGACATCACTGTCTGCCCAGCTGAGAAGCCGGGGAGTCTTCCCCCCTCCTTCTCACTGCCCCTCCTCACATCCACACCCTCCCCTGGATTTCCTCTTCCACCTCCTGGTTGAGACTTGCGTCATCTTTAGCTGTGCAGCTGCACTGTCCTTGGGTGGGTCTCCAGCTAAAATCCCACCAATCCATCCACCCACTACCCCCGCCCCGGAACGAGTTTTATAAATGTAACTGATCATGTCACTCGCACTTAAAGGCCTACAATAGGTGCCGTTTCCTCAGACCCAGACTCTTCACCACTGAGGCCAAACTTCCAGTTAACCCGACTCTCTCCCCTCACAGATCCTCATTTCCCAGCTATGCCAGCACCTCTTAGTGCCACGGTCCTTGGTTCATGCTGCGCCCCTGCCTGGGGGTTCAAACACCCTGGGCTATGAGCCACCCTGGTCCTCCCCACCCCCAGGCCAGAATGCACTTTGGGGAAAGTCCCCCCCACCTCCCCGCACCCTGGTCCCTGCATGGGCTCCCACTGGTCTGTGTTTGCATCGCTGGATCGCATTGTGCACACTGAGCACCCAGTATTACTGCTCATCCTAGATGCTGCCACTCCCCTGCAGCTCAGGAGCTTCTGGAAGGTGTTTTGTTGATGAATCCACAGAGTGACTGAAAAAAATTCCAGGGCCCACCCTTGAATGGAATGAATCAAACATCCCTCGAGTCTAGAAATGTCCCTTCCAACCTCCCAAGAGCGAAGCTGTATTTTGTCCTCTGCTGTGCATTTTTCTTTCTGCCCAAGTCAGGACCCAACAACCAGGTCCTGACTGAGGGGAAGTATAGCTAAATGGTTAGGGGAGGCATGGACCCGCCATCCAGACTCCTGGGTTGAACTCGGCTCTACCATCTGCTGCTGGTAGAACCTTGAGCCTCTCTACACCCCAGTTTCTCCAGCTATAAAATGAAGGCAATTAAAATACCTGTGTCTTAAAACTATGACGAGGATTAGATGGGATAATGCGCCTGAACTGCCTGCAGCGCTGCCCGGCGGGTGGTAAGTGCTGTAAAAATGCTATGAAAGCTCAGTCTGGGTGGTGGTCAGCCAGGGCCATGGCTCCTCCTGTGAGATGCGGCACAGACAGTCCATCGCAGGGGCCTTCCCATGATAAAGACCAGTTGCCAGCCACGCGGTTACTCCAGGACCAAGACCTCCTGCAGGTGTCTGGGGCGGAGGCAGTTGACTGGAGGTGTGACTACCATGCTGGACACGCCCCACCTTAGTGACTGACGCATGGCCCCTCCCCCTAGAAAGCCTCCCCTTCTCTCTGCCTGTCGAGTTGTGCCCGCCCCCTCTAGCCATGCTTCCTCACAGCCCAGCTCACAGGAGCCCCTTTCTCTGGGTCCTGGATGCTCATGTCTGTATCGCTCACATAGAAACTGTACGTAAGGTGATACCAAGATCGTGGGTACCAGCAGGCCTGGGGTAAAGCCATTTGACCCCATAGCAGGGATGGTGTAAGGTCAATACTCAGATGAGGCTTAGCCCTCAGATACCCTGCAGCCTAAGCTCTGAGGCGAGCTTGGGAGTAGCTCTGAGGGGGGCTGGATCGTTCCCCACCTGTGACCCAGAGGAAGCACAGCTCCGCCAGGCCTTCCTGATCTAGCCCAGGTAGGCCCTGCTCCGTCTCTGGGGCCGCGACTTCAAGCAGGACTGGATGGCTAGCCCGCTGCTCCTGGCCCTGGACAGCCATGGCCCCCAGAGGGCAGGTCTCCCGAAGGGCTCAGGTCCAGAGTGTCTGGTCAGACCTTCTCCTGTGGGTTTCCATCCTTGGCACTTCCTCCTCTGCTGTCCTGGCTCCAGGAGCCCACCTCGGGCCTACGGTTAGAAAGTCCCTGGACAGGACCCCTGGTCCGTGTGTGTGTGTGTGTGTGTGTGTGTGTGTGTGTGTGTGTGTGTGAGAGAGAGAGAGAGAGAGAGAGAGA
>NW_005354938.1:1035750-1119268 GCF_000412655.1 Myotis brandtii
TGTGTGTGTGTGTGAGAGAGAGAGAGAGAGAGAGAGAGAGAGAGAGAGAGAGAGAGAAGAGGGAGCTGAAAACGCTGTACATCTCAAAACAGTGGCACTGGGCCAGGGGCACAGGACCAGGTGCCCCTGAGGGAGGATGACAGGGGGGAGCACTATCTCTCCCCTCACAGGGCTGTCACTGCCCAGCAGGTCTGAGGAGGCTTGTCCTGAGGTCGGTAGGCACAGGCCAGGGTAGACTCAGTGCCTCCGTGGGCCTAGGGCTGCCAAGGGCTTGAGAAGTGCTGGTAGCAGGGGCCACCAGGACTGATTCATTCATATTTCTGAGCATTTTCAGCAAAACCCAGAGATCTGTGGGTGTGGAGTGGCAATCTGCAGGAAGCGCGGACTCCTGTGAGCAGGGCAGGCAGGATGTGGGGTTGCAATGGAAACGTCAGCTGCTCTGTCATCGCAGGAGGAGGAAGACTGACCCTCCCTCTGTATTTCTGATTTGTGGGAGAGGCCAGCCCTCAGGGTTCCTGGTCCTGCTCCATTGGGTCCAGCCCACCTACAGCAAAACACCCTCCACCCTCCACCCTTGCCACCTTCCTAGCTTCTTCTGCTGGATGGGCCGCATGGATGGTCCTTCTCCCCCCAGCTCAGCTGAGTCCTCTCTGAGCCACAGAAGGGCCTGGACTGGCCAGGCTTCCGAGGTGCCCAGTGCCAGGTCGCCAGCTCTGCGGCCGTACACAGGCACCTTCCAGGAGCCTGCCACCTGGGTCAATCCTGGGCAGGATACTTCCCGTACGGAAGGATGAGTTGGACCAGGTGGTGGGTAGGGTTTCCAGCAGATCTGTCACTCTAATTCTGGGATGAATCTGGAAAATAGCACCAAAAAGGCCCTGCGTAAGCCCTCAGAGATAAGCCACCAAGACACTGCCTCCCATACCCAGCCTTGGGCACGCTTCATGGAAGGTCCTGGGCGGACTCCTTCCCCACCCCAGGCAGGTGGGGACCACACAGGAGAATGGGAAGGCAAGGATCCAAGGGCCCAATGGGGGGTCTTTGTGAGCAGGGTCCCCGCTCAGATTTGAGACCAGAGAAGGGGTCCCACCAACTCTTCCCCCAACTTTGGTCTCTGCTTTGACCAAGTGGAAATCTACACTCTGGTGGACAGGGTATTTTTTTCTTCTTCTAGAACCTTTGTGCTTTTCTGTTTTCTAAGTTTCCAGGGAAAGTTCCTTTTGGAAAATTCCAGCTAAGCCTCAGCTAACAAAAGGAAAAAAGGGATTTTCCCAGGATTTTGAGGGGTCGATAGGGAGACTCAGAGCCCCAGCTGAAATCAGGAGCTGGATCAATAGGAAGGGAATTCTGGGAGGTGGGAGCTGAGGTCAGCCGGAGACCCCTGGCCCTTCTCTCCCACCATCGTCTCACGTGGACAAAGAGGAATTCTTACACTCCCACTGCCCTTCTAGGACTCAGCGCTTGGGGTTCATCTGAGCCCTAGTAATCGAACATGTTAAATCAAGTAATAGGATAAATGCACTCAGTTGGAATGTCTAGTCCCAAAGAAAAACCCTCTGAAGAGTTGGTTGGATCTTGGAATATTCTTTAACCTCCTGCTACCCCTAAAAGCCACTCTGACTTTTTTCTCTTCTTTTTCTCCTCCTCTTCCTCCTCCTCCTCCTCCTCTTCTTCCTCCTCACTGTTCTCATTATTCTTCTCCTTCTTTGCTTTGGTAAATATTCAAATTCTTTTTAAAATTGAGATAAATTCCTTTAACATAACATTCACCATTTTGAAGTGCACAGGCTTTTAGTAGATTCACTATCCGTGTGACTTCTACCCCATTGGCCTCTTCCCCGGGAGAGAGGAAGGGAGCTTGGCTGGAAGTTTCCTTGGCATGTGACCAAGGCCACCTGGCAGCTGAGATCCCAGAGGCTCCTCCAGCCTAAGTGACAGAGCCTCGTCCCCTCAGGAACTTCCGGGAGATCCTGTGGAGCTGGAGTCCTGCCCTTCGTGGGACAGGTGGCACTTCGTGGGACAGGGTAGTGAGGGGTGGAGGAAGTTGGGGCCTGGGTGGCCCTCCCTCCATATTGTAGGATAGGAAGGATCAGAAGAGAGAAGGAAGAAGAGATGGTTAAAAGGACCCTGAGGCTAATATAATATTGAATATCAACTATAATAAGTAAATAAATAAGGATACATGCATATATGCTCAGCCTTTCCCTCTCTTCCCCTCCCTCCCTCCCTCCTTTCCTTCCTTCCTTCCTTCCTTCCTTCCTTCCTTCCTTCCTTCCTTCTTTCCTTCCTTCCATCCAATTACCTATTCATTTCATTCATCAAATATTTGGAATGTCCACTATCTGTCAGGCACCATACCGTTCTTTGGGAAAAAGCAAATGCCAGTGAAAGAAAGACCTTCCCTCCAGCACTGTTCTCCCTCTCCCTGGGAATAGAGCCCATTTGGGCCCAGGAATCTCTTCATGTTAAAACTTACAAAGGGCAGGGAAAAATCTCAACTTCAACGTAAGGGCTAAAGGTCTCAGAATGTAACTGGATTACCCAGTACTAAATGCGTAGAAGTGCTTAAGCTTAAGCAACTGAACTTGTACACGATTTAACAAAAAAGAAAATGATCTTTAAAATCCTCTGTCCAGCAAACACAAATCCCCATCTACATATCTGTCCAGTTGCACATTGTAGGGTAGGTGTGTGTGTGTGTGTGTGTACCCATTTACTATTCAGGGTTCTCTTTCTCCTTCAAGTTGCTATCTCTTTTAAATGCGATAATTTCTCCTCCTGTGCGTTCATTGTCTTCGCTTCCTCTTTTTTTTTAGATAGCATGGATCCAGTGAGCCTTTGTGGCTTCTCATTCATTGGCTTCTGGTCAATTTTTGGTCCCAAATTTTAACACACCCCAGCTCGTCCAGGGTAATTGTTAAAAATGCAAACTCCCAGCTGCTAACTCCCAGGTTCTGACCCAGCAGATCTGGTTCAGGCCCAAAAATCTGCACCTTGACCAGGTTCTCAGGTGATTCTGAGGCAGGTGGTATAAGCATTTTGCAAAATACTTCCTGTGTCCCTGATATGCCTAAGTAATAGGATATGTATTGTCTTTTCCCGTGGAGAGGATTCAGTTCTGCGGCTCCGTTCCCACTCCCTTGCTTGCCGCCCTCACTAGCACAGTTGTGTGAAGTTTCCTCTGTGTTAGCGTGCCAACCCTGTGAGCCCGCTCCATTTCCCTGTGCTCTAAGGAGCCAGGCTTTGGATCGGGTTGGCGCCAGGTAAACTCTCTGAGGAGAAAGAAGGTAATGAAAAACCAGCAGTCAAAGCTGTCATTCTCAGTCTCACCACTTAGTGGCACTATTGCTCCACTTCTATTTCCTCTCAGCTTGGATCCCTAGCTTTATTTTGCTGGTGGTGTTATTTCGAACTGTTTTTCATCCCCTGTTACAATCTTTGATTCAGATAGACAGCAACACAATGAGGAGCCTGGAAAGGGGATGGCATTTTCTCTCACCCTCACCACAGGTTTTGGGAATGCGTTTTAGCTTGTGTTAAAGAAGCATCAACAAAGACCAGGATTCACAACAATCAATTTGGGAGAGGCTGACGCACGCCTCAAAGTCACGGGGAGTCACTTTGCTGCCTTCCCTCTAGACCGGTGGTTCTCAACCTGTGGGTTGAGACCCCTTTGGGGGTCGAACGACCCTTTCACAGGGGTCGCCTAAGACCACCGGAAAACACATATATAATTAAATATTGTTTTTGTGATTAATCACTACGCTTTAATTATGTTCAATTTGTAACAAAGAAAATACATCCTGCATATCAGATATTTACATTACGATTCATAACAGTAGCAAAATTACAGTTATGAAGTAGCAACGAAAATAATTTTATGGTTGGGGGTCACCACAACATGAGGAACTGTATTAAAGGGTCACGGCATTAGGAAGGTTGAGAACCACTGCTCTAGACCCTAACGCAGAGATTACATAGCCGGTGTGCGGAAGAGACCTAATGTTTGTTTGTTACCTCCCGTGTGCCAAGTACTTTACTTGTCATCTCATTTAATCCTCCCCCTAATCCTGTATTTTATTTCTCTCGAGGGAAACTGGCAAGCCGGAGGAAAATGAGATGCAGAGAGAGCCCTCCAACTCCCCCATTCTTTCTGCACACACATCATCTCCGTTCATTCGCTGATCAAACATTGATAACAAAGCAGATTTGCAAGTGATTCTATTTAAGACAAACGGATGGGTACTCGGGCCTCTGCCTGCAGTAGTTCACTTAGAAAATAAGGGAGAGGAAAGGAAATGAGTACTTTCCAATGAATGGGCAAACATGGTCCCGTCAGCAGCTAAAACCAATGAAAGCAGCAGTGGGAGCATTTGAGCAAGCCGGAATGAAGGCCACCTGGGACCAGCAGCCCTCATGCCCTTCTCAAGGACGTCTTCTGTCCCTCTCACACCTGCAGACTTCTGAGAGGGCCCCCAAAACCATTGGAGGGGTGTCCAGCTGGAGCCACGTGGGATATGCAAATAGATGGTGTCCTCACTGTCTTTATCCATCTCTTATGTCTAATGCAGGCACAGGCAGGGTGGGGTTCCAGATTAATTAAGGTACAAATAGAACTTAAAGAGCTAAAATTAGGAATTACATAATGTCATCAGAGGGACAATTAAAAGCAGGTACAATCTGGCAGGAAGGAGCTGTGTCTGAGCAAAACTATGAGAAGTGAGATGCAGAGATCTTGAACTCAGGCCAACCGAGGGAGCGGGTGGAGGAAGCACCCTTGTTGGCCTGTGTGGGTGGGCGCCTAGTTTTTTACTCTAAACGCCTGTTGGGCTATTTTGCCTGACTGGTCTGCCAGCAGCGTCCCCTCCCCCTCGCTGGCCATCTGACCCACCAGGGCAGCACCTGAGACCACATCACCCCTCCTGAGTCACCACATTATTCACATTCCTTTCCTCTGCCTCATGGCAGCCCCACTTCTCCCTAAACAAGGCCACGGGGAGAAGACCCAGCCAACCGACGACCCGTCTGGGTGACATGCACCCGAGGGACCGTTTCATCTGATTTGCTTGATGGTAAACTGTGTATGTCCGAGTTACTGAACTGCAACTTGAAAGGGGTTGTGCCATCTGGCCTCTCCATGGCCACTCATGAGCTCGGCGTTTGCTTCCACATCTTGGTTGACAGACAGAGCTAGATGTGTGGCTATCCCGTGGACCCAGCCTGTGTGCATCACCAACACCTCCATTCACTCAGCCACCTGCTCTGCCAATGGCCAGGGAGTGCCTGCTCTGTGCCCAGGATGTCACACGGTGGGCATGGCAAGGGGACTGCTGCTCTCAGGGAGCTTGGGTTCTAGTGAAGGGGACAAAGTCTAAACAAACAAACAAACAAAACAAAAAATCAGGTGGTGATGAGCACCAGATGGAAGTAAAGAAATGTGAGTGACTGAGGTGACCAGGGGCTTAGATGGGTGGGATCCGTCTCCAGGGACCGTGCAAACCTTCCCCAAAGCATTCTTTCCTGGTTTTACTCAGCTCTGGCTTCTGCAGGAGGAAAACCAAAAGGCAGGCATCAGGGGAAATGGATGAGGTCATTGCTTCTCGGTGATGCTGCAAGTCACAGGTGGATGGGGGGTTCCAGGAGACACCACTGCTCTGGTCCCGATGGATGAGCAGAGGAAGCTGGACATCGGGAGCCCACGGTTGTCTTGTCTCCCTGGGTGCTGGACTGTGCCAGCTGAGAGCGCCACCCTTCCTTCCCAGGTGACAGGATGGGAGCGGGACAGGTGGAATGCTGTCTCTGACTCCTCACAGCTGCCCATCAAATACCTATTATTCATTCCTCCCCTCGGCCCCTTTATTTTCTGGAAAAGGGAGAGTATAAAAAAATTGACAATAATTTCTTTTGATTTTTCAGATTCCTGGTTCCCCCATATAGGGCAGTGCTCAATTTAACTCAGAAGAGAAGATTTTAAAAGTCTCTCTATTCTCTATTAATTTTGATGCAGCCCAATTCACCATAGCTAAGATCTGGAAACAGCCTAAGTGCCCATCAGTAGATGAATGGATTAGAAAACTGTGGTACATCTACACCATGGAATACTATGCTGCATTGTGTGTTAAAAAAAAAAATTTTGATGCAGCCAATAAAGGTGGCAGGACTGTGGCTATGCAATGGGAGAGGAGTTGTCACAGTGGCCACCATTTACTAAACACCTACTGTGATGTGACAGAGAACCGTGCATGAGCCATATCACCCCTTCATGTCTGCCCTCGAGTTAGGAGTCTGCTCGTGAGGAAACTGAGGTTCAGGGAGGTAAGCAACTTGCCCGGGCAGCACACTGCGAGCAGTAGAACTGAGATTTGAATGCAAATCTCCTTGACTCCAAAGCTTTGTCTTTTTTCTACTGCAGCACACCAAGGAAAGTTCTAGAAAAAAATGAGAGGGAGGCATTAACTTGTAATCTTTGCTCAAATATCAAAGTTCTGAGACCACATTGTCCAGGCTTCTGCCAGTCATGCTCTCAGGTGCCTGGCAGCCCCCGGTGGCCATGGACCCTGGCTAAGCCCTCCCATAGAATGACCTTGACTCCTGCTCGGGCTGCTAGGCTCCTATGAAGTGGGGAAAACAGCAGAGAATGTCACTCACTGCCCAGGTCCGGGTGAACAGCTCTCCTGTCTCCAGCGCTCATTCTTTCCCTCCTGTATAGTCCATTCTCCACACACCAGCCAGGGTAACCTTGGAAAATGAAAGCCCATCATGTTCTCCATCGCATTGAAAATGAAATCTGAGGCCTAGTGTGGTCCAGGGCTAGGTCTGCCTGCGTCCGGGCCTTCATTCCTGGGTTCCTCTCTCTCCCTCTACGGGAGGCACCTGCAGATCTGTCCCCACAGCCTGAGGACGGATTTTTACCCCCAAAGTTCCCAGAGCTGGCCCCCTCACTTTATTTAGGTCACAGCTCAAATGTCACCTTCTCCCAAATGCCCTCTCTCACACTCTATCACTTTGGTCTGCTCTATTTTGCTTCCTAAAACTTTTCACCACTTGTTATTCTATACTTTTTCAATTGTCTTGAGTGCCTGTCTGTTATGGGTATGTAAGCTTGCTGAAGGCAGGAATTGTATACATAACCCTTGCCCACCATGGGGCCCATGGGGATCCACAGTGCCTGGTACACTGCAGACTCAATAGCGGCTGTTGAATGCGTGAATAGATGAACAAATGAATGTGTTGACCGAAATAAAGAGGTAAACTGAGGCAAGCTCAAAAAAGATGAGTTTATTCAGGAATAGCTGAGAAATTGCAATTCGGGACAAGCAAACTGTAACAAGCTACAGGCGAGTCCATTGAGGGTTTGGGGTAGGTTGTATTTATGGGCAGGGAATGTGAAGAGGGAAGAGTTCAGCTGAGTCAGTTAAAATAAACAAACAGAAACGAGCCTTGAAAAGCTCCCTAGCCGACAAAACCAGTCACACAAACAAAAGTAAATTCAGCCCACTTTGCAAGATCAACCCCACCGGGGTCATCTCCCATTCCTGCCTCTGGCAAAGCTTCCCAAGGTTGATGTGAGCCAACCCCTGACCAACCCCTCATCATCCGAGAAAATTCCAACAGGATCAGCTTTCTGTGAGTTTGGGCATTTACAGGCAATCAGACCCTTAGTCCTTACATTTTATCTCCCCGAGGGCACAGGCATGCGATTCTCCATCTTATATCCTCTGGTCCTATTTTAGACTAAAATTCTTTCACAAATGAATGAATAAGGGGCCGAAGCTCATTTTCCCCATGACATACACTGGGTTCAGAAGAAATAAATGGAAGGCTTTTTTGGGAGAGAAACAGCCCCAGCATCCTTTGCTCCTGAGGCATCAGTGGGAGATTCCTGCTCGTGGCTTCATTCCTCTGAGAACTCTCTTACAAAATCGACCTCAGAGCCTAGTCCAGTGATGGCGAACCTATGACACGCGTGTCAGAGGCGACACTCGATCTCATTTTTTTGGTTGATTTTTTTGTTAAATGGCATTTAAATATATAAAATAAATATCAAAAATATAAATCTTTGTTTTACTATGGTTGCAAATATCAAAAAATTTCTATATGTGACATGGCACCAGAGTTAAGTTAGGGTTTTTCAAAATGCTGACACGCCGAGCTCAAAAGGTTCGCCATCACTGGCCTAGTCCCTGAACACCAGTCTGGGGCCAGATCTCGGGCCTTCTTCTTCCTGCCCACCACCCTGGTGAGGTGAGCTGATTTTGCCTCACCCGCTCAGCTGGGCACCGTTACACTCCCTGCTATGGTTCAGGTCAAGATCAGCTCCCAGATATAAGCCTCTCTCCTAGAGAGACTTGCTCTAAGTGTAAATCACTGATAATGAGGTGGAAGAGTCTTGAATGGAAAGTTGAGGGAGGGAAGGGGGGCCATGGAGAAGTCACGTGTAGGTTGGCGGTCCCTATCAGAGGCTGGTAGGGTTTCCCTTCTCTCACAATGAGAGTCACACCCCGCTGCCCTTCCTGGAGCGGGGTAGCTCCTGATGCCATCCCTCTGCTCTGTTTGGGTCTCCAGGTTCCCCTTTTCAGAGGATGAGGCCAAGGCCACCACAGGTTCCATTTCCTTCTCCTTCAGGTGTTGAATGAATACAACAAAGCAGTATTTTATAAAGTGTTTCATTCTGAAGTAGAATCATTCATAAAAAGATCAGGCAACTCTAGAGACCAAATAACCTAGTCTTCTCATTTGAATGATGCGGAAACAGAGGGGCAGAGGGGCTGAGCGACTTGCCCATGGTCACGGGCTGGTGCAGGGCCCACTTCGGACATGAAATTGCCTGACCCGCTGTCCAGCCCAGCCCTGCAAGCCACATATGGCGAAGCAGGCCAACAGCGAAAAGCCCTGGCTCTTAATTAGTGAAATCCTCTCCTCCTGGCCATTGAACAGATGGCGTCACATGACTTAGCTTCTACAAAGCTAATCAATCGCATTCCTGGAGAAACCTATATTTCAGTAGTCACAGCATTAACATTTTTCATGTATTAATCCTATTAGGAATATGCCCTCTAGGAGCGGGATAAATGTGGAACGAAAAAGCAAGACAAATAGGCAATTCTGCAAAGAACACCCCATTCCAAGGCCTGCTGTTTCCCTGAGGCACAAGCTTCTATATCACCTGCGTGCCTAAGGGACGCCCTGACTTGGTGCAGATATGAGCGCATCTGCGGCTCAAAGCGTCCTCTGACTACCCCCCAAAGCTCCACAACATCCCAGCCTAAGGGGTCTGTTCTTCAAAGAAAGCTGCAGCCCAGCATTTCTTTTAAATTCTGGGCATAGCCCTGACCGGTTTGGCTCAGTGGATAGAGCGTAGGCCTGCGGACTCAAGGGTCCCAGGTTCGATTCTGGTCAAGGGCATGTACCTGGGTTGTGGGCACATCCCC
The DNA here is from genome assembly GCF_000412655.1 of Myotis brandtii. Lineage (NCBI taxonomy): Eukaryota > Metazoa > Chordata > Mammalia > Chiroptera > Vespertilionidae > Myotis > Myotis brandtii. The sequence goes on from NW_005354938.1 coordinate 1,045,182, forward strand.
AGTGGGGAGTGTGCAGGAGGCAGCTGATCGATGTTTCTCTCTCATCGATGTTTCTAACTCTCTATCCCTCTCCTTCCTCTCTGTAAAAAAATCAATAAAATATATTAAAAAAAATTCTGGGCATAGCTCCTTCCAACGCTTACATGAAGCATTGGAGGGACAAAACAGGGTTAGAAAACAGACCAACGGAAGGGCAAGCAGAATGGCTGACTGATGGTAATGAGTGTGCAATCGGGCTAACTACACACCCGAATGCATCGGCCACAAGGTGAACGCGATGGCCTTCATTTTAGCCCCGAGCCGGGCAGGCAGTGAACTCAGGGTCAACGCCACCCTACGATGCTTCCCCACCTGCCCCGGAGACACTGCTCACCTTAGGAGACCAGCTCCCACACTGCAGCCTCTTCTCTTAACTCCTGTCACATCGGGCTCCACTCCTTTCCCCTATTTATGCTCCTTATTGAACGGTTAGCTCCAAAGAACCATGATTTTTATTCACCTTTTTTGTACCACTCCCATGCGCACAGTAGGGGCACAATAAATGACGTAACCCCAGGAGACAGTCACCCTATCTTTGGCTTGTTAGTAGTTTAATTTCTGCTTCCTAACCCTTGTATTGTAGCAACAGAGATGGGAGAGAGATGTCATAAACCAGATATGCATAAGAGAAGGGGGATTTTTGTTTCTTCTCATTCGCCTTCAGGCTTTAGTCTTCTTGGATTTTGAGAGAATGGAAAGGATCTTGGTCAATGAAAAAAAAAAAGTCAAGAAATGCAACCCAGTCTTGGAATATAAGGTGGAGGCATAAGTTTCCAAAGTTGCAATTTTTCACCTCTCAGATGAATAATAATCTGTATTCTGACTACTCGCAGGACTAGCACGAGGCTCAAATGAGATAATGTGTGTATGAAAGCTCTTTGCTAGTAGGAAAGCATGATACGGGTGTAAGGTGTTATTATCCTTTTAATCTTCCTGGTCTCATAATAGAGAAAATTTTTCAAAGACAAATTGGGAGCTCGTTTCAGTCTCTCAGCTGCCTCTTGCGACATGACAGTCATGACAATTAAATGCTGCAGAAAGGTCTGGCTGAATCCAAATAAACAGCGTGTGACATGCATTGTCAACCCTCTGGCGCTGCTGCTGAAGCTGGCGGGCCTCTGCGGGCTCTGGGACTCCTCGCTGGCTGAGATGCCACTTTGCATGAGAACACCACGATGCCCTCTGGGGAAGAGCTTTACTCGTGCATCCCAGTTTCAGCTCTCACCATGCCGCCCAGGGCCCCTCTGCAGGAGCGGGTGGCTGTCCCCTGTGACCGTGACCTAAAGCCCCCAGAAGGGAATTCAGGGCGCTCTGCCCATTCCTTCCCACCCTTTGGGGACCGAGGGCCCATTCTCTCAGCTGCTAGGAGTCATGGCAGTTGAGGGCTCTCAGGTGAGCCCCAACCTCGGCATTGCCCTCAGCCTAACATGGCCTCTTTTCCAAGGCCACGTCCCCTCTCCTACCCGGTGACCGGTCAGTGTTGGGGAGGGGCGGATAAAGGCCTGGCCCTCTTGCCCTCAAAGTGGGACAACTCTGAAGGGTCATCCTAGCCCCAGAGCTTCCAAGACTGTCCGCTGAGGCATCTGAGGCCACTTCATTGCCACTCAACTCCTCCCTCTGCCCAGTCCTGCGTGTCCTTTGCCCCTCACAGGTGTTGTTCTTGATGCTCAAACATTGCTTCATGACGCTCCTGCATACGGATCGCTGAGGAACTTACCTATGTCCCCTCTCCAACAGCTTCACTGTGAATGCGTCTGGTCTGCAGCATATCGGCCCCCAGCCCTTGGAGAAGCTATGTGGGTCCCCTGTCACTTCACCTGCCCAGGCGAGTGGCCTTGGCCATACGCAGCAATCTCCTCAGCCTAACTGGCCTCTTTTCCAAGGCCACGTCCCCTCTCCTACCCGGTGACCGGTCAGTGATGGGGAGGGGCGGATAAAGGCCTGGCTCTCTTGCCCTCAAAGTGGGACAACTCTGAAAAATCATCCTAGCCCCAGAGCTCCCCAGACTGTCCGCTGAGGCAGCTGAGGCCACTTTATTGCCACTCAACTCCTCCCTCTGCCCAGTCCTGCGAGTCCTTTGCCCCTCACAGGTGTTGTTCTTGATGCTCAAACATTGCTTCATGACGCTCCTGCATACGGATCGCTGAGGAACTTACCTATGTCCCCTCTCCAACAGCTTCACTGTGAATGCGTCTGGTCTGCAGCATATCGGCCCCCAGCCCTTGGAGAAGCTATGTGGGTCCCCTGTCACTTCACCTGCCCAGGCGAGTGGCCTTGGCCATACGCAGCAATCTCCATTCCCCTTAGTTTGTCAGACAAGCATTATGTTCTCAGTCCCGGGATGAGAAAGGTTGGGGAGCCCACAGGTCATGTGCAGCACACTCAGAAATAAGTCTCTTTTAACACAGCGTAGCTGCCTTTCCAACACCCACCCCCTCTCTTCCTCACTAACTGGACCCTGATTTCAATTCCAGGCAGTGATTTTTCTCGGCTGAAAAACAAGATGATTTCACAACTTCCCCCGTGGCCCAGGAGAGCCGGTGTGTAGTTCCTGCTCAATGGAGAGAAGTAGAGATGCGATGGAGGCATCTCCCCATGTGGGTGTTGTTCCCTTCTCTGTCCTCCTGCCTGGAGCAGGGCTGGGAGGCTGGTGACCACGGGGAGACCCATGTGCTAAGCGTATGCATAAAAAAAATCACCCCCAAACTGGGAAGCTTTAAACAAACATATTATTTCCCAGTTTCTGTGGGTCAAGAAGTATAGGGGGATGGGGTCACTTTTTAAAAAATATATTTTTATTGGTTTTGGGGATTTTTTTTAAGAGAGGAAGGGAGCAGGAGAGAGATAGAGACAGAGATAAACATCGATGTGAGAGCGAAACACCGATTGGTTGCCTCCTGCAGGCCCCTTACCGGGGGATCCAGCCTGCAACCCTGTGTACTTGTCCTGACCAGGAATCAAACCAGTGACCTTTCCGTGCATGGTATGGTGACCAACCAACTGAGCCACACCGGCCAGGGCAGAATGAAGTCACTTTGAGGTATTTTCTTGGTCATCCAACCCAAATTCAGTCTAATGTGGGAGGGACTGTACAAGGATGTGAAGGGCAGGAGGGAGGAATCATGAGGGGCCTCCTGAGGGTGCCCACCACCGTCCATCCTTGGCCCTGATGATGCACATTTACTCCACATGCAAAATACACCCACTCTCTCCCCACCCCCTCAGAAGCCTCATCTCCTTTTAGCATCAACGTGCAGAACCTCATCATCTGAATCAGGTCCATGTGTGGATGAGGACTGCAGGGGCGGCTCCCAGCAACCCCTCTGATCCAGTTTCACTCAACTCAGGCGTTCACTCTAGCCCAGTGATTCCCAAAGTGGGCGCTACCGCCCCCTGGTGGGCGCTACAGCGATCCAGGGGGGCGGTGATGGCCACAGGTGCATTTGTTTTAACTTTTTTTGTATTACCTTTCTATTCTGAGTTCAATAAATAGTTTCATAATTTCAAACTTCAATGTTTCTAATTTACACCTTTCTTTACTATATTTTACGAAAAAGGTAGAAACATTAATACATATATCTTTCTGTTTAATTGCTATTAAAATTTTTAAAAAAATTAATTTCCAGGGGCCGCTGAGTAATATTTTTTCTGGAAAGGGGGCGGTAGGCCAAATAAGTTTGGGAACCACTGCTCTAGCCCAACAGTTGGTTTCACAACTTATATGTTCACAGGTTGATGCTCAACCACTGGGCCATGCCAGCCGGGCCACTTCTAGGTTTATCGAAGCAGGTAGTTGGGAGGTAGCTAACCAAATAGCATTAAATTACTCAGTTGTTCAACTCGATACATCCCTGAGAAGGAAGGGGCAAGATGCCCCGGGACTTTTAGGAGGGTTGGGGGAGGGACATGGAATTGGGCAACTCTCAGCCAATGTGTGAACTGTCACCACAGAGAGCCCTGATGTCTGAGGGCCTGAAAAATTCCAGTGAGGCCCTAACCGGTTTGGCACAGTGGATAGAGCGTCAGCCTGCGGACTCAAGGGTCCCAGGTTCGATTCCGGTCAAGGGCATGTAACTTGGTTGTGGGCACATCCCCAGTAGGGAGTGTGCAGAAGGCAGCTGATGGATGTTTCTAACTCTCTATCCCTCTCCCTTCCTCTCTGTAAAAGAATCAATAAAATATGTTTTTTAAAAAATTCTAGTGAGACCCCAAGCTTGGGGAAGGCTTGATGAGGGCTTCTGGGAACCACAGGCAAGCCTGCCCCTCCCCACCCAGGCCCCTGCAGGTGCTGGAATCGATGGGGTGCAGTCAGGTACGTAGACCATCCGGGGAAAGGCAATCGCAGGAGAAGCACAGGCCTGATTAATGCACCACAGCCTTTGAGAAGATTAATGTGTGGACAAGGGGAAACCAATGAATGTAATTTATTTAGACTTTCATAAACACTCCACACTAACGGCTATTTTTAAAAGTCACCGTGGAGAATGGGTTTTAAAGGGCTCGCTAGCTTTTTGAGGTTAATGCCAACACAGACATATTTTCCTGCTGCCACTGCCACAAAGTAGGGGTGACCGGTGACTGTGACTCTGTGTGGCAATTTCTAAGCAGATCCCCACCTCCTGTCGCCCCTCCAGAAGTGACATCTTGCTCTTTCCCTTCTGAATTCCCGTCTGATTCCTCTCTTAGTGAGCAAAACCTACCTTATGTGAAATTACATGTCTCATTCCCAATAGACTGGAACCACCTCAGGACAGGGAAGAGTCTTACGCACTTTTGTGCCCTTTATAGTGCTATGGATAGAGTTTCCTTACACCAGTGGTTCTCAACCTTGGCTGCACATTAGAATCACCTGGGAATCTTTTTTAAAATCCTGATTTCTGGGCCTCATCCTCCGGAAATTCTTTGTTATGCAGAAGGTGGTGCAAAGAGTAAGGCTGGAGGGGAACCTGGGCGGGGGCATGGGGAGCCCTGCATGCTGGGCCTTTGAAGGATTTGACCAGGTGGGAAGTGTTGCTACACAGGGGTAGCAGTGAGGGCCCGGGCTAAGGTAGGTGCAGTGGGATGAAGAGAGGTGGACACTACAGGTGGGTGGGAGTGATGGCACCCACCAAGAGGGGCCACTGGGAGAGCAGCTGTGTGTGATGGGGCTGAGGGCTGATGGCTGCCGAGTTGGCCATGCTTATGCAATATCCCCAGGTGTAAGCTGTAGTGGTTCAGGCTACTGGGTCTGAAGTCACCTGTCTCCTCTGAATTGGTGTAAGGCAGTGGTTCTCAACCTTGGCTGCACATGAGAATCACCCGGGAATCTTTTTAAAATCCTGATTTCTGGGCCTCATCCTCTGGAAATTCTGTTTCTTTGTTACTAATGTTGTGGCCCCACCCCATAAAACAGAATTTCCAGAGGATGAGGCCCAGAAATCAGGATTTTAAAAAGATTCCCGGGTGATTCTCATGTGCAGCCAAGGTTGAGAACCACTGCCTTACACCAATTCAGAGGAGACAGGTGACTTCAGACCCAGTAGCCTGAACCACTACAGCTTACACCTGGGGATATTGCATAAGCATGGCCAACTCGGCAGCCATCAGCCCTCAGCCCCATCACACACAGCTGCTCTCCCAGTGGCCCCTCTTGGTGGGTGCCATCACTCCCACCCACCTGTAGTGTCCACCTCTCTTCATCCCACTGCACCTACCTTAGCCCGGGCCCTCACTGCTACCCCTGTGTAGCAACACTTCCCACCTGGTCAAATCCTTCAAAGGCCCAGCATGCAGGGCTCCCCATGCCCCCGCCCAGGTTCCCCTCCAGCCTTACTCTTTGCACCACCTTCTGTCCCGCTTGCCCGGAGCTGGAGCCGCTGTGGGTGGGGGCCTCTGCAGGGCCTTTGACACATCTTGCTCCCATGTCCGCCACTCCTTTCCCTCACACCTCCCAGCTTCTTCCTGTTGTGAAATCGGCTTGTCTTTTATATCGCAATTCGGGTGCTGTCTCCTCTGAGAAGATTTCTCTGAACCCCGAGTCTGGGTTTATCACTTTCTCTATGTGCTCATTCATTCATCCAACAAGTATTTCTTGAGCAGCTACTATGTGGCAGGCGTTATGTTAGGTGAAGGTGAAGTTGTAATCAATGAGACAGACATGGTCTCTGCTCTCCCAGAGCTCAGCATGTAATGAGGAGCAGGCACAGTTCTACAAGGAATTAGAAAAATATAGTAAATATTCAAAGAAATGTTCTCTTCTGCCCCAGGCATATGCTAGCCCCTTCCCCTGACACTCTCCCTCCCCTTTGTCTAGTGCTCTTTTAGATGTTAGTTCCCCAGGCCAATTCTCCAAACCCCCCTTCCTTATGCTTTCATCACATTTTGCACTCCTCCATCAACGCATTTAGCACAATTATAACTTCATATTTATTTGTATCATTCCTTGGTTGATGACTACAACTCCTCTAGGCCGTAAGCTTTATAAACACAGGGCCATGTTCAGTTTGCCCACCTGGAGATGACTCTGGCATAATAGAAACTCAACAGGTATTTGCTCTAAGAAGAAACTCTAGGAAATGGTTTAAGAGGGTCTAGGCAAGGCTGCCCAGAGGAAGTGATAAATCAGAGACCTTTAAGAGAGTGTAGGAATGAGGCCAAGAGCAAGTGGGCAGCAGACACAGCTTTGTGAAGACTCTGTTCCTGGGGGAATAAGTAGGTGCTCATTGCCCCAGGGGTATATAAGGGAATCCATGAGGACACAGGAAGAAAATAGTCATCTACGTACACTGAATTTGTAATCTCACTAGATAGGAAAGAAAGAAGCTCTATTATCTTACCTAATAATAGACAAACATGTAAATTGACAGTACCTTTGCTACGCTAACCAGCCAATCAGGAGAGTATGCAAATTAACCCAATAAAGATGGCAGTTAATTTGCATATGTAGGCTCCAAGCGCCAGAGCAAAGCCTGATGGCTCCGGGGCCGATTCCAGCCGGAGCCCGGCCAGAGCGAAGGCCTGGGTCCCAGGTGCCAGAGGCAAACCGGTGCCAGCAGCCAAGGGAAGGGAAGGCCTATTGCACGAATCTCTTCATGCAACAGGCCTCTAGTTCTCTAATAAACAGGCTGAAACCGGCGACTCCCTCAGTGTCGGAGGGCCATGTGCCATAGAAAGCACGAGGTGTATTCTGGAAGAAAGGCCATGTCTGCACGAGCAGCTCACGTGTGTCTGTTACACTATTACTTAGCATATGTTAGCATATTACTTAGTGTAAACCAACTCTCGAAAAACGAAACGTGGCTAAAAGAGGCTCCTGCAAAGGAGTCAACGACTGCAGGTAAAGTTAATAAGGGACGTACCAGTGAACAAGGATTCTCTCCTGAACTGACATTCCTCGCACAAGCTCTTTGTCAGCCACATTACCAGATCAAAACAATGATTTAATCAGACCTGACAAAAAGTCTGCCTAAAGAATATAAAGTTATCACCAAGTCTTTTTGAAATATGGATTTGCATCCTCCATTGTTAATGTTGAATCTTTATAGTTCTCCTTGCATTGATATATTAATGGTAGTAATACATTATACAATGTATAAATAGATATACACACCTTGGAGTATGTAAATATATATATATATATTCCTATTATATACATAATACATATATATGTTCAGAAGGTGTGGGTTTATTTATTTGCTGTGTTTTTTAATTGAGGTGTACAAGCAAGACTTGGAAACTGTTTCATTAAAGAATAAAAGAGGTTCATATAGCAGAACTTGGGAGAGGGGAGGGCAGTGTTGAAAAACTGGACCAAAGAGGTAAACAGGGAACGTATTCTTAGCATAGTATTTATCATAGTATTTATAATTATTTATTTTAGGGGTTCTTAACCCAGTATCTAGGGTTAAATTATACCCAATAATTTGTATTATGAGTATTTTGTAGAGATGATTTAAAACCTTCATGCAATTCTCTAAAGTCTATGCCTTAGTAAATATTAAGAACTATTGATTTAGCCCTAGCTGGTTTGGTTCAGTGGATAGAGCATCTGCCTGCAGACCAAAGGGTCCTGTGTTCTATTCTGGTCAAGGGCACATGCCGGGTTGCGGTCTCACCCCAGCCGATCAATGATTCTCTCTCATCATTGATGTTTCTAGCTCTCTCTCCCTCTCACTTCTGCTCTGAATTCAATAAAGATATATTTTTTTTAAATCAATGGAAAAATATCCTAGGGTGATTATTAACAAAAACAAATAAACAAAAAAGAACTATTGATTTAGTTAATAGTCCACCTTTTCCAACTAAACTGTGTTCCTGTTGTCAAAGACTCTCATCTTTATTACCATCATCATAATAGGATTGAAACAGAGCCTCAATAATAATTGACTGAATTAGTGATTTATGCATTGCCTTCTCTTCCAGTGTTGAAAGACAAAGGAACCAGAAAACTGCATGCAGACAAAAGTTGATTCATGGAAAGAGAGTTTTGTAGTTTTAGTCAATATTTTATTTTATTTACATAAAACTTCCTGTGTGCAGACACTAGGCTAAGCCTTTAGCAACATTAACTCATTCAGTCCCTGTACTAAATCTGGGAGAAGGCCCTGTCCTTGTCCATTTTCTAGATGGTGAAGCTGCGGTGCAGAGAGGTAAGTGGCTTGCACAGGGTGTAGAGCTAGTAAGTGGCAGAGGCAGGATCAAACCCAGACAGTCCGGGTGTAGAGTCTGTGGTTGTGAACATTGAACATGGCAAGACCTGTGCGACGGCTCACATGGTAGAAAGGTCAGTGTCATCAGAAGATGCTCATTTTAACCTGACATCAAAGACCCCTGTCATAACCTCCCTCACTTCTTGGCAAAGGACGCCCTTCAAAAGGAAAAGCAGAGTTAGATTCAAAGCGCTTGTGTTCATTTGGCTACAAATGATCGGGCTTGAATGGACAGCTCTACAGTGGGGCCTTGACTTACGAGTGTCCCGACTAATGAGTTTTTTGAGATACCAGCTGTCTCTCGGCCGATTTTTTGCATTGAGTTGATAGAGTAATTTGAGTTAACGAGCTCCTTAAGGAGCTCGGTCTCGGAACGAATTAAACTCGTAAGTCAAGGCCCCACTGTACTTTATAAGATAGCAAACTGCTCACAAAGCTGTGAAATTGTACTTAACATTTTATTGTTGAAGTTCTCAAACTTATTCTAAGATATAGAGAAAAATACAATGAACTTCCACGTACCCATCACCCAGCCCCAAAAATTATCCACACATGCCAATCATGTTCATTCATACGCTCATTCACTCCCCCAGGCTATCATTTTTAAGTAAGCTCCCAATATTATATTATTTCATAAATGGTCTTTAAAATATTGTATTATTCACTTAGAAACTGTCTAGGATTGGAGTCAAGAGACCTGAGTTTGAGTTTTGCCTCTATAATTTTCCAGCTTCGTCCTTGGGCAATAACTTCTCTGAGCCTCAGCTGCAACATGTAAACATCATGATGACAGCTGTTCCACAACATGGTTTTGAGGATTAGATAAATCAACACACGTGAGAGTAATTTTAAACTGTAAGCTGATTGAACCTCAGCATAACTCTGCTTCCATCTTGCCCCGCCACAAGGTCTGTGATGGCTAATTTTATGTGTCAACTGGACATGACTGTGATGATGGAAGGAAGGAAGGAAGGAAAGAAGGAAGGAAGGAAGAAAGGAAGGAAGGAAGGAAGGAAGGAAGGAAGGAAGGAAGGAAGGAAGGAAGGAAGGAAGGAAGGAAGAAATTCTGCCTGAGTTTTCAGTCTTTGGACTGGAGACTGGAACATCAGCTCTTACTCAAATCCCCAGCCTGCCATTCACCTACGGACTTTGGACTTGCCAGCCCATCCATGACGTCTGGCTTCACATTGGGATTAGCCAATGGATGGGAAGGTGAAGGGAAAGAGAGGTTGGGCTATTTATTCCCATATTCTCCCCTGGTAGGTTGTTCCAGGCCAACGTACTTCTCTCCCAAGGTGGTCCTCTCTACTGCCCAACTTCAGTACTGCAGTCTCTCCTCTCCTCCCGCAATGCTCTCCCCACATTGTCCCAGCCCTGGGCATATCCCTGGCTTTCCTCACACGGTGCCCACACTTCTGCAAATAGTCCCTGTGTTAAGCTTTCCTCCATTACCCAGTTGGAGTGCTCCATCTGTTTCCTGCTGGGACCTGGGTGAGGCTAGAGAAAGCAGCTGAACACAGAAGCCATACGAGGTATGAGGATTAAACACATCCGCTAAGGATTCCACTGGGAAACATCAGGTGCCCCTCAGTAGCACTTTTCCCGAGTCCCCAAACTGTCATGCTCCAAGTGCTCCGGCTCTGCGAAACTCAGACAACGCCTTTTCCGCGTCCTCCATCTCCTCTCCTTCCGAAGTTCCCACCGGCAGCTGCCCTCACTCGGGTCCTTCAGGTCTGCCTTTGACCCTCTACCGCAGTGGTTCTCAACCTTCCTAATGCCGTGACCCTTTAAAACAGTTCCTCATGTTGTGGTGACCCCCAATTTCATTGTTACAAATTGAACATAATTAAAGCATAGTGATTAATCACAAAAACAATATGTAATTATATATGTTTTCCGATGGTCTTAGGTGACCCCTGTGAAAGGGTTGTTTGACCCCCAAAGGGGTCTCGACCCACAGGTTGAGAACCGCTGCTCTACCGCATGGTTGGGGTGGGGGTGGGGGTGAACAGCTCCTCCCTTCCCCCATAGCATCACTGCATCCCCTCCTTCCATACCACTGGCAATGGTTTTCTTGTCCTGAGCCTTGCTCCTTTGGGAACCACTCCAGTGATGGCGAACCTATGACACGTGTGTCAGAGGTGACACATGAACTCATTTTTTTGGTTGATTTTTCTTTGTTAAATGGCATTTAAATATATAAAATAAATATCAAAAATATAAATCTTTGTTTTACTATGGTTGCAAATATCAAAAAATTTCCATATGTGACACGGCACCAGAGTTAAGTTAGGGTTTTTCAAAATGCTGACACGCAGAGCTCAAAAGGTTCGCCATCACTGCACTAGCCCCAGGCTCTGAAACCAGCTCAACCAAGGGCAGCCCTTCCCCCATCCACCCTAAGGTCTGCGCGTACCTTCCCTCACACACACGCACAAACACTGTGGTTATTTAAATTGCTATCTCGCTTGCTTTTCTTCTGGGTGTGGCGATTCACCAGTTGGGTCTTTTCTGCAGCAACACACAGTTCATTCCACCCCGAGGAATAGCCTTTCATTCCCCCATTCATCCCCTAGCATGGCTCCCACCACCCCGGGCCCCCATCGATACCTGCAACCAAACCCCTGCTATTAGCGGTGTGTGTAGGAAAGCACATGCGGTTTTCACCAGGAAGCTGATACTATCTTCAAAGCTAGTCACCACCTTTCCTCCCTTGGCAGCTTACCTCGGAAGCTAGAGAACCGTTCTTGCTTATACAAAAGACAAAATAAAAGTAAGAACTTGACCTCTGTTTGCCAGCACGACAGTGTGTGTGAATTTTGCTTTAAATAATTAAAAATACTAATAAACTACACAGCAGCCTTTCTGCCCTGCTCTAGCGAGAGAGATGCGTCTCAATGCGACACTGATACAACGTAGCCATGTTGATGTCCCCTGATTTCATTAAAATGGGATTGTGTGTGTATGTGTGGTGTGTGTGTGTGTGTGTGTGTGTGTGTGTGTGTGTAGCCATAGGAACAAACTCCAAAACCAAAAGGCACAGATGCTGTTTGAAAGCTGAGGAAAACGGCCTTCAGGATTCAGGTGGCGGCGATCAAGTAAACAGCATCTTCCTGCCAAGCCCCTCGCAGTCAGGAACATGGCTTGGAGTCAGCCGGCGTTACTGCTGTGGGAGTTTATAACTCAGCTGCTTAATGGCCCGTGGGCATGGATATTACCGACCCAGCGTCATCAGTCAGCGGGGCTCTGACATCCTTTCCCACTCAAACCTCCGAGAGGCGGGGGCATCTTGAAACAGGGGACTGTCCCCCCAGCAAGTCCACTCAGCTTTTGTGGCCAATGAGGATTTTCTACTCAATAGTGGCGGGAAGTGGCCTGGGACAAGGTGGAGAGTCTCTGGGAACCAGGCCTGCGGGTGGTCACAGCAGGAAGCTGAGCATCCAGGCCATCCTCATCCTCCTCACTCAGGATGATCCCTGACCTGGCCAGATCCCCACCTAGCAGGACCCCCACCTGAGCTCACTCCCCACATGGCCTGACCCCTCACCTGGCCTCACTCCCCACCTAGAACAGGTGGCAGGAACCAGAGTCCCACACAATCTTCACAGTTTTTAAGGAGAAAGTGGCTTTTCTTGGTCCTTATTAGCCTCCATACCTTGGGGTCCGCTCAGAAACAGCAGGTGAGAAGTAAAGAAACATGCCCAAATTGGCCGCTTCTGGACACCATTCATTATCCCGTTCCTTCTCCAGACCCTTCTCTAGAACCTCCCTCAACGGCTTTCCTTCGCTCGCTCCACCATTCCCCTCAAACCCACTCAGAAAGAGGGTGTCGAACAGCCTAAGGAAAAAAAGTTTTTACATGGAAAACTTCCATCTTGTCTCTCTGCAATGAGATGGCAAGGCCACATGTGAGCGTGTCTGGGGGATGCCCAGTTCTTTCTCCCTAGTCTGTCTTTGCTCATCTCAGGAAGGGCCTGAGCATCAGGGTCAGGCAGGGCTGGGTGCTATTTGTTACCGGATGACGTTGGGAATATATGTAACCTCTCTGGGTTTGCAGTTTGTTCATTGAGAGAACAATAAGGCCTAGTAATGGACACTTATGAGGACAAGGCAGTTACAAGTCTAAGGAAACTTGGGGCAGGACCTGGAAGAGATGAGGTCTTCAGTCACATAGACACCATGCTACCTGCGCGAACCACGGGCCGAATTTACAGTTTCTGCCAGACCCAACACAGCTCAGGAGGGGCAGGGTCGCCATGCTCTCTTCTTACCTTTTGGGGAATGTAGCAGGTTGGATGATAGCCCCCTAAAGATGCCCACACCCTAACCCAGCCGTGGGCAAACTACGGCCCGCGGGCCGGATCCGGCCCGTTTGAAATGAATAAAACTAAAAAAAAAAAAGACCGTACCCTTTTATGTAATGATGTTTACTTTGAATTTATATTAGTTCACACAAACACTCCATCCATGCTTTTGTTCTGGCCCTCCGGTCCAGTTTAAGAACCCATTGTGGCCCTCGAGTCAAAAAGTTTGCCCACCCCTGCCCTAACCCCCAGAACCTGTGAGCATGTTGTCTTATGTGATGGGTTTTGCATGAATGATTAAATGAAGGCTCTTGAGATGGGGAGAGTATCCTGAACTAGCCAGGAGAGTCCAGTGATTAAAAAGGGTCACGTGATGATGGGAAACAGAGGTCAGAGTGTTGTGGGGCCAGGACACAGGAATGTGGGTTGCCTCTAGAATCTAGAACAAGCAAAACAAAACACACACACACACACACACACACACACACACACACACACACACACCAGATTCTCCTCTAGAGCCTCCAGAAGCAACACAGCCCTGCTGGCCCGTTGTAGACTTCCAGCACTGTAAGAGGATAAATCTGTGATGCTTTAAGCCACTGAATTAGTGGTAATTTGTCCCATGGAGCAACTGCATATAAGAGAATATGGAAACGTCTGAGAAATGCTAGGATCTGAGCTAACCTCTCCTCAGGACTGATCTTGAAGACGGGGACATGATGGAAACCTCTTCAGAGGAAAAGCTTTGCATCTGAGCAGCGTGCTTAGAAGGCAAGGAGGAATAAGGTTCTTCCCCTGGAGCCCAGCCACCCTCGGTTCAGAGAATTCCTTTCCCATAGACTGGGTGTGGCTTATCTCTGTGTGCCCACAGCCTGGTGAAGCACGGGCACAGAGTAGGTGCTCTGTGAACGCGTATGAGATGAATGGAGTGGCATGGGATGGGGTGGGATGGGATGCGATGGGATGGGATCGGATGGATAGGATGGGATGGGATGGGATGGGATGGATGGGGTGCTATGGGATGGGATGGATGGGATGGGATGGGATGGGATGGGATGGATGGGGTGCTATGGGATGGGATGGATGGGATGGGATGGGATGGGATGGATGGGGTGCTATGGGATGGGATGGATGGGATGGGATGGGATGGGATGGATGGGGTGCTATGGGATGGGATGGATGGGATGGGATGGGATGGGATGGATGGGGTGCTATGGGATGGGATGGATGGGATGGGATGGGATGGGATGGATGGGGTGCTATGGGATGGGATGGATGGGATGGGATGGGATGGGATGGATGGGGTGCTATGGGATGGGATGGATGGGATGGGATGGGATGGGATGGGATGGATGGGGTGCTATGGGATGGGATGGATGGGATGGGATGGGATGGGATGGATGGGGTGCTATGGGATGGGATGGATGGGATGGGATGGGATGGGATGGATGGGGTGCTATGGGATGGGATGGATGGGATGGGATGGGATGGGATTGGGTCAGAGGCAGAGCCCTGCTGGACACTGTAGAGATTTGGTAACCAGCAGGGGTCGATGTGCTGAGGCCCTTCTCAGCCTGAGAGGCCCCTCCTTGAGGAGGGAAGAAGGTCAGAGGAGCTGGTAGTTGGAGTAGTTTTACTTCCCTTTTAGTTGCTTATACAAAAGACAACTCATCCCGGGCCCCTTGGGCTCAATTTGCATAATCAAGGACCAGGTAGGCTGCACAGGTTTGATTTGAAAGACAAGAAACCTGGTCCAGCTATACTGATGGCAACTGGGGTATCCACCTCCCCTTCCTTTATCTGTATCTGGGACCTCTGTTTTGCAAAGAGCCAGAATATACACAAAGTTAGAACCCACTCATTCGTTCCCCTAAGAAACCCAATCATTTTATGGTTTTTAATAATATTAGTGAAGATGAATCTCACTGTGCAACAGTGATCTCCCAACCTCTTGTGATTTTATGCTTCCTCCTTCGTATTCTCCTCTCTCCCCTCTCCAAGACCGAATAAAACCCTAAATAACATGTATTTCCTTATGCAGAATAACTCGGGCTCTTTCTCTGAAACCTTAGCACCAGAGAACAGCTATGCTTCAAAGGAATTGACTACACAAGTGAGCTTATCAAGTGAGCTTGCATTTTTCTCCAAGAGGCAAGTCTCTTCCTAAGATAAATTCCGGTACCAGCTACTAAGGGGATAGCAATTTTTTCATCTCTTTGTGCCTGCGAACTGCAGCTGAGCAGAGTTGGGCATCTGTCACACAGACCATCTCCTGACCCAGACCCCAGGTGCTCATGGCTGAGTGCTGCAATCAAAGAGCAAGTCCCATCTCAGAGAGCTTTCCCATCATTATCCCCATAGGCCTCTGAGAACACAAGATGCCGCCATACTGGCCCCAGCAGCTCAGAACTGGTGAGAGAAGTACCAGGGCTTCAGAGAACTCCCTTGCTCAGTTACCTAGACCTTCAAATCAGACATCAGCTGGTGGCGGCCGAGATGGTGACCTACATGGAGAATCCATGCCCAGATGTTGCTTTTGGAGTTGGCCCAACCTGACGTCATCCAATGAACAGGGGAAACGGAAAACTGTAGGTGTCCCTGTGTAGCCAAGACAACTGGACAGAGTATTCTCAGGAGACACCCTGACCTCCAGGGGGCCTCGGATGCTCTGGGAGAAACTGGAACATTAAAAAGATTAATTTCCCTAGGCCCTCAGCAGGGGAGGGCAGAGTGGCCTATCAGGATCTCTCTGTCATATTTCTGTAACGAATGGGGAATAATCCATAAAACAAAACACGTGCTTTGTGAATTTGTCTTCCATGGCACAGAGCTGTGTGACTTCTCTGCTCAAGGTTATTTAAGAATAACTTTAAAGTGTGGAGAAAAGACAGCTTGGCTGGCCTGGCCCTCTCTTCCCTTCTCTATAGCTCTCTCATCTTTCCTTCTTCTCCAGAGAACACAGATATAGAAACAAAGCTCCTTTTTGTTAATGCAGGAAAGGGTAGAGACAGTTACATCTCTAATTAAAAATACTCCTAGCCTGACAGGCATGGCTCAGTGGTTGAGCTTCAACCTGTGAAACAGGAGGTCACAGTTCGATTCCCGGTCAGGGCACATGCTCAAGTTACGGGCTTGATCCCCAGTGGGGGCGTGCAAGTGGCAGCCAAACAATGATTCTCTCTCATCATTAATGTTTCTATCTCTCTCTCCCTCTCCTTTCCTCTCTGAAATCAATAAAAAGATATTAAAAAGACAACAACTCCTGAATTTCTATAAGGACTTCCTCATCCTTCTATCTTTCCCAGACCTCTCAGGCAACTTGGTGGAGGCATGTGAGCTAAGATCTTGGTACTTATAGATAAAGTGATGCTAGAATCTACTTCTATAAGGTTCACAGTCTTGTTCCTATAAATCTCAGATCAAGCCAGTGACTTTATAGCCTGCTAAGCCATATAATCATATAATCAAAGTGTGAGCTAGAGCCTTTCTTCTGTCCACTCCATATGCACCATGTTGTCATCAATACCTCCCCAATCTCTTTACATTGTAAGTAGATGGACCATAACTTGGGAAAGATCAGAAATATACTGGAAGAGAGTTGAGAGTTCAGTGCTGCTGTAAGCTATACTTGGTGCCAATACTAATTTGTTTCATCTAATGATCTGCATGGGAAGAAGCACAAAGAACACAAGAATGTTTGTGCTCATGGTCATAATTCTTGTACTTGAGTTCTTACAGCAGCTTCCACGGGGAACCTATGGACTATGCCTGACTTTCTCCCAGTGCTCAGGGTCAAGTAAGTATCCCCCATGCAGCATGACCTCAGACAGAGGTCACCCCAGTGCTGCAGGACCCTCTGACATCATGCCAATGTCCTCTCCCTATAACTTCTTTGTCCTCCCTAGAACACAGGAATGAAGTTCTGACTGACTCCTCAAAAACTGAATATTTTGATATCAGCATCCTTTCTTTCTCCCAAAGCTAAATTGCAACTACTTCTCTGGACCACCCATTCTACTTGTCATCTCTTGTTTATACCACATTTCTATGGATGTTCTCTTCTGTCAGTCATTAATATTTCTAACCAGCACCAATATCTATAGTTTTCCCTCATGCTGTACCTCATTTAATTTTTAATATTTTATTTGTATACTAGAAGCCTGGTGCATGAATTCATGCACTGGTGGGGTCCAGCCGGGCTAGGCCTGATGGGGTCCATCAGGGTCGGGCCGGCTAGGGCCAGGGGCTGATCGGGGGTGGGGCTGGCCAGGGTGAGGGGCCGTGGGCATTCGATCATTCCATCATTTGGTCAATTTACATATTACCCTTTTATTATATAGGATTCTCTCTGTATCCCTCCACTACATACATGCACACAGTAAAAATATCTATATCCAATATTTTACTTGTTGGAGTTCCTTGTACCTACACAGTTATGCATTTCCTACTGCCCCCTTATTAAGAAATTTAGACTTACAATGATCACAATCTCTTATACCAAGTAATATTAGCTACCATTTGTTGAGATCCCTGATACAGAGGTGAGAAACTTGAGTGTCAGTGTGTTTAAGGAACTTGTCTAACATTAGGCTGCTAGTCAGTGGTACAGCTGGGACTTATTTCATGGTCTTTTGGACTCCAGAACATGTTTTCTTAACCCCTGGCCCAGTTATTGGAGCTATAAGAAATCAGCACCTACAGTAACATTTGCTTTTTCTACTACTCCCCCTATACTTCTAGACTCCCTGTCTTTCCATATAATACTGGTGAGAGGGGAAGGATGGGGGAATCCTTGAACATTCTGCCCCACCTTTACTGGTACACTGCTAGCTTCAGGTGTCCTGTGCCTAATCGGTCCCACTCAAGCTTCTCCCCAGGCACCCTTCCCATCATCAAACTCCCATCCTTTCCTTTAGATGTCAGATGAAAGCAACTTGCTTTCTTTCTAGACTCTAAGTATTAAACAAGCCCATATTTAGAATTATTCTAGAAAATGTTTTTATATGGTAATGTTTGTCCTTGACCATGACCTTCCCAAACTTCCAAGTTTAAAAATGAGAAAAACTTATGGACTGAAAATAACAAAAATGGCTCATGCTTGCCACATCGTTTTTGTGATTAAAATAGTTATTTTTGGGAAAAAATTCAATAAATACACATGATCCCATTTGAATAAGATTCAAATATATTTTTGTTTTAGAATTTTACTGTTTTTCTGAGCTCATATCGGGGGACACGAGAAATTTATCCTCAACCTGTTTCTCTTACTCAATTTATAGGTCTGAGCATCACAGAGAAAAATATCTAGATTCAGGGCTGAGTAGGTGTTAATTCCAGATTGATGCAAGTAATATTTTAATAAGGAAGCAGGTTGGCTAAGGTTCTTTTTAATTTGATGCCAGTCTGCTCTCAAAATAACTTTTCTTCTGAATCTAGACTGTTCAGATGAATTTAACATTATTAGAATGTTTTCTAAATGTTCTTAGTTATTCCCACCTGTTCTCGAGATGAACTATATAATTATATTATCAATTACCAAAAAAATAATCCCATTAGAATATTCATTGGGTCTCTAACTAATGGATAAATTTAGGAAAATTAACATTCTTAAAGTAGTCAGTCTTGCTATCCAGAAGCAGGCATATGTCGCCATCTTTGTAAAATTTAGTTTATAAGTGGTGACAATATTTTGCTGTTTTACCTCCCAAATTATACTATTTTTCTGCTTTTCAAAACATGATGTCTGCTTTTACATTTGTCATTTTATTCCTTTTATCTTCCTAATATTTATTTTATTCCTACTATTCTCTTTTTAATTTATTTTTATTGATTTGGGAGAGGAAGAGAGATATAGAAACATCAATGATGAGAGGGAATCATTGATTGGCTGCCTTGTGCACATTGGACCGAGCCCACAACCCAGGCATGTGCCCTTGACTGGAATCGAACCTGGGACCCTTCAGTCCACAGGCCGATGCTCTATCCACTGAGCCAAACTGGCGGGCTTACTATTCTCTTTTTAACACCTCACCCCCGCCCCAATTAAGAAAATCGTTTTGAGTCTATGCATTTACCTATTAGTAGAGCTTTGGCTGCCTTCCAATAGATTTCATAGCTGATTGTTATATTCCCCTTGTTTTGTAATTACACTTTGATATTCTGTTTGATTTAACAGTAGTTAAATTTTTTTTATCTTAACTGATTGTGAGTTTAAGTTGATTCCTTCAAAATTTTATTAATTAGGGTAATAAAAGATGTGACCAAAAAGTAATAGCAATAGTAATAATACCAATAGCTAATGTGTATTGAGTGCTTATTATAATATGCTCTATAAAAACTCCTTTACTCTTCACAACACCTATATAATATTAATACTCTATAGGTTAAGAAACTTAGTAAGCCAGACTGTGACCCCAAAGTTTCTGCATTGTGTTTTGAATCCTCATAGTAATTTCCACTCATTTGAATTTATTGAGGTTGTTATTAGAGCCTAGTATTTAGGATCAGCTTTGGTAATGGGGCATCGATGCGGGATAGGAACTCTGTTTACAGTTTCCAACTTTGCAGTAGATCTATTAATGGCCATTCCCTTTGCCCTTGTTTGTACTGCCAACCTCATCAAAAACCAAGAGGTTTGTGAGGGTCTCAATGATTGTGCTTCTTGCCGAGTCTCCTGATTGTGCCTGTGCCAACTAAGCCTTTCACATTAAGTGGATATCCGCCCCAGCATCGAGCCACAGTTTCAATTCTGTCCTTTACTGCTTCTAAAGTGAATTTTAAAGATTCTTACATTTTTTAAAATAAATAAAAATATTTTGCCTTTTAGTTTATGTGAAACCCCTTCTTATTTCCACTATCTCCTTGTTGCCTTTTTATCTCAGCTGCTTCTCTGATTACTTTATTCTCTCTTGTAGAGCCTGAGTCTTCTTACATACTCCTCACAATGTCAAATTTCCCTCTAACATTCCCACTGGTTTCAGAGATCTGCCCTCCCAATGAGCCATGAAAATTGTATCTTTTGCCCCACTGGTGTCGGCTCAATGGTTGAGCATCAACCTATGAACCTGGAGGTCACAGTTCCATTCCCGGTCAGGGCACGTGCTTGGGTTTTGGGCTCCATCCCCAGTGTGGGGCGTGCAGGAGGCAGCAGATCATTGATTCTCTCTCATCATTTATGTTTCTATCTCTCTCACTTCCTCTCTGAAATTAATAAAAATAAAAAGTAAATAAAAAACATAACTGTGCTAGCATCTTTCTCCCCATGTTTTCTCTCTTTCTGTTTATCCCGAACTTGGTGCTCGCTAAAAGGCAGGTGAGGGGAGTATCCTTGACCTTACTCCCTTCCCTTTCCGCTCTGTGTTCAGCTTGTGATCTAATGTGTATCAAAGCTGATCCTATATATTCCACTTTGCTGAACAGACATGGGACCTCTGTTTCCCCCACTGCCTGGCTTCCTGACACTCTGGTGTAAACAGTAGAAGAGTCTACACCTGCACCATGAAGACAGCTCTTCCTCTCTCCACCTTGGCTTCCAACAATAGTTCTCAAATGTGGATCCGAAAATCTATGAGCTTTGCGAGAATTTTAAAATTCAGTACCTTTATTTTTATGATAATCTAAAAACAGTTTTATTATTTTAAAGGTTAATCTATGTTTTAGTGGTAATTTGCAATTGAAAGATATTTGCATTGAACCAGATTTAATTTTTTAAAGTCAGAGTTCTTAAAAATATCATCAGTCATTATTAACATAATTAGCGAGACTGGATTAGATCAATGTCATATTTCCTGATTTTGATAAATGTTTATTGTTATTTTAAAAAAGAGAAAGTTCTGGCTCTTAGGAAATAGACATTAGCATGTTTATAAAGCCAGAAAAATACTCACAATGATTCAATGAACGTGTGTGTGTGTGTGTGTGTGTGTGTAGATTAGTAGATAGATGGGGAGAAAATGGGGCAAAATGTCAACAATTTGTTAACAATTGGTGAATCTGGGTGAAGGTTAGATGGGAGGGTTTTCTTTTTTTTTAAAGTATATTTTATTGATTTTTTACAGAGAGGAAGGGAGAGGAATAGAGAGTTAGAAACATTGATGAGAGAGGAACATCGATCAGCTGCCTCCTGCACACTCCCCACTGGGGATGTGCCTGCAACCAAGGTACATGCCCTTGACCGAAATCAAACCTGGGACCCTTGAGTCCGCAGACTGATGCTCTATCCACTGAGCCAAACCGGCTAGGGCGATGGGAGGGTTTTTTATTTCTTGCAATTTTTTGTAAGTATAAAGTTCTATCAAAATGAAAAGTTTTTTTAAAATGCATGACTTTCATGGACCTTGATCCAATAAGTATTCCTAGAACATACAATTTTTTTTTCATTTAAAGTTATTCAAGTTGAGAAGCACCAATAAATCCTCCACTGTCCCACTAGGTTGAGCATTGGATAGACCAATTTTAGAAACCACAACCGTTTACTGTGCTGCTTGGAGTGTTCCACTGGCTCCTGAACACCGGGTCCCAGGCACCTAGTCTGGCCAACAGGACCCTCTGCCATGTCGCCCTGGCCAACACTCAGCTGTGGCTACTCCTTGCCTTTCACTGAAAAACACTAACTACTCATGGCTTCCTAAGATCACTCTATGGGTTCACTCTTACAGACTTTGGCCGGGTTATTTACTTTGTGCCGCTCCCTAATTCACACACCCTTCTTTCTTTAACTCGGTAACTGTCAATCATTTGTTCAAAGCCAAATCAGAGAGTGCCTCCCCCAAGAAGCCTTCCTTGAATCCTCCTAGGCCAAGTGTGTTCACTCTGAGTTACAATAGCCCCCCGAGGGGCCCCCCATCATAGTCCTGGGTGTCTCCACCAAGTGTGAGCTCTTAAAGGACAGGGGGGTCTGTCTCCTCTCTGTGCCCTCCACACTTAGCACAGTGACCAGGAACAGAGAGGTGACCTGGGAGCAGAGAGGCTTAGCAGGTGGCTCTATTGGTGGGGACCTACCGTATGTAGGAAGAGCACATGACTGCTTTGTGATGGAGGAGTTGAAAAGCTCCAAAAGAATTCGCCTCCTACAAACGTCTCTCCCATGCCTTTCCCACAGTGTTTGACATTTCCACTTGGGTGTCCTTTGTTAGAAGTACTGTCCTACCCTTATGTTTGGCGGCATGATAACCTATTAGCATGCATGATTATTGCAGCACAGGTTATTATCATTAATGAGTGCCCCATATACTCCTAGAGCACTTTACGATTTACAAGTGATGTAAGTTGCTAGAGGGGCTCAACTGTCTTTACATGTAAATACTTATGCAGCCCAGCAAAGTTCCTGAACATAGTAAGTGCTCAATAAAAGTATGCTGAATGAAAAGAACAAATGTTGCACATTGTATCTCATTAAATGCTCACATATAAACCCCAAAGCCAGAAGAGACCCTCACTTACAAACCCCCTGATGTCACTTCCCTAGAGGGATGAGCCGTTTGGAGTCAGACAGGAGACGACCCAAGATGGCACACCTGTCTCATGGGCATGCGTGTTCACTCACAAAGGGGAGCTGGCGAGAATAAACTTTCTGAAGAGGAGGAACAATGATGGATTTCCCTGAGCCCAATGTAGGTGCTAAGATGGCTCCGGAGTCCTGCCGGTTCAGAAGGGGTTAATGGCAGCTTTGAAGCAGGCTAGATAATTAACAGGATTAAATCTCTAGCTGTCAATTAAGCCAATATATTTGAGTATAATGCTATTTAATTCCGGACCAGGGACAGTGCAATAAATCAAAGTTTACGGGTGTCTTCAGCAAGCCCTTGATGGATGAAACACTGTAACTCAGAGGTGCATAGAAAATCTCAAATAAGATAACCTCCCATGTGATTAATATAGCTGTCTGCATTGGCATCGGCTCCAGAAGGTTCTAATCCAAACATGTTTAACATCACATACTTTATTGTGACAGATGCAGACACCTGAACTAACTAACCAGGCAAATGGTGCTTAATTATACTGACTCATTATGGACCTCAGCAATAAGGCTGGGGCACAGAATTATGTGTTAATTCCCATCGCATGCAGTCACCTGCAACAGTGGTTTTCAACCTTTTTTCATCTCCTGGCACAGATGAACTAATTACTAAAATTCTGCGGCACTCCCCAAAATGTATTTTTTGCCCACCTGCCCAAAACAATAGGTATAACTTTGATTCACTCACACCAGATTATTGCATGTTTTTTAAATTCTTGCAGCACACCAGTTGAAAATCGCTGACATACAACATAAGCAGCCCAGTGTCCACAGGGCCTTACAGGGTCTGATGCACAAGGCACAGGGTAGCGGAGCAATCTGCTTCCTCTAAGGCACCCTTCCCTCCCCTCTGCTCAGAGGTGCTTGTCTGCAGGCCTCGTTTAGACTGGCGAACAAATGCATATTCCTGATCACCAGGGGCCAGGGGCATGTGATCACAAGTGTCTCCACGAACATCCCCCCAGTTAAAATACAAAAAAGAATTGAGGTGCAAGTGCATCCGCATGACTGGAACTCTGTTGTTTAAGAGGCTGAGTTAAATGCTTATCAGCCTTCTGTGTTGATTCCAGAATGCAATTCCAAAAGCGTGGCCTTCTCAACAGGCGTACAGATTGGAGCTATCAGAAGTGGTAGCTCTTGAAACTTGCAGGTACGAAATTCAACTCCCAGTCCTGTTTCCCCGCTGAACTTCTTCCTAGGGGACCTCTCTGTGTCTCCTGGGAGTGTCAACACGTGCACAATTAGTGCAGGTTTTTTCATTAGGATCGTTGTTTGACTCCATCTGTGCTAATGTCACAGTGTAACCATGTGGAGCGGGTCTCAGTCGCCGCATGCTGATTGACTGAAGGATCGATTAAGTGTGCCAAATGTTGTGTAAAGATGGTGCGGGACAGAAACGAAGCATAACAATGGTCTCTGCTCTCAAGGCATACCTCATTTATTTGGGGAGAGCAGCTTAACACGTACCAAGGATTGAAGTTATGGTGCTGGCTGTACATAAAATAAGAATTCAGTCCGACTGGTGTTGCTCAGTGACTGAGTGTCAACCTACGAACCAGGAGGTCAGGGTTCGATTCCTGATCAGGGCAACATGCCCGGGTTTTGGACTCGATCCCCAGTAGGGGGCGAGCAGGAGGCAGCTGATTGATGATTCTCTCTCATCATTGATGTTTCTATCTCTCCTTTTCCCTTCCTCTTCTTCTCTGAAATCAATTATATATATATATTAAAGAATTCAGTGAGGACAGAGACCTGTGTGGGCTGGAGGTAGTCAAGAAAGCCTTCCCAAAGAGTTGAGTTTGAGATGAATGTTAAAGAAAGGGAAGGATTTGGACCAGCAGAGAAGATGGAGTGGGATGTTCAAGATGGGAGAAACAACACAAGCATGGAAGTAGGAATTGATGTGTGGGGTGAGGACGGCATGTAGAGAGCGATTGAAAGAGCCCAGGTTGCACATTGGTGGATGGAATCAGTGTGATGAAACCACATCTGCAAACACACCCAGAGAAGTCTGAATCTAAACCAGTGGCAGGGGGAGACATTTCCTGCAACTGGATCAAGAGGGAGACATTTACTGTAACTGGATCAAGAAGAGACAGTATGAGCAGAGGGGGTAAGAGCCTTCGTCTAGCAGCTGTGTGCAGACTGGACTGGAGAGGGACAAGGTGAGTCAGAGCAGGCAGATGAGACATTATTGCAAAATCAGTACAGGCACGCACAGCTGACATGGAAGGGGCTGCTGTGTTGGAGGGGTTACAACATGCAAGCCGGGACACTGAAAAAGACTGCAGAACCACCGTTCCCACAGGCTCCCTCAGGCCATTGTCAGTGACCACTTCCGCCTGGAAACCAGGAGCTGAGCAAGGTGACCCCTCCAACATCCAGATTGATGATTGTGTTAATTCTGGTCCCTACCAGGCCTGCCATCTCTCCATACCCAAAAAAATCAACTTAGCCCGGCCGGTGTAGCTCAGCAGTTGAGCGTTGAGCCATTAACCAAGAGGCCACCGGTTTGATTCCCAGTCAGGGCACATGCCCGGGTTTTGGGCTCGGTCCCCTATTGTGGGGTGTGCAAGAGGCAGCCAATCAATGGTTCTCTCTCATCAATGTTTCTATATTTCTATCCCTCTCTCTTCCTCACTCTGTAAAAAAAAAATCAATAGAATATATATTTTTAAAAATCAACTTAAAAAGTAATCTGTGTGAAAAGGAATGTGAGGGGGCTGGGAAATCAATTCCTAGATGATTCTACTTTCATGTGAAGAGATTTGCTTCCTTTTATTTTGGGGACTTAGATTGTTTGCATAGAATTCGCTTGTCCTATTTCTTTGCGTTCATATTCCTGTCTGCTCTGTGACATGACGATCAGTCGCTACGCTGGTGACTACGTGTGTCACGAACAGAGAATTTCATCATTTCAGCTGCATTCTGGGCTCACGGTTCCTGTGATGGTTTCGGCTCTCAGCTGCTCTTAGAAGAGCCAGGAAGGTCTCTGTTGAAAGTAATTTTTCTGATTAATCTTTAAAAATGTATTTAGTTCCTTTCTTATTTCAACTCATAGATATGGTGCCCATCTAAAGTCACTTGTCACTTTACAACTGTAGCAATTTCAAGTGTTGACAGAAGGCTGTCTCCCGGTTGTCAGTCTTGTAGAAAATAAGATGATATGCATTCATGAACTAAGCATCACAGGTCCCCCGGCTGTGAGTTACCTGACATCTGGCAGAAGCCTGGAAGGTAACTTATTTCAAGGCTCTGGGTGAACCTCTTTCGCTCCCAAAACATTTCTCGATCAGCTGACTCTTCATAATTAAAAATTCTCTCCTTAGTCACCTGCTAAAAGGCAAAAGCTGCCCTTGAGCCTCCACTCCACCCGATTACCTAGGAAGATTACAGGGAGTAGGAACGCTGGGGGTGGATTAGAAGGGATATAGATGGAGCACAGGGAGAGGGACGGGGGCAGCTGGGGATACAGAAACCAACCCTCCTTTCTGAGAGATTTCCTGGAAAGCAAGAAGACTGCACGGGAGAAGCTAATGGCCCACCCATTTCTTTTATGCTCCCCTGCAGTTCGGTGAATGGTTCCCATACAAGGTGATGGATGGCTAACCCCCTCAGGCATCTGTTTCTCTTGAAGACTTTCTCTGGCTTCATACTAGGACCACAGTCAGCTTACTCCTGGGGAGGCCGGAAGTGCCAAGGAGCTACAGCCCCAGCAGCAACCTCAAGCCAATAAGATAGAATTTGATGGATCAAAGCCTCAGCTTCCTCAGGCCTCGGTGGGACCGCCCTAAAATCTTGTCCGTGACTGTGTCACTCTTCACTTCCACGTTCGCTGGAAAACTTTAGCTGTGCTTGATAGATGTGTTCTCAGCTTTACTTTCAGATGCTTGACTGTTGGGCAGGGAAGTCTGACTTCGGGTTGAACTTTCTCATGCTTAACCTTTGGCTAAATTTTAGCCGCTAAAAGAAAGGTATTTGTAAAGTTTAAATGAAATTCTGTTTACTCATTTTCAGTAAAGAAGGAATAAAAAAAGAATATAAGTTTAAAAATTGAAAATGTTCGTTTTGTAATAAATGATTGATTCCAGGGGAAAAAAAACAAAAGCACTTGAGTGTTCCTCGAGTCTCTTGGAGGACCCCCCCCCCCCCCCCCCCCCCCCCCCAACAAACACAAAAAAAAAAAAAAAATGAGTCTGGGTCACCCACAGTGACAGCCCTCTCATCAACATGCCCTTTTTTGGCTTTTTCTCCTCCCATTTCACTCTCCTACTTGCTCACCATGCTTCCTGGGGTCACTTCCTGAATAAACTACTTATACCCATTTCCTCACTCAAGGTGTGGTTTTGAAGGAACTCAAACCAAGACATCATATCTTCTCAAAACAATAACTCATTCACATCCCACCGTGCTGCCTGCCACCTTAAATCAAATCTCCAGAGAAAAGTCTGCTTCAGTCACACCCTCCCCCTACTTCTTTCCTGACTCTCAGCTGGTCCCATCTCCACACCTTCCATCACAGCCTTGTCCTCCCTGGAGCAGTGTCCTAGCCTCTCTCCCTGCCTAAGTCCTTCAAGACTCCTGGGGCCAGTCCTTGACATTTCTGTAAATATCTTGTGGTTCATGTCCTCTACTTTCCCTCATGACCATATCTCTGTTTAATGACCTCATTAGATACAAGTCTATGCCAATGATCCTATCAGAAGATGCAGAAAGAAAATCCACCCTTGGGTTAACTGATGACCAAATGGCCCCTCTATAACCTCAAATGACAAATGCTAGCAGCAAAGATGCCTGCACAGATATAGCATCATGAAAATGAGAGGGGTCGTGCATTGGGTATGCATGACTTCCTAGGAGGAAGCAGTAATGGGTTCTTATTTTTTATCTTAATGAAAAATGGTAAATTTCACAGTCATCCAGAACAAATAGAATTGTGACTTATGCTTCACAATTTATGTAATTGATTTCCTGGAATTGTGACAGTTCTATCATGCTTTCAACAAATATCTCTTTCTTCCCTCGCAAGTTGGTCATATGGTGGTGGAGTGGGTGGTTCCGGAAGCCCTGATTATTTTTCTTTCTTTGAGTTGCAAGGCAATTACTGCCTAAATCACTTATTTGGCACTTAGCTGCAGCCACCTTGCATTTTTAATTCTTTCTTCTACCCACAAAAGCCCAGCTTCCCCAGGCAGGCATCTTGCCTGGTATTTCTCCCAGGGCCTGATAATTGCCAGTTCTCTAAAAATAGAAAATAAGTTTTTCTTGTTATTGATGAGAACATTGACACTTTTCTGAAATATATTATAAAAGGCTCTGCCTTCTGGAGGAGAGAGTTCGGCAGGGCTGATCTCTGTGAATGCACCGTGCACCATTTACATTCTACACTCAGTTCACATGTTCTGCCTTCTTCCTCAGCATCAGGTCATTAACCAGGGCACCCACCTCAAATGCCTCGCCTTTCCACACTACAAGCCCCTCCCCAGTTCCCGGGTTACAATCTGCTGCAGGCCAGGGATCCAATATTCCAGATGGGATCCGGCTTGGAGTGTAGAGGCAGCAGGCACCTGCCCTTTGCTCAGCAGCTCCGTGCTGGACACGCCCAGTGCTCAGGGACTGCTTCCCTGCACCGCCAGGCTGGCGCTGTCAGCTGCAGAGGCCAACATTCCTGTGTCCACAGGGTCTTGGGCAGGTCTGGGCAGAGCCTGGTCAATGTTAAATGATGCAGAGAAAGGAACTGTTGACACCCTACTAGCCAGCAGGAAAACTGCGTGCACAGCTGTGACTCATGCAACTTCACTCCCAGCCTTGGTTTTCCATGATTCTGGAACTGGGAAATGATAAGGCAACTCACTTCCTCAGAATTCAGAAAGACCTATTGATCAATATCAGCTTTGCCTACACAGGACAACCTTCTCCAGCACTCCCCTCTGTTAACTTTGCTTTAACCAATGGCTGGAAAACCACATCTCTTACAGGCGACCTCTTCCAGGCAGCCATCCTGGATTCACCTCAGAAATTCACTGACACTTGTGTCCTAATCAAGGTGTACAGTAGTGTTCATGTTCACATTGTGATGGAAAAAAAACCAATACAAAATGCATTTTAAAATGTTTACTATCTCTTTCTTTTCTACAAATGGATTGTATTGGTTGTACCGGCAGCCTGCTGCTGCACACGAAGAAAGAGCCTGTTTAACAGAGCAACTGATCTTGTTTATCATTCAAGATTTGGGAAATTTGAGCTAGATCATTAATGGGCATTGGGCTACTCGGTTTTAATGGAGTGAGTCAACACAACACTTCAAAAGGCATTCCCTCCGGCACTGACAAAACCCTCCCAGAAAAGCTTGCTCGGTCGGAAGAGAACTGAGAGCAGCTCTGGTTCTACTTCGATGGAAAATCCTGGGGAAGTTCCATCTTTGTGGATATTTTAGGTGTTGCAGATGCCCAATCAGAAACAACCTGAGAAGTCTGTGCTGCCAGCGTGCTGGTGGTGAGTGTCGGTGGAAAGTTTCTGCAACTGAGTGAATCACCCAAAAATGCTCCATGTCAACAATGGCCCCGCCCAGGAGAGCTGAGGAAAACATAGGCAACACTAGCAATCCCTGGGGAAAACTCAGCAGCTTTGGGTAGTCTAAAGGGCATATACATGCACACGGATACTTTGCCAATTCAGTGGTCGGCCAAGATCCACTTGGAGATCCTGTAACTACAAGACTAGCCAATGAGCAATATGGCGCCTCAGTTACACCTTGTGTGGACAAAGATGAGGCCAACGTCTTCTCAATGAGGCTTTACCCACACCCATGTATTTGCCCAACTACCCTGCGTAGGTTCCAGGGTACCTATTTTTTATCCTTATTTTATAAACAGGTCTCGGAAGATTACAACATTCTGCCTAAGCATTAAGAACCAACTAGTACGAGTTGGAGCCAGCATAAACCTAGGACTTTTCCACAGAAACTATGGATGCATTCAGAGGAAGACCCTATTTGGAAACAAGTTTGTGGTGACACAAATTCTTTTCCAGGAGTGATAATCAAAATATGTAGGCACCCTAACGCCAGGACATCGACCACTCTGAAGGGAGCCAGCAGTGAATCCTGTACAATCACAAGGCTGGTCTAGCTGCCGAATACCTGGCCTCCTCGTCAGTCCATGCGGGAGATTCGGACCTTTCTGAGTGGGTAGAAGGGTGCATAGGTGGTCATTGTCATCAAAAGATTTGTTTTACTTCAAATAATATTTTTGATGATAAAGCAATTTAGGTTGATTGTATAAAATTGCAAAATATTTAAAAGTATAAAAGAGAAAATAAAAAATGCATATAATTCACACACACACACACACACACACACACACTCCTGCTTGGGTAAGCTCTTGCCTTTTCCACTTATAAACAGGTTGCTATATCATAAAAAAAAAATCTCAGGCAATTTTATGTCATTGGCTGCTTAATATTTTATTTTAGGGATGTAATGTAATTGATGTAATCGCCCTCTTAGTGCTAATTTAGAATATTTCCAAGTTTCCATTTATATAAATAATGCTTTGGTAAATATCTTTGTGCCTGAAGCTCTGTTTACATAGAAGTCTATGTCCTTAGAAAAATTCCTAGAACGGTTCCCAGTAAAGATGATCACAGAACCACTGAACCTCCTTAGTGGGGAAAATTCCCCTTCCACTCAATAAGATTTCCACCAATAGTAAGAATTATCATCGTCATTGTTGTGGTTCTTACCTTTGTGTGAGCTCTCACCTGGGACCTGATCACGTGGCATCACATCCCTGCCGGCACCCTCACTGGTTTCCCTGCCGCTAGGATCCAGTTCAATCCCCTTCATGTGCTGTAGGGGGCCATGCATGAGCTCGCCTTGTCTTACCCTCTCTGCTTCATCTCCTGCTATTCCACCCTTGAACTTCATGCTCTAGCAGTATTATATGACTTGTACTTTCCTGAATACGCAGGAAGGTCTACTGGACTTTGTATATGCAATTTCCCCTGCCTGAACCACTTTCTTCACTACCAAGCCCCAACTTCACCTCCGTAATTTCTATTAATCTCTCCAGTTAATGCTTTGATGTTATCTTTTTCTAAGAAATATCTGGGAAGCCCAGCCACCTCACTGTGCCCCATCCCAAGACTGGGCCACCTGCCCCTCCTAACGCCCACACTGCATTGTATATCCGCCCTACCATTCACCGCACCGTAGTGTAATTGACTGTCTTCCCTACTAGGTACCGAGCTCCTAAAGGGCAGGGACTGTGGCACGCTGACTACTGTATCCTCAGTGCCTCTTGTGGTTTGGCATATGGTAGAGAGTTGTTGAATGAACAGAACACAATCTATGTTTAAAGTATTGGTTTGCTGCTCTGATCGAATGAATCTGAAAAGGTACCCAAGAGCTGAGAGATTTTGGATCTTGAGGAGCTGCCATTTTCTTGGAGGATTTTTTCGGACTAGAAAATGACATACCTCAGCAGACATGGCAAAAAGTCAAAGCCAAAGCAAGGGTCCGGCGAGTGGGAAATGTGGAGGGAGGCGGTGGAGCACCCATCCCTCGTCACACAGTAAGTTGGACCATGGATCCTCATGCTGCCTTCAAGTCGGAAATCCCCGTTCTCACAGATTAGCAGGAGTGAATGAGGGATTCCACCTGGAAGAGCCCAGCCACCATATGGAAATCATACTCCCATCGTGGGTGGGAGCAACAAGAGCCATGTCCAAGGGAGATGGCATCTCAGACCTGTCATACCTGCTTCCCAGATACAAAAGGAAAATGTCTCCTCATATTTATCCAACACTTGTGAATCAGCCCCCTAACTTGTCCCATCACCTTTCCAGAGGTTTCCAGCATTTTCTAGAATCTTCGGAGGAGATGAGCTTAGGGCTACTCCTCCCCCCACTACCTGCCCATGTTCTTCTAACCTTGAGCTGATGTGTCATACAAATGCCTCATGGCTGGCCAGCTTCCAAGCTATCAGACAGCTGTATAGTGCAGTGGAAAAATACAAACTTGGACATCAAATGACCTGAATTCTGGTCCAAGCTTTGTAATTGATTTGATCGTGTCTATTTCTTTATGTGTCTGTTTGCTCACACCTGGAAATGGAGTGTTTTGAGGTTACTTCTGAGATCCCTTTCTACTCTCAGATTTTCCTAATTTGACTCCTCCATAACCCTGAATACAAACTTGGACATCAAATGACCTGAATTCTGATCCAAGCTTTGTAATTGATTTGATTGTGTCTATTTCCTTATGTGTCTGTTTGCTCACCTGGAGATGGAGTGTTTTGAGATCAGGTTACTTCTGAGATCCCTTTCCACTCTCAGATTTTCCTAATTTGACTCCTCCATAACCCTGTGCTTGGCACTTTTGGGACTGGTTAAATATGAACCATGATTTCAGTCCCTGAAATGGTCCATGCGTTCTCCCGTTGGTGTGCCTGCCAAACACAGGGTTACTTCCACTGCTGGGGATGAAGAAAAGGCTCAGGGCTGGCTGAGAATTGAGCCTGTCATTGAAGTAAACTACTTACTGGTAGCAAAGAGTCCTGGCCAGGAAAAGCCTCTGCTGTGAACTGCAGACAGATGTCATCTTTGTTGTGAAATTTTCCCCTCCATCAGAGTACTGGAGGACCTTTAGGAGGGATGGGGTGGGACAGGGCGTATTCATTTCCAAGCTACACGTTACCACCAGACTGGCTGTAATTCCTTGTTCGCAGACTACGCCTCTTAGTGCTTTTCTCTGTGGTATCACTGTTAACAGCACTTTTTAGAAACCACATTAGCTCAGAGTAGGTATGGCATGCCTACATTTCCCAAAGGTGTTGCTGTTAGTCCATGAAAATGGAGTCAATCTTTGATCCTTCAACCGGGAGGAGGGAGGGACAGGGACTAAAACAAGTCAGGCACAGAGCCAGGATTAGATGGCACAGCCCCTGTGTGACTTGTCCCTCCCCACCTTCTCCCCATCTTGGCCTCCGGTTATCCAAATGAGTCATCAGCTGCTCCCCTGTCTGCCAGGTTAGCTGTCTGATGAACCATGGGCCTTAACAGCTAAGGAATTTTCCAGCAGTTCACCGTGTCCACCTTTCACATGAGATCATGCCTCCCCTCCTGCGTCCACCTTTGGACGTCCAAAGGGAAAAGAGAAAGGAGAGCACATAGAAATGGAGGGAAAGAAAAACCAGGGGGAAAGGGGCAGGAAGGGTGTCCTGGAATTGTCTATCTGTCTTGGAAGGAGGGAACAAAATCAATGGAAGAAGAGCTGCGTGCCCCTCACTCCCACTGACCCTGCGTTGGTTCTCGGGCTTCAAGTCTCCATGTGCACGGGGTTGCCGGGAGCAGTGGCAGGGTTATCTGCAGATCATGCCATGTGGGTTCATTTCTTAGCTGCATTTCTCATACGCTATTAAAATGAATGTGGACTTGACCTTAAATAACAGGGAACTATCACAGGTTCTTCGTCAAAGGGAGTACTGGAACACAGCAGCTTACATTTTGTATCTGCCAGAATCCTGGCAGGAAACAAATGGCATATTCCAAAGGGGTGTTTGAAGAAAGTTAATTAAAAAGACTGTGCACGATGGTGTGGGTGGAAGACGGGGAAGCCAGCAAATGGTTCCTGCAACCCGGACCCAGCTCTAGCCCCAGGTGACAGACGGCTGCCTACGGTGAGCGATGGCCTTTGGTAGAGGAACACAGTGTGGCTGGAATGGGGGAAACTGGGAAATAACCCCGACCTCTCTTTTCTCTCCCCCTCTAGTCTCCTGTGAGAGCCTCCCATTAGCTGAACCCAATGTGACACCAGTGAGTGGGCAAAAGAGCCTGTGGATGCTGTCCATTCAAGCCAGCTTCCCAGGGTCAAAGCAGGGGGAAAGAGGGAGGTGGGGTGCTGGGTCAAAGATAAAAGGCCTTGGCCAGTGTTGCTAGGTGAGTTAGAGCATCACCCCATGCACCAAAGGGTCTCAGGTTCAATTCCTAGTCAGGGCACAAACCCAGGTTGCAGGTTTGACCTCTGGTTGGGAGGCATGTTTGAGACAACTGACTGATGTTTCTCTCTCTCTCTCTCTTTCCTCTCCCTTCTTTAGAATCAATGAAAAGTATATCCTCAAGTGAGGAGTAAAGAGAGAAGAAAATCTAGTCTACGTGGTACAGCCTTATGATATCCATATAAATAGATATCTAGATGTACTAGTAGATATAGATAGAGATAAATATAGAGATCTATTTTTTAATCTCATTTGAACCTCACAATAATCCTGCAGGGTTTGCAAGTTTTTCAAATGAGAAACTTGGGCTCCCAGAGATCAAATCATCGACCCAACTAAAGAGGTGGCACAGTGAGGACATCAATGCAGGATAGTGACCTTTACAGAAGCCACTCTCTGTCTCTGTCTCTTTCCATAGTCTACCTCCCCTCTGCCTCACATACCCAGGGCTAACCTGTCCTTCAAGTCTAGTTCGAACCTGTTTGAATGAAGTAACTCCATTGATCCCATCCCTTCTGACTGCCCAGAGAGCCTGGTGTTCAATAGACACAGCGTAGCAACTATTCATTTATTGACTTTGTATTGTTCTGGGAGGTTGGTCCTTGAGCTCCAGAGTCTGTTTTTTTAAGACAAGATCAATAGAACATTCCTTTGGATATCAACATCTGACAGCACTTGGCAAATTCTACCACTCAGCAGATGGTCAGGAAATACATCCCAATTTAAATCAGCAACGTGGGAAGGCAGTGAGGAGTACATGTGTGCATGTGAGTGAACAGACATGTGTCAGGTAGGGCTCGATGCAGGAAACAGAGCAAGTCTAGCGGAAAGGGATCCCATATAGGGAACCAGGCATTCCCGAAATCCTTGGGCAGGCAGAAGCCAGGGGCCACCTGTACATACTGGTGTCAAGCTCACATTACTATAGCGATGATTCAGGAAGCTGCTATTCCTAATGACACCTCACCCCTCTCACAGATGGATGTGGAGGTGGAGTCCAGCCACCACAGACATTCACCTGTAACTGACCTCCTTCCAAAGCCGCAGTGCGGGCAGATTACCTCTGCCCCTTTCCACTATTCACCCCAGTCCAGCTCATGGCACCAGTGCCCCACATTGCACACAGGCCCCAGCTCTGGGGAAGAATGGGAAGGCAGTTGCTGGCCTCTCCTTTCTCGCCATATTGAAGGGAGCTCAGAAAGGGCTGGCAGTGAATTCTGAGTGCCAACAGCGCATGTGCAGTGCCTGACTGTCAGTGTGCAGACCTGCAGCGTCTTTGTGCTGCCCTCTTCCAGAAATCAAGACGGTGTGGTCATGGCGAGACATCTGGGAGGCTCGGCGAGGTGAGCGCCTTTGAGGAATTTTAGATGGAGCGTCTTGCCCTAACCGGTTTGGCTCAGTGGATGGAGCATCAGCCTGCAGACTGAAAGGTCCCAGGTTTGATTCCGGTCAAGGGCATGTACCTTGGTTGTGGGCACATCCCCAGTAGGGGGTGTGCAGGAGGCAGCTGATCAATGTCTCTCTCTCATCGATGTTTCTAACTCTCTATACCTCTCCCTTCCTCTCTGTAAAAAATCAATAAAATATATTTAAAAAAAATAGATGGAGTGTCTTTATTCCAATCGGTGAAATTTGATGGAGTCTTCAAGGTCAGCCTTGGAGAGAAGCAATGTCAAAGAAAGACAACCTGTGACAGGAAGGCAACCGGCCTTACCTGGGAGCTGGCAGGGGTGCAGTGGGGTGGGGCCAGCTTACCAGAGACTTTAGGTGTATTTGCCTGTGTCTTTGAGCACCAGCTGCTCACTAAAAGTCCAATCTCCCATCCTCTGCCACCACCCCCCAGCCCACTTGCATAGCCCCAGATTCGCTCCTTTTGAACTCAACTTTTACACGTGGGGGAAACCCAATTCTAAACTGAGATGGTGAGCAAGTCGGAGCTGGAACTAGTGATGCTTAGCTCCGAGCAACTGGGGAGCCCCCTCCCCTCCTCCCGAGGTACCAGGCTGAGGCTAGGTGGTCCTGACCTAGACAGGGTCCCCAAAGGGGGCTGTCCTGCTGCCTCAGGCACATCTGGAGACATTTTTTATTGTCAACTCGGGAGGGGGGGCTGCTGGCACATAGTGGGAGGAGGCCTAGGCTGCGGCTCAGGCATCTCACAGTGCACAGGGCGAAAGGAAGTATCCGGGCAAAAATGTCACCAGTGCCTCCGTTGAAAAGTTCTGCCTCAGAAGTGGACAGTCCCCTCCCCACCCGTGATGCTCCTCAGCATGTCCCAGGCTCAAACCTCCTGAATGTCTCCCAGTCCTCCTCAAACCCGAGGCCCTGAGAGACGAGAAAAGAAAAGAATAAAAGCCCACAAGCCCCACACCCATTAGGACGGCTATTGTGACAAAAGGGAGAGAGTAAGGGTTGGTGAGGAGGCGGAGAAATGGAAACCCTCGGATCTTGCTGGCGGGGATACAAAATGGCGTAGATGCTGTGAGAAACAGTATGGAGGGTCCTCAAAAGTTAAACATAGACGTTCCTGCGTGTGATCAGAAATCAGCCGACGCCCCGAAGGGCTGAAAGCAGGGGCTCCAATCGACCCGTGTGCACCATTTGGATAGGAGTGATCCTCACGACGGTCAGAGGCAGGAGCACCCAGATGCCCATCGGGAGAGGATGGGGAACCTGTGTGTGGGGAGCACACACCATGGGCTGCTACTCAGGGGTGGGGAGGGAGGAGGTTCTCATATATACGACAACGGCGGGGGGCGGGGGGGCTGGAAACAGTAAGCCAAGTGAAGAAGCCGACACAAAAGACAGATTCTGTGATTCCACTCACATGAGGTGCCTAGAAGCAAACTCACAAGCACAGAGGGTGGCATGGGGGTGGCCAGGGCCTGGGAGGTGGAGGGACGGGAGGTGTGGTTTGATGGGTACAGAGTGTGTTTAGGAAGAATCGTCCTGGAAATGGACAGCGAGGCGCACACAACGTGGTGAAGGTATCGAATGCCCCCGGATTGTGCACTTGAAAATGGTTAAAATGGGAAACTTCATGTTATGGGCGCTTCACCACAATAAACCCCCAAACCTGGGTTCTCGGCTCTTTCACGCCAAACGGCAGCCAAGGTCAGCAGGGCCCCTCGCTTGCCAAGACCCACGAAGGCCCAAGGCTGTGTGTGCCAGGATGTGTGCCAGGGCTGAGGGCCGGCCACCCGTGCCTTTCATCGCCGGGCTCACACTGGACACCGGGGGGCCGCGGGCCACGGCAGCAGCGTGGCTGCCTCTTCAGCTCCCCCACAGGCCCCGCTTAACGTCTGAAACGAACCGGACCAGAGGGGAGCCCTCAGCAGCCGGTCTGGCTGCAGGTGCAGAGTCAGCAGGACTGTCTTGCTGCGGGACAGCAGATACGAGAAAGGGGCTGGGGTTTGTGGGAGGATGAGGACGGTGCCAGGTCCTCTGGCTGGCTGGCCCTGATTCGCTGCTGTGCCGACGGGGTGCCAGCTCTGCTCAAGTTCAGACAAAGCTGCTTCCTTGTCTCGGTGCGCTTCGCTGTGCACCGCGCTGTCGTCTGTGCGTGGGTGCGCCGGCGCGTGCAGGCGCGCATGGTGGTTTATTTCCCACTTCCCTCCAACCTAGTCATCCCAGGCTTAAGAACATAGAGGTGATGAGTCCACGGTTGTTGGTTTAATTCCAATAACAAACCAGTTTCAGGTCGCAGGGGCCACTGTTTTAGGTCGCAGAGGGCACCCTAGCCTCGGCTGGCCAGCTGGCATGGGGACCTGGGTGGAGGAATAGGGATGGCTCCGGGAAGCCGCCCACACCAGCGTGCCTATGGCCTCCAGGAGACACGGGCTTTGTAAAGCGGTGAGTGGTGCTGAGGACATCGGTGACCGGCCTATGGCACCTGCTGGCTTCCACCCAGAGGAGGCTGCAGACCCAGAAATCCCCCGCTGGTGATATTGGCCGCGTTCCATGGACTGAATCTTCAAGCAGTGGGATTTCACAAATCTGTTTGGTGTCCACTGTGTATACTCCAAGCTTTTCCCAGTAACCCCTTAGGGCCCCCACTGAGAGGAGTCGGTAGCCAGCAAAAGTGGAGATGTCTATGCAAGCAGACAAGCCCCTGAAGAACCCACAGGCCATCGGGCCACCCTCCTGGTGGAGGCCTCACCCCCGGGGTGAGAATTACTGCAGCAGTCTCCTTGGACAACCAAGAAAAAGCACTTACACCGAGGAGCTGAGTATAGGGTCAGAAAAACCCGTGGATTTCCTAAAGCCTGGATGGTGGGTACAGTCATACCAGGCCACACTCTGGGGTCTAGAAACGCTCCATCCATGCCTGCTTGTGCAGGGTTTATGACACATATACCTCCCCCTCTGGAATTCAGTGTAGTAATTCCCATCTCTGTTTCTGTGCATGTTATTCTCCTTGAATAGGATGCCTCCCATCGCCACCTCTTTATTAAATTCCTCCAGCTTCTACCCATCTTTATGCATCCTGTTATTTTAAAAAGTCGAGTTAAAGCAAGCCATCTTACACCCTTTTCTTCTGGAGCCTTTTATTCGCAACTCCAAAATCTGACACTAGGTGGTGCTGACACACTGCGCGTTGCTATTCTGGTTCCCACAGAGAAGTTACCTACCATGTGTCAGGCATGACCGCACTTAATCCTACAATCATCTTAAGTGTTGCCACCCCCACTTTTGCAGACGAGGAACCTGAAATTCAGAGGGGCCTAAATAACCAACCCAAGATCACACCACTCATTAGAAGCAGCATCTGGGAGCTTCTGGAAAGTTCTAATTGCATTCGACCTACAGGCTCCAGAGTCTGGGCGTGGTTGGCCTCTGCCTGTCATCCGACAATGCACAAAGCCCTTCCACATACGGACTCTCACCTGGGCCTCACAGCAGTCCTGAAACGAGGTTTATTTTTCCATTTTATCACTGAGAAAACTGAGCCAGAGACCAAAAGTGGCTCCATCCATCCCCCCCCCCACCCCCTCAGCCAGGGAGCCAATGGGAAGTGAACAGCTTAGCCAGGATTTGAACCCAGGCCTTTTAATTCTTAATCCCAAAAACTCACCTCCTCAATCTTTTTTTCTTTTTAACAAATCAGGGCCAACTGATAAAAAAATAAGATCAACCCAGGGAGTTTTTAAAAAGCTAATATTTTTGAAGATTGTTCTGTGATTATTTCCTTCCTGGGTTGTGTATGGGGATTTGGTGGTACTGTGTTTTTGTGTTGTTGTTTTCTTTGTTTGTTTTGCATTAAGATGTCATTTTTTATTAAATGATTCTGATTATGGATGGTAGAGTAACATTTTTTTTTTAATTTAAGGCCTAGTTGGCAAGATTTTAAAAAATGACAACTCCCTGTTAGCCCCCAAAAATTATACTATTAGGGACTTCTCTGGTGTCTGACATCTGGAACTAGTGGCCCACAGTCCACAGTTTTCACAGACCACACAGGTGAATGAAACAGGTGGGAGTCCGAGGATACTGGCCTCCCTGCCAAGTCCCCGTTCTCCGACTGTCCCTGCCTCCGTGCAGGTCAGGGATGCTGGCTCTTTGCTGCGGCATCTGTAGCAGCTCCTCCCACACGGCCTCCTGCTGCTGATCTTGCTCTCACTGGTGCCTCCCGTGGGCCAGTAGCGAGGAGAGAGACTCCGCTCAGGGCAAGCGGGTGAGAGATTCCTCCCGGGGCCGCTGCAGAGACGACCTTGCTCTATTTCTCAAGCAGCTTCGCTATCTAAATGCAAAGTGGATTCGATACTGCACCACTTAGAGGAGGGATTTCAAATGTGTGCTCGCACAGCTCTGCCATAAACCTTTCCCTGTCTCTTCTTTGCCTACAGATTGAAATGCAAAACCCTAAACGTGGCCCTGACCGGCATGCTAAGTGGTTAGAGCATCATATTGAGCACTGAAGGGTTGTGGGTTTGATTCCCGATCAAGGGTGGGTATCTGGGTTGCAGGTTGGATCCCCAGGCCTGGTTGGGCGCATGCAGAAGGCAACCGATCGATGTTTCTTTCTCACATCAATGTTTCTCTCTGTCTCTGTCTCCCCCCCCCTCACTCCCTCCTTTCCACTATCTCTAAAATCAATGGGAAAATATCCTTGGGTGAGGATTAACCAAACAAATAAATGAAAAAACCCTAAACTTGGATGGGTCTCAGGCACCGTCTGGGCCACTTCCCTGTCCGCGTGTTCTGACCACCCACCACGATTCCCCGCCCTCACGGAAGCCGGTCCGTCCTCCAGCACCCTGCACTCTGTCCCCCCCTCCCCTTCACTGTCTGCTCACACTCCTATTCTGACTGGGAGGATGGATGGAGCCACAGCTCAATTCCCAGTTTTCCAAGGAACTCTGCCCTACTTGCCAGCACTTAGCATCTCCCCGTTGTGGTACTCGCTATCCAAATCGTTCCCTCTTTTTTTATGACTAAAGATACACCAAGTTACCCCCGAGCAGATGTCAGCATTGCCAGGGCCCTTGCTAACAGCTGCAAGAGAGGATGTTTGTCACTGGGAGAGACTTGATTTGCTTTATGTCTGATATAGAAGGTAGATGTTGTGTGGGCTTCAGAACTCCCAGCAAGCCACTGTGGCCCTTTAAAGGGGTGACACGTGCGGGGCTAAGCGTGGGACATGTTGGGAGCACTGCGAGGCCCTGGCTGAAGTCCCTCGCGCTGAGAATGAGTCCTTCCCGCCGAGCTGTGAATCCTGTGTGAACCCTTGGTCTGAAGACTTCACCTGTGTCCTTTTATGCAATGACTCCCCCTCCCCCAGAGGGCAGTGTTGGCGAGATGTGAGCGAGCCTAGAGTCACACAGTGACTGAAGACCAGGACCACTAACCTGTGCACCCAGGCTCCGCGCCTCAGTGGAGCTTGGGCCCCTACAGCCAGGTCACGCATGCTGTGCCTGCTGAAAGATCACGGCTATAGAGCTCTGCTCTTCGGTATAAACCTCTGTGACCATCCCTCCGTTTCCCCCGTGGCCCAGGCTGCGGCAGCTGACCCGCTTCAGCAGCCCTGCGGTGGGAGCGCACCGGCCTGCAGCCGCCTCTGCTCGCAGAGCTGCCG
This sequence comes from Myotis brandtii, assembly GCF_000412655.1. Lineage (NCBI taxonomy): Eukaryota > Metazoa > Chordata > Mammalia > Chiroptera > Vespertilionidae > Myotis > Myotis brandtii. The sequence goes on from NW_005354938.1 coordinate 1,085,801, forward strand.
CCCCTGCTGACGCTGGCCCACCTGCCTGCTGGAGGGCCACCCAGTGGGTCCTGTCCTCGCTCAGCAGAAGGGAGAATGGACCGAAAAGTGCTCCGCCCCCCAGGACTAGCCCTGATTTGGAATTTAACAGGATGCAGTACAATATGCCTTTCTGGGAACCTCAGAAGCCGGTCCCATAATGTCACTGTTTCCTATGGGAAAGCATGAGCCAGGGCCGGGGTAGGGAGCAGCCAGAGACACCAGCTCTGTCCCCCTGAAAGGGCCTCCTAACTCCACACACCACCTGAGCCGAGGGTGTCTCCTCTTAGACAAGCTCTGTGCTCAGATGCGCCTTCCTCCCTTCCTTCCTTCCTTCCTCCCTTCCTTCCTTCCTTCCTCCCTTCCTTCCTTCCTTCCTCCCTTCCTTCCTTCCTTCCTCCCTTCCTTCCTTCCTTCCTCCCTTCCTTCCTTCCTTCCTCCCTTCCTTCCTTCCTTCCTCCCTTCCTTCCTTCCTTCCTCCCTTCCTTCCTCCTTCCTTCTTTCCTTCCTTCCTTCCCTCATTCCTCCCTCCCTTCCTTCCTCCTTTCCTCCCTCTCTCCCTCCTTCCTCCCTTCCTTCTTTCCTTCCTTCCTTCCATCCCTCATTCCTTCCTTCCTCCTTTTCTTCTTTCCTTCCTTCCTTCCTCCCTTCCTTCTCTCCTTCCTTCCTTCCTTCCTTCCTTCCTTCCTTCCCTCATTCCTTGATTTTTAGAGAGAATGGAAGGGAGAGGGAGAGACAGAGAGAAGCATCGAAGTGATAGAGACACATCGATTGGTTGTCTCCTTCTTTCCTTCCTTCCTTCCTTCCTTCCTTCCTTCCATGCTTTTGTTCTCACCGTTTATTCCTCATCCATGATTCCCAGTCCGCCTTATTTGTAGTTGGAATAAACAAAATTGTCCAAGCACAATGATGTGTAAGACCTACCAGGGCTCTGCTAGGTACAGAGAATCTCTTGCTCCTCTCCGTCCACTCACCTGGGGCATTCTGGGATGTGAGTCCCCAAGCCATGCTGGTCTCGGCCTCCCCTCCCTCTCCCAGGCTCAGGGAGGGGGGTCCCCGGGCCAAGGCACCAAGGGACACAGAGCCTCTGCTCGGAATCCCTCCTCAGGGATGGCTGGGGGATCTGCCCTCTGACAGCGCGTGTGACTAACAGCAAATGTTAAATGCCCCCGGGGATGTGCTGCTAAAAAAGGAAAACATCCATTCCCTTTAGGAACTTGGGCTGTAGACCAAGGCAATCTCTTTTATCCCAGGCTGGACTTTCTGCGCTTTTCCCTCTCTCTGCTTCTACCTCCATCCTAATGCATTGTGTGTTGCACACACACTTGTTTCTGAGGTCCAGTCCTCTCATGGCAAAAGGATTTGAAGTGAAAAAAAGATAGAGGAGGGAGGGTAGAGAAAGAGAAACAGCTAGCTCGATCACCCAGCCTCCAAATCCCCGGGGGCGGGGGGATTGGCTGATGTTAGGGCAGCCTGGAGACCGCCTAGTCATTGAATGAAACACAGAGAAGAGAGAGAGACGAATTTGCTATTCTAAAGAGCCACAGTCAGTGAATGCAAATGCGCCCTATTGGAGAAAACCAAATTAAAGGAACTGTTGGGAATTCTCTGCATAGTTAAGTGGAACAGTCCCCCTTCCGCCCCCCCCCTTTAAGGCCATGTTTACCCTTCGGAAATCATATACCCTTAAGCACAGAAACCTAGAAATGCATCATTCGCAGGAAGGATGTGTTCCATTAGCCCAGCCCTGTCCTTCAAAGGAAGAATCACAAAATCCATCACTGCCCTGCCCGCATCTGCCCGCTGCAGCTGCAGAGAGAGGCTGGGCTCCAGGGCTCCCGGGTGACTCGGCTTCAAGGTGACAGGTGTCGGGGTGGATCAGAGCCCTGGCCTTCCTCTAGGCCACAGCCACACTCCCGCGTGAAGAGACTGTAGACTAGGGCAGCGCCTTTTAATGCCAGAGCCAGGGACCAGGCAAGTGAGCGGGATGTGGAGAGCCCAGCCCCCATTCCTGAATTTTGCCACCGGGTCAATACCAATGGTTGATTCAAGATGTATTTTCATTATTCAAAAGGATATTTTTATTGATTTCAGAGAGGGAGAGAGAGAGACGGAATCTCCACCACTGTTATCTACTAGGACTAGTAGAGAAGCCTACATCGACTTCCCTGATCACATCAACTCCCTTCCGTTTTAATGTCAGAAACGAGCAGGCCCGTGTCGTTAGATCACTTTCAAGAGTAAATATTATGCAGCCAATGACAAGAAAAACCAGCAAAATTAACATCCTTTTATGAAGCATAACTTATCAAGATAACCAGGGCCCAGGCACCACCCAAAAGCCACAAGATCCTGGTTGCCTGTTGGCCACGCCCCCTCCTGACTCGTCCTCCCTAAGAATGCAATTGGACCCAAAGGCTCCGCATCAGCCGAGTCACTTTGCCGAAAGCCTCCCTCCGTGGAAAAGAAACGCTCCTGCCAACTGCTTTGTGGCAAATCAAAGAGTGTTGTCCGTGGCATTGTGTTGTCTACCGCGACCGTGGCGCCACATTGTACCCAGACAACACTGGGCACGTTACCCGCAAAAATGCAGGCTTCTTCTTATGAATAACCCTGAGCTCACCTTGTGTGAGTGTTTACCGGTCCCCGGGGCTGAGTGTTACCTGGGAAGGGGGTAATTACATGTCCTCCACCTTCCACAGGGCCCGCACTGCGCCCTATGTCAAGCGGGTGCGGAATCGACGCTGCATGAAGTGGTGGGTGGGCTTTGTCAGCAGCCAGAGAGCTCCATGGGGGCCACCCTAGGAGCGTTCCCTGTGGGGTGAGAGGTTGGATGGACAGCAAGCATTGCTGGTGCCGTGGCCCCGACTCAGCCTTCCAGCTAACCACGCTGGAGGGAGTTCGAAGGGGATCAGGGTAGATTCTTCTTGGTAAAACAATGAAGTGATTTGAATTCCCCGTGGCGGTTCCAGAAATGTCAGTGACTCCCAGAGCACGTGACCCGGGAAGGGCCTGGTGCCAGCGCAGCTGAGACAGGTCGCTGGGTTCTGGCACACGGCACATAGGTAGTGTCTGCCGTGTACCTGGAGGTGCCGTGCAGGCACCAAAAATGTGTTTCTCTGTTTTGATCAGCCGCTGAAAACCACTGCTCATCGCCCAGAAGAGAAATAATGCCTTCATGGCTCACAGCTTACAAAACAGTTTCCCAATACACTGTCTCCTCAGATCCCTCTAACAACCAGGTGAGGTGGATGCTATTAGAAAAGAAAGACTTAGAAAGGTCACAACTTGCCCAAGCTGGGTGGGAACATTGTGTCTCAAAACTAGGATTTCTAAACCCAAAGGCAGTTCTTGCACCTGGGCCAGGGCTTTAGCTCGCCTGACCCTAAGAAGCTTACTTAGAGGGGCCCACAGGACAATGTGGGTGAGGACCCAACTGGATGAAATATTATCTCACTTATTAGTCATTTCAGTGCATCGTGGGGTTGCTTCATAACCTTTGTTGCATTTCGGGGCAGAATAGCACATTTTCATAGTTTCTTGGGGGAGGTTTCCATGCTTTTGTTCTCACCGTTTATTCCTCATCCATGATTCCCAGTCCGCCTTATTTGTAGTTGGAATAAACAAAATTGTCCAAGCACAACGATGTGTAAGACCTACCTGGGCTCTGCTAGGTACAGAGAATCTCTTGCTCCTCTCCGTCCACTCACCTGGGGCATTCTGGGATGTGAGTCCCCAAGCCATGCTGGTCTCGGCCTCCCCTCCCTCTCCCAGGCTCAGGGAGGGGGGTCCCTGGGCCAAGGCACCACGGGACACAGAGCCTCTGCTCAGAATCCCTCCTCAGGGATGGCTGGGGGATCTGCCCTCTGACAGCGCGTGTGACTAACAGCAAATGTTAAATGCCCCAGGGGATGTGCTGCTAAAAAAGGAAAACATCCATCCCCTTTAGGAACTTCAGCTGCAGACCAAGGCAATCTCTTTGATCCCAGGCTGGACTTTCTGCGCTTTTCCCTCTCTCTGCTTCTACCTCCATCCTAATGCATTGTGTGTTGCACACACACTTGTTTCTGAGGTCCAGTCCTCTCATGGCAAAAGGATTTGAAGTGAAAAAAAGATAGAGGAGGGAGGGTAGAGAAAGAGAAACAGCTAGCTCGATCACCCAGCCTCCAAATCCCCGGGGGCGGGGGGATTGGCTGATGTTAGGGCAGCCTGGAGACCGCCTAGTCATTGAATGAAACACAGAGAAGAGAGAGAGACGAATTTGCTATTCTAAAGAGCCACAGTCAGTGAATGCAAATGCGCCCTATTGGAGAAAACCAAATTAAAGGAACTGTTGGGAATTCTCTGCATAGTTAAGTGGAACAGTCCCCCTTCCGCCCCCCCCCTTTAAGGCCATGTTTACCCTTCGGAAATCATATACCCTTAAGCACAGAAACCTAGAAATGCATCATTCGCAGGAAGGATGTGTTCCATTAGCCCAGCCCTGTCCTTCAAAGGAAGAATCACAAAATCCATCACTGCCCTGCCCGCATCTGCCCGCTGCAGCTGCAGAGAGAGGCTGGGCTCCAGGGCTCCCGGGTGACTCGGCTTCAAGGTGACAGGTGTCGGGGTGGATCAGAGCCCTGGCCTTCCTCTAGGCCACAGCCACACTCCCGCGTGAAGAGACTGTAGACTAGGGCAGCGCCTTTTAATGCCAGAGCCAGGGACCAGGCAAGTGAGCGGGATGTGGAGAGCCCAGCCCCCATTCCTGAATTTTGCCACCGGGTCAATACCAATGGTTGATTCAAGATGTATTTTCATTATTCAAAAGGATATTTTTATTGATTTCAGAGAGGGAGAGAGAGAGAGAAATATCAATGATGAGAGAGAATCATCAATTGGCTGCCTCCTGCATGCCCCACACTGGGAATGGAGCCCGAAACCCCGGCATGTGGACCAGGAATCGGACCATGTCCTCCTGGTTCATGGGTTGACGCTCAACCATTGAGCCACACTGGCTGGGCAAGATGTATCTTCTTTCCTTGAATTGCTAAGGGAACTTTCTTCTGATTCTTCTGTCTTTATCTGCAGCCCACATTGGTTTCGGGTTATAGAAGTGCCCTGGCCCAGCCCAGGCTGAAAGGCGGAGGGGGGCCTGTGAGGATTCTGAGATCTCATGAGGGAAAACAAACGTGCAGACCCTGAGCGGCTGGGTGTATCTGTGTCTCTCGGTCTCTGTCCCTGGGTCTGTCGCTCCTCTTGTGGGGGCTTCCCGTCTCGCTTTATCCACATTCTGTTCCCCTCAGTCCCCGGAGGACTTCCTCCCAGCGGACAACCAGCAGAATCTGACCCCACCTCCTGATCTCACGGCCTGATTTCTAGAAAATGAAAACTTGTGAACAAAAAGAAGACACCCCCTGCCTGTATGAACTTATAGAGAAAAAGACCCTATCCAAATAGGCACACAGCTTTATAAATGACTGACGATGTAGTAGGCAAAGACGTAGACTGCTGTGGTGGAAGAGAACAGTTGGGGAGTGCTACAGACTGAGTGTGTGTGTCCCCAACATTCACATGTTGATACCTAACCCCCAATGTGATGATGGTGTTAGGAGGGAGGGGAGGGGGGCTCTGGGAGGAGACTGGGTCATGAGGGGGGAGCCTTCATGAATGGGATGAGTGCCCTGATAAAGGAAACCCCAGGGGCGTCCTCACCCCTCCCACCAGGTGAGGACACAGCGAGAAGACAGCCATCCAGGAGCCAAGAAGCCAGCCCTCAACAGACAGTGTCTGCCAGCGTCTTGAACTTGGGTTTCCCAGCCTCCAGACCTATGAGAAGTGCATTTCTGTTGTTTATAAACCACCCAGTCTGCATTCTGTATTAGCAGCCGTAATGGACTGAAAGGGGCGGGGCGGTGGGGGGTTGAGGTTTAAGCTGAACCCTGAATAAGCAGCAGGAATGAGCCATTCCAACGGAAGAGGAAGGAGTCTCCAGGCCAGAACCACCGTGAACGAGGCCCCAGGGCCCAGGAGAGCTGAGCTGCTTGGAGAACGTAAATGCCCCTGTGGCCTGTGGTGAATGGGGGAGGACTGGGCTGAGTTAGAGCGGCCTCAGGGGTCACACCACAGCAGTCTCAGTGCCAGGTGACGGGACTTTAGTGGAAGTGCGGTGGGGAACAAGGAAAGAGTTGTCAGCAGATGAATCCTCTGTGTGATTGTTTTAAAAGATCATCCTGGGGACACATGAACTGATAGCAGTGGAAGGGGGTGGGCAGTCAGGAGCCTGTGGGAGGGTCCGGAGGGGGCTCTATGTCGCTTCTTAGCTCGAGGTTACGGCAGCTGAGAGGAAGAGAAGGACTGAAGGTGAATTTGGGAGGCAGAAATGACAGGTGGGGATGTGTTTTTTATGTGTGTGTGTGGCGGGGGGTGGGGTGGGAGTGGGGGGGAGTGAGGTAAGGGTAGAAGCAAGAATGCACCCAGATTCCTGGTCTGAGCAACAGGGTGCGTGCAGGTGCGGGTACAGAGACCAGAGGCTTGGAGGGAGCAGGAGCCGATGGGCCAAAGAAGAAACGGCTGCCTCAGACATGTGAAGTGTCAGCTGTCTCTGAGATGTGACATGGAGTTGAAGAGTAGGGACTGTGTACGTGAATCTAGTGCTCAGAAGAGAGGTCTGAGGCGGGAGGCAGCCGGTCGATGTTTTTCTCTCACAGCGATGTTCCTCTCTCTCAACCTCCCCTTCCTCCCTGCCTTCCACTCCCTCTAAACATTAATGGGAAAAATATCCTCAGATGAGGATGGGCCCAAAAAAGATGAATTTGGGCACCATCAGGATAAAGAGGTTTTTTGTTGTTGTTGTTGTTGTTAATCCTCACCCGAGCATATTTTTCCATTGATTTTTAGAGAGAATGGAAAGGAGGGTGAGAGTCAGGGAGAGAGAAGCCTTGATATGAGAGAGACACATTGATTGGTTGCTTCCTACACGCATCCCAATCAGGGCCAGGGATCAAGCCTGCAGCCGAGTTTATGTGTCCTTGACCGGAATCGAACCCGGGACCCTTCAGTCCCCAGGCCGAGGCTCTATCCACTGAGACAGACAGGCCAGGACAGGCCAGAGAGGGTTTTTAAATCAGGAGAATGGGTGAGGTCACTCACCAAGGAGAAAGTGCAGAGTGAAATGCAAGCTGCCAGGAGCTGAGGAAGAGGACGTCAAAAATCAACAAGGAAGTCTGTGAGAGAGGCTGGAAGGAGGGAAACCTGGTGAGCAGGCTGGCCTAGAGCAAGGGAAGACGGGGCGGTGACTGCTGAGTGACCTAGTCACCTAAACCGACAGCACCGCAGGCCCGAGTGGGGACAGTGCTGTCGGGGCCAACGGTGACATTATATAGGTGGCACCATCCGGCCCTTTCCTGTTTTACAACCACTCGAGGTAAGCTTTTTACTCTAAACTATAACTCTAAGTCATCCACCACCCACCTAGCTATCCATCCCTCCATCCCTCTGTCCGTCTGTCTGTCCCTCTGTCCACCTTCCATCCAAGTCCCACATTTCCCACTAAGTTGCAGGGCATACAAGTGTCCACAAGGGGGAGCCCTCATCCCTCTTTCCTTTCACTTTTCCTTTTCTTTAATGGTTTTGTTTTCTGGCTCTGAAGGGATTGTGCAAGGCTGGCTTCATGTACATATAATAATATCCCTTCTGGTATGTGGTCTTGCTGAAGAACCCGATGTCCCAGCATAATTATGTTGAGTCAGTGTTAGAAATAATAGCAATAATAGTAATAACAGCATGATCGGAACAATCTTCCTGTCAGTGATGAAAAGGAATACGTCGAGCTTCCTAATGACTCTCCATGGTTTTCACACCGCTGATTGCTCTAACCCTGTAAGCCTACTTTTTCTCGATTCACTCAGTGCCTTCCAACATTTGCATTTTCTCTCGGCCTGTCAGCATGACAGACTCTGATGTAGCGATGCCTTCAAGGCCAGCGTGGTACCTTCACAAAGACGGGTAAGACTGTTGTCTGTTGTGTTACCCTCGACAGCGAGCCTCTTGCGACAAGGCCCATTGTCCTGGCTGGGCCGACAGCCCTGCCCGTGGCCGACGTCCTCCCTCACTTCTGCTACCTCCAGAACCACATGTTTTCCCATTCTCAGTCGGTGTCCCCTTCCTGCTACCCCCTGGACTTGTCTTTTCATAGATCACGTATCCGGGAAGCCTTGCAGTGGTTCTCAACCTTCTGGCCCTTTAAATACAGTTCCTCATGTTGTGACCCAAGCATAAAATTATTTTCGTTGCTACTTCATAACTGTAATGTTGCTACTGTTATGAATCGTCATGTAAATATCTGATATGCAGGATGGTCTTAGGTGACCCCTGTGAAAGGGTCGTTCAACCGCCAAAGGGGTCGAGACCCACAGGTTGAGAACCGCTGCCTTAGAGTGATGGTAGGTTTCACTGGAGCCTCCCCATCGATCCACATCTTCCTTAATGGCCCTCTGTGACGCGGCTTACAAACTCAGACACTACCAGACCGGCTTCGAGTCTTCTGTCAGGATCACTCTCGCCAGTTTCTTCTCTTTCCCTAGATTGTTTCAAAGCAACTGGCCAACAGTGCGCTCGCTCCAGGCCAGCGGCAGCTCCTCTGCTCTCTATTCTCCGCCGCTCAGCGCATCCCCATTACGCTGCACCTGGCCCAGCTCCAGGCGCGGGGGGCCAACCCCCTGCAGGTCCCGCGCACCCATTTGGGAAGTGGGTAGGGGCGCAGACCTTTAGAAAATAGACTCCATCAACACGCGGTTGCCGTGGCAGGTGATGAATCAGGGGGATTAAACTTCCAGCGAGTGAGAGTTGTTAACACCGCAAAGCCTCCACCAAAAAGGTTTCTGCGTGCTTTTCCCTGGGGGTTTTCAGAAATAAAACGAACCTGCCTCAGGTGACTGATGGGGACAGAGGAGAGGACTTCGAAGTTCCTCCCCATCCTGAGTTCCTGCTGTTGGCCTCTCCGTGACTCTGCTCTCTGATGTCAGAAGCAGGCGTGTCGTTATGTTGTGACGGACGCACCCACCTGCATTCTCTGTTGCCCCAGTCTTACCGAGGGGGTGAGGTGGGCTTCTTGTACACCCATCAGAGACATATCTGAAGCCTACTCTGGTGTGCGTAGTAAGTCTAGGAACCGGATGGCCTTTTACTTCTTGTCCCTGGATAACAACTAGGCACCTGTGTCCTGGATTTGCTGATTTTCTTTGCCCACGTTCACGTTTCCAAGTTTTGCGTGAGTGGGCACGCTTCCAAGGCATTGAAAGTCTCCTGAGAAAGCATTAAGCCATGAAGCTGTTTGCCGCAGAGGGTAACTGAACCCGGACGCGTATTCCTATGAAGCCTCCTGAGTTTAAAAGCCGAAGGGGGTCGACTCTCACCATCCTGCTCAGCACAGGTGTGTTGTGTGGGTTGACTGGGTTCGTGCCACTCCAGTAATTCACTTGCTCCGAGATAGGCTCAGTGCCAGGGAGACTCCCAAAGACACAGGACAGTGTTGGGGGTGCAGCGGTGAGCACAGCGCCGTCTTCTAAAGCTGTAGCACATTCTGCAACAGAGGAGGAGAGAGCGGGGCAGAGGGAGAGGGGTGACTCACGGAGCCAGACACCCAATGCTTCTAGCCAGCCCCACCCTCACTGCTTCACAGCTGAGTGACCTCATCAAATCTGCTGGCGACTGCATCGTGGACCTCCCACCTCCAGAACCGTAAGAAATAAATGTTTGTTGTTTGATTTAAAACTTTTCAATCCTGCTAAGCCTTGGTTTCCTACTCTGTGGAATGGGGATAAATCTAAGATTGCTGCAAAGGGCAGGTGAGCAAATGAATGTGAAGTGTCCGACCACTGCATGCAGTGGCCAGGGTGCATGAAGCGTGCCCTGACTCCTCCGGGCCCCTGGATTGGGCGGGGCTGTGCCATTTAAGGTCTGACTCAGAGCAGGGCTGTGTTCAAAGCTCTATTTCCACTAGAGAGGGGAGAGGGGATGCAGCAGCCCCAGGCTGTTGGTGGCCACCTTGCTCTCACCTGGGAATGATGCCAGCACAGAGGGAAGGAAGCAAAGCCAGGGGGCAGGAGGGATGCTTCCTGTTGACACCACTCCATGCCCAGCACCCACGGGAAGAAGGCTGAGTGCTGCGTGAGCCACCAACACCATCCTGCCGTCAATCCCAAATGGGCCAGGAGGTTGAGGGTTCGAGCCAGGAGAGCAGAAGAGCAAGAGGAGCAGAACATGCAGTGATTCTGATGAAGTCCAAGTACCACATCACTCCACGCTGCTCAAGCTGGAGGAGGCACAGCCCCGGTTCCGTGCAGGGAGGAGGCAGAACAAGAGGACCCCAGACAGCCCGGCCAGTGTGGCTCAGTGGTTGAGTGTTGACCTATGAACCAGGAAGTCAGGGCACATGCCTGGGTTGCAGGCTTGATCCCCAGTGGGGGGTGTGCAGGAAGCAGCAGATCAATGACATCTCATCATTGATGTTTCTATATCTCTCCCTCTCTCTTTCTCTCTGAAATAAAAATATTTTTTAAAAATATCTTTTTAAAGAAAGAGTACCCAATAGATCTTTCTGAAGCAACAAGCTTATCACAACATTTGGAAGAATCAATCTATATTATAAAAAGCCGGTGACCATAACGCCATGATGACCAAATGACTGATCACCAGGAGGTGCATTGATGGGTCGGTCCCACCAGCATGGCGGGTCTGGGTCTCATGTGATTTCGCACGCTGGGCCTCTAGTACTTTAATAAAAAAAGAAGAGCAGGGAAGGGAGAAGGGCTCCGGGGAAAACAGTCTGGTCTCTGAAGCTTCACCCAGGTGAGGCCAAGTGGTGGGCCTGCAGCTGGGGTGGCCTCTCCTCTTGCCCCTCAGGTGGCTCCAGGGCATCCTCCAAGTTCACCAGGGATTTTGGGTTCCATGCTCCTGAAGGCCACGGAGATGCCAGGCACCCTTCTGATATGAATCCCATGCAGAGAATGCTCCCACAGTTGGCACCTCTCCATAACCCACTGGATCAAGTCCTCTGGCCCCGGGATCCTTGCATACACAGGCTGTACTCCTTGCACTGCCGCCACCATAGCAGTTGTGTCCAGCCTCTGACCGATCTCCCCACACCCTGTGGCCAATAAGGTCATGAGCAGATTTCTCATCTGAAGCCTCAAGACTAAGGGGCAGCAGGTTGATATATTCAAAGCACTAAAGGAGAAAAGCTGCCAACCAAGAATCCTCTATCTGCCAAAACTCTCCTTCAGAAATGAGGGAGAAATGAAGACATTCCCAGATAAACCAGAGCTGAAAGAGTTGTTTGTCACCAGAACTGCCCTGCATGAAGGAAGTCCTCAGGCTGGAAAGAAAGGACACTGGTCAGTGACTCAGCCTCATGAAGAAGTAAATATCTCTGTTAAAGTTAATACATGGACATTATAAATGCTGGTACTCTTGTAATTTTGGTTTATAGCTACACTTCTTGTTTTCTACTTGATTTCAGAGACTATTTTAGTATTTAAAAACCCAATTGTTAACTATGTTTTTGGACACTGCATACATGTGTGGTTTTTGTGACATTAAAAAAAAAAAGAAATGCAAATTCTCCCACAGAAAGCTTTCAAAGGTAATATGCCAGAAGCCAATTCCAGCATGTCATAATTGCAAGAGTTTCATCGAAAGGTTGATGGAACTTGGGGACTCAACAAGGGCTGAGTCACATATGTTGTCACCTGTTGGGAATGGCTGATAGCATTTCCCCAAACCTGAAAAGGGATGATTGCTTGCTGCCAGACACTAAAGGGCATCTTAATCTACATGTTATTGCCTCCTACTGGCCAAATACCTGAACAGCCATAGGCTAATTCTCCCATTCTGACAATGGACTCTGTAAATGAACCCTCACTCTTTGATATGTATATCTCTGCCTCGCCTCAGGACAAGTTGTGTTAATAAAAAGCGTGGGGTCCTGAGACCAGGAGATCTTAGTTTCTTTAACTAGGCTCCTCTGACCCCCAAATGCCTTTCAAAATTACATTTCGTCTCTGGACTCTTACTTAAGTTATACACAGCCTTTCTCCAGATTGCTAAACTCTTCTAGATGCTGGAACAAGAACCCCAGCAGTAATATATGTCTTTAGTAAATGTGTTAAGGAGGCAGAGAGAGCCGGGCTCTCTGGCCAGTCTCTACTACCTCTCTCCCCAGAATCCAGCTTCTCATCCATGATCCTGTCTCCCTACTGTTTGTTGTTGTTAATCTTCACCCAAGGATATTTTCCATTGATTTTTTTAGAGAGAGTAGAAGGGAGAGGGAAGGACAGAGAGAGAAACATCGATGTGAGAGAGACCCATCGATTGGTTGCCTCCCACACACACCCTGACTGGGACCAGAGATGGAGCCTGCAACCAAGGTGCATGCCCTTGACCGGAATCGAACCTGCAACCTTCAGTCTGTGGGCCAAAGCTCTAACCACTGAGCAACCAGCTAGGGCCACCTCTCTACTTTTTATAAATCCTCCTCGCCCACTCCTACACCACCTCCAGCACCCCCACCTCACTTTCCGGAAACCAGCAAACCTCCCATGGGAGCGTCCTAAGCTGCTGTTAAGCCGTACCAGGCACTGATCAGCATTTCTAAGAACTGTGGAGGCCGTTAGCTTGAGGGAAGTGCCTTTCCCCACTTGTGTTCATCAAAACTTGATTTAAAGGAGAAAACCTACAGGAGCATCTGAAAGGAGGGAGGAGGAAGAGGAGAAAGAGGAAGGTGAGGTTTGGGAATGGGCTCTTCTCCTTGCAGAGCAGGGAGTGAATAGCCGCCCAGTATATTCACCCCGGGAGGAAGGAGATGTCAGGCATGACCGCGGGATGTGAGGGGCAGGCGCTGACCTCAGCTTTCTGCGGAAGCTCTGAGAACGCAGCAGACACCCCGAGCCTCGCTCTCCGGACATGTAGGAGGATGCACCCATCCTTGCCTTCCCATGTCTCGGTCTTCCAGGCTCCACCCTCCCAGGCCAGGCTGACATTCCCAGGGTCACACCTCTCCAAAGAGGAACAAATCATTAAAGGACCTGGATTCCAAACGAAGTCAGTGTGCAGGGAGCCGCTGCCTAAAATCCCCCTGGAGCCCAACGCTTCTCGTGGCTCCATTAACCTTGACTGTGCACTTCATCAGATGCATTTTAAAGGGGCCAGAGGGTGGACGGAGCCTGAAGTCCACTGAGTGCATCCCACGGGCCAGGAGCTTCAGGTGTGTAATTTTACTGAATTTTCAGGGTAGAATAGGCAGGTGCTGTCATTCCCTTTTCTAGATGAAGAAACTGAAGCTGAAGGTTTTTAAACGACTTCCTTAAGGTCACAACACCTAATGAGAAGCAGAGTCGGGGGATGAAGCCAGACCCATCTGATTCCAAAATACCTCGGTTTCCCTTCTTCCGGGTTTTTCATCAACATGAAAGCCTGTTAACTCCTATAGACCAAGTTCACATATTCCTAAGTGAAGGCTTGATGGAGAGAACCTCAAGAAAATCATTTTCACAGGAGAAAAAGCTCACATACTGAACTCAGTTAAAAGCACCGACCCCTCCCCATCACTCAAAACACTGCCCGCGCCCTGCCACTCTCACCTCCGAATTGATTTGCTCCTGGGTGTGTTCAGAAAGGACAAACGATCATGACCTCTCAGTGGGCAGCAGAATGTCTGTGCACATGTAGGGAAGGGCTCCTTTGTGAGAACATGTGGTCCAGGCCTCACCCCAGCACAGGCTCCAAGCAGTTTAAGACCACTCACTCACTGAGGCAGTCCCCACACCCAAACAAGACAGGGCCCTGGTGCATGCAACGCCATCATTCACCATTTCGGAAGCCAAAATAAATTGATCTGGGTAACCGCCCCCCCGCCACGACCCTCACAAAATGTAGACTCAAACAGCAAAAGAACCTAACTCCTTCCGTTCTAAAGCCAACACCCAAATGGGCTCCCTGTGCTCACCCCGTTAATGAGCTCTCCTCACCACCAAGTGAAGGACTGAACAAACATCTTTGACTAAAAAGAAAAAAGAGGGGTGACCGTCATCACCTGCCTCGTCTGGAAAGCCGGCACAGGGTCTGAGGGGGCTGGCTCCATGAACCGTTTCTTTCAAAAAAGGTACTTTTTAACTGGCAGCCAGCTTTTTTTGTCAAATTTCTAATTTGACCTTCCCAAATTGCATCTTGGGTCTCTATTAGGAGGTGGCGTGGGAGGGTCAACTCTAAAAGAGAAGAAATAACTGCAGATTGAAGGAAGTCAATGGGCTCTAGGATTTTTGTTCTTTTATCCGTTCTTCTGTCCCTCGTAAGTAGGGCCCAGAGGTCTGCCCAGCTGGCCAGGGTGGCTCAGTTGGTTGAGCATCATCCCCACTGGAAGGTTGCCAGTTAGATTCTGGGTCAGGGCACATGCCCAGGTTGTGGGCTTGATCTCTGGTAGGGGCTGTGCAGGAGGCAGCTGATCAACGTTGCTCTCTCACATCAATGTTTCTCTCTTTCTCCCCCTCTCCCTTCTTCTCTCTCTCTAAACATCAATTTAAAAAAATCTTTATAAATAAACTCACTTTGGTAATATTTACTGAGCGGATACTATAGTGTCCAGTAAGTCATGTAGCTGATGCTGGGGATGTAGCCGTGGACAGAACAGCTAAGTCCCTGTCCTTAAGGAGTGTACATTCTAGTCAGTGGGCAGAAAAAGAAACCTAATATCATCTATAATAATAAAAGTATAATATGCTAATTAGACTGGACAGCCGAACAACCTTCAGGATGTCATTTCGGACATCCTTCCGGATGACCTTCCTGATGAAGCTGCAGTGTTGGGGACCGAGGCAGAGTGGTTAGGGGCGATCAGACAGGCAGGCAAGTGGTTAGAAGCCAGTGGTCCCGGATTACAAGAGGGATGTCAGACTGCCGGGATTCCTGCGGGATTGGGCCAGGCTTAAACCGGCAGTTGGACATCCCCTGAGGGGTCCCGGATTGTGAGAGGGTAGAGGCCGGGCTGAGGGACCGTCCCCGTCCCCCCCCCACCCCCCGCATGCATTTCGTGCACCGGGCCTCTAGTATCATATAATTTTAGGTGTTGATAAGCCTGCCTACAACGTACAGCAGAGTAAGGGCTGGAGGGTGATGAAGTGGGAGGCTGCTCCTCTTTTAGGCAGGGCGACGAGGCACCGCCTCTCTAACCACTTGGCATTTGAGCAGAATCCTGAATGAGAGGCGGAAGCAGCCAAGTGGATATTTGAGGAAGGAGCCTTCCTGCAGAGGGAACAGGGCAATGCGAGGCATCCCAGTCAGAGAGACAAAGACTTGGCTCCTCAGGTCGAGGCTGAGAAAGCTGAGGGCCAGGGCGGTGGAGACCCCGCCAGACGCCCAGGGTTTCAGGGTGTGGACAGGAGTAAGAGGCCTGGCCATAGTCCCAGCGACTCCGTCAGGGAGCTGACAACCCGAGACAAAGCTGTCGCCGCCTTCACGGTTTTCTGAGACCCGCATTTCTCTGGCTGTGAAGATCCTTTGACCTTTTCCTGTAAAATGGGGCTTGAATTGTGTGTGCACCTCCGAAATGTCTTCTCTGCCTACACTGTGCCTGGGAGGGGGCAGCAGGCAAAGCCGAGCCAGGGCCCCGCCTTTGTGCACAAAGTGCCCACTTCCCTCGCACTAAATATTGTTTTTGCTCAGGCGGTAGCTAAATTACAGGCCACTTTGCAGCGTGAGTGCGCCCCGCTGTAGTGTGTGTATTATACTGAGCCATAAAATGTTTTGAAGTTTCTTGGGATGGGAATAGGTATGAAATTACAGCCCATTATTATTATATATTTCTTTTCATTACTCTTTGTTATATTTCTCAGGTCTAACCAACATAATTCTTACTCCGCTGACTGTTTACAACCTGCAGCTGTAAGAAGCGGGTCCCCGAGTTCCCTGCGGTCATCATTTACGGGGCTCTACTTACTCAGCTCTTTCATCTTTCCTCATGAATCCAGCTCCTCCTCCATCACTGTGGCTGCTTTTCCCCAAATGCGCCCTCCATTTGTCTGTACCTGGAGGTGAGTAGGTGCTCGGAGCCCAGCACAGCCCTGCAGGTGGCTCAGCAGGGCTGTCGCTGCTCCGGGCGTTGCTTAGCTGATCCATTTCCACTTCCTCTGGGGACCCCATTTCACTCCAGACGGGAAAGAGAGCACGAAGGGGGGACAGCACAGATGTTACCCAGACCCAGAAAACGGCTCCAGACGCAGCCACAGGAAGATGGGGTGGCGAAGGCGGGGTCATTTTCTCCTCCACGTGGGTGCCATGGACAAAGCGGGTCTTATTTGCAGAAGAAACATGTTCTCTTTAAATGGTATAAAACCTGCCTCCGGCCGGCTGGTGTGCCTCGGCGGTGGAACATCTACCCAGGAACCGAGAGGTCGCTGGTTCGATTCCCGTCAGGGCACCTGCTGGGGTTGTGAGCTTGATCCCCGCTAGGGGGCGGGCAGGAGGCAGCCGGTCGGTCGATGATGTTCCTCTGTCATGGATGTTTCTCTCTCTGTCTCCCTCTCCCTTCAACCCTCTCTAAAAATCAATGGAAACATATACTTTTTAAAAAACCTGCCTCAGACTGAGCTTTCTGGGGTCCTCTCCTTCGGAAGTACCTATGAAATATAGTAACCTCCATCTTGGGTAAAAACTGCTGTTTAAAATTTTAACCCTGCCATCCTGGCTTCTGTAAACATTTGCTTCCTTAACAAATAGGGAAAATAAGATACTCCCCATTCCAGAGAGGCCATAACTATGCCCCAGACAGAGTTGTCAGTGCTGGCGCCAGGCCTTGAGAGATGGTCTCACGGCCCTGTCCCAGCACACAGGACTTTTTCTCAGAAGGCCCGGAAGTCTCATTCCAAATTTGGAAAACAAAGAACTGAAAAACATATAAATTAAAAAGACTTCCACCATATTGGGCCCCAGAATTTGAGAAGCAAGAGGTCCTCTGGGCCGGCTAGTGCTAGCGAAAATGAACAGGACTCCAAATAAATTTGGCTTATTGATTAAGGCATCTTCTGATTACAGTATAACACCTAGAGCCTCCTGCACAGTCAGGCGAGACACAGGGCGGGGCATGTCCTCCCCCTACATGCTGAGTTCACAGCTTGCAATCAGCGGTTTCTCCAGACCTTGCTCACCTCTGCACAGGCTCCCCCCTCTCCTGAGTCGCATACAGCGCACTTTCCTAGCGACTCCCCCACCACGATGTGGGATTAATTCTCCTTTTCACGAGCCGGCCAGTGTATGGGAGGGCGGAAACCACCTCGCCAGATCGCTCCTATGAGTTCACATGCACCAGGCACACCCGCCTGCGGCAATTCTGTTGCATCTCCGAATCTTGCATGCCCTCCCCACCCGGGCCCGCATTTATCACGGAGTAGGCATCTGACAGACTCTTGGGAAATGGCCCGAGAAGTGCATTCGACCATGTTTTTATACAGCCCCGGGCTTGTTGCCTCCTTCTCCTCCCAGCCATGATTCGGGATACGTTACTTAGCCACCCGGACCTCAGCTTCCTCAAACCCAAGGCAGAAGCATCTCACTGGGGGTTTGTGAAACACGGTGAGAGAGTGAGAGGCCGTAAGTAAAGCCCGATACACAGCATGCGTTCACACAAGGTTTGTTTTTCTCCCCAGGAGGGAAAACCCATAATGGTGCTGGCCCTGGTAGACCTCACAATCTCATGCTACAAAACTCCCGTAATCATCGCTATTTAGGGAAAGTTAGTGTTTGGAGGGAGGAGAAAAACTCACGTACACTTTAATCCATTACCAAGACAGCGCAGAAGTTTACAATCTACCTTTGATGTGCAGTTTGGAGAAGGCGGTCCCAAATACTTGAGGGATCGTCTCTCCCCTTGATGTGATGTTGGAATTTAACTCCCATTAACCGTTAAAGGCATAATGAGCCGGCATCCGGGGGGAAATATACCCTCTAGTGCTTAATGAACACAAAATAAAACATTTCCTTTTATCTTCGACATCTACCAGAGTCATTTGAATAATGATATTCATATTCATGACTCATCAGACCCTTCCGCCAGCTCAGTGTTGTCACTAAGGCCCCTATGAAATGCCAATAACTTCGCCGAGATCTTTTTGATGATATTATGGTGTGGAAGCTGCTGCTGCAGATGACTCATGGGGTCACAGGTCAATAGAAGGTAAAAAACATTCTATGGCACAGTAGCTGTGTCTTTCTACTCAAACCAATGGGATTTGGTGGCCACATAGAGCACAAATCACCTTTAATTGAGCAGAGACCCTCTGCCACCGGATAGGATGAAAACAGGGCAGCGGCAATAATGAAGGCCGTGAGGGTCTGCGGGGGCCCAGCTGGGGCTAGAAGGACACCTTGGGAGTATAAAAAAGGACTGGGGCTGGGGGGGGGAAGAGTTTAGGTCAGTCGTTCTCAACCTGTGGGTCGCAACCCCTTTGGTGGTCGAATGACCTTTTCACAGGGGTCGCCTAAGACCATCCTGCATATCAGATATTTACATTACGATTCATAACAGTAGCAACATTACAGTTATGAAGTAGCAACGAAAATAATTTTATGGTTAGGAAGGTTGAGAAGGTAGACCCTAACGCAGAGATTACATAGCCAGTGTGGGGAAGAGACCTAATGTTTGTTTGTTACCTCCCGTGTGCCAAGTACTTTACTTGTCATCTCATTTAATCCTCCCCCTAATCCTGTATTTTATTTCTCTCGAGGGAAACTGGCAAGCCGGAGGAAAATGAGATGCAGAGAGAGCCCTCCAACTCCCCCATTCTTTCTGCACACACATCATCTCCGTTCATTCGCTGATCAAACATTGATAACAAAGCAGATTTGCAAGTGATTCTATTTAAGACAAACGGATGGGTACTCGGGCCTCTGCCTGCAGTAGTTCACTTAGAAAATAAGGGAGAGGAAAGGAAATGAGTACTTTCCAATGAATGGGCAAACATGGTCCCGTCAGCAGCTAAAACCAATGAAAGCAGCAGTGCAGGAGGACCGAGGCACAAGGCACTTCTGAGATGCTGGTAATGTTCTGTTCCCTGCCAGTGCCTTTTTTGATGTTCGAATTTTTAAAAATTCACCAGACTGAAAAATATTACATATTTATTGTCTTTGTGAGGTGTGAATTATTTTACACAAATAAGAAGTCAAGCTCATTTATTTACTCAACAAAAGTGTATGTACATATTAGATACCAGTCACTATATATGATGCTAAGGATCTAGAGATGAATTAGTTATTCTTGATTACGGTCCGCCATGGGCATGAGCTAGAGTAGGAGGAAGACAGCCATGAAAACAGATAACTACAATGCCCCCTGATTCCAGGAATGGTTTAGGGATGGATGGAGCGCTGGAGCTATAGAGGAAGAAGCTGTGAATGATGCATTGAAAAGCTACACCAAGAAAGCTTTTGTGATCAGAAAGTTCCTCTCTTCAGACATCATGTTGTCGAAGATGTCAAATAAGCAGTTGGAAACTTTGATTTAAGACATGAGGAAGCTTGGGGCTGTACATATATGTATGTGTAGGTTCACAGTTCCATATGGTGATGGTTGAAGTTGCAGAGATGAGATCACCAATAGAATGTGTTTGGACAAAAAAGGAAGGGACAGATGATGGAACTCTGACAGGAGAATTCGAGTGGACGGAGAAGGAAAAGCTTGCAAAGAAAACTAAAAAAAAAAAAAAAAAAAAAAAAAGTAAGTCAGAGAAGTAGGAAGAGAAAGAGGAGACTCATGTCTTATGAGCAGAGGGACAAGAGAATGTCAGAGCATTGAGTTTCATTGTCAAAAGCCATTGCAAGATCAAGTAAGACTGGTACAGTAAGTTCTCACTTAACATCATTGATAGGTTCTTGGAAACTGTGACTTCAAGTGAAACAATGTATGTAATGGCACACACAAGCTAATTAGTAAAATTCTGTGGCACACCAAAAAAAAAAATATATGTATATTTTTTGCCAATCTGACAAAAAGAAAATAGGTATAATTTTGGTTCATTCACACCAGACAGCTATTGTTGTGTTGGTTGTTGTCATTTTTAAAAAATTGATAATCTAAAGGAAAAGAGGTTAGTGTCCCGACTAAATAGTCAGGTGCTGCACATTTTAAAAATTCTTGCAGCACACCAGCGTGCTTTTGCCGGCACATGGGCTGAAAAGCGCTGCCATAGGCTAACTAACACATGCAAGAATTAAGTTGTAATGGCATCTTATGAACGTTATAACTAAACAACATTAAATGAAACGGTACTCAGAGACCTGCTGTATATGGTTTTGACAATTAAGAGGTCAGTAGAAGTCAAAATGAAACTATTTTTAAAAATCTGGCTTTGATCAGAATAAAAAAGGCTATGACTATAGATTAGTCTTTAGAGATATTTGGTGGTAAAGTGAAGGAGAAAGGTAAATTACTTTGAGCATGATTGTAGGCTAAGGGGAAGGAGAAAACTAAGCAACCGTTGAGTGGCAGGAGGTCCCAAAGTCAATGGGGTGGGGTAGAGAAGTCTCCAGAGATGATTGTTTTAAAGGTGTCTGCTCTTCTAAGCGAGGTCCAGACAGGTAGCATCATCAGCACCTGGGAACTTGCTAGAGATGCAGAATCTCAGGGCAAATTGCAGGTGTAATGAAGCAGAATCCACATTTTAACAAGATCCCCAGGCGATCATAGCTTCTAACCCTCACAACAAGCGGTGAGATGGGCATTACTGCTCCCGTTTTTACCAATAATGAGACTAAGGCTTCAAGAAGTTGCCTGAGATAGCACAGCTGATTAGCAGCTGAGCCAACATTCAATCCCAGCACTTTCTGACTCCAATGCTCCTTTCAAAAGGTAGAAAAGTAAGTTCAGAGGAGTTTTTGCTTTCACTCCATTCAGAATTGTTTCAGATGCTAGAACGCCGCCAGCGATCAATCACAGATATGCAGCTCTAGTGCCGCCGCTGTGTTTGTTGAGACTGGGACGCTCGCATCCCTCTCTGAGCCCTTGGCTTACTCGCCAGAAACCACCTCGGCAGGGTTGAACTTCACTTCGCAAAAAACCCTGCGGCTTCCTATGGCGAGAGGCATGACGAGAACCTCCCTGCTCTCTCTTCTCCAGTGGAGGGTCCCAGCACGGCGTAAAGGGCGCGCGGCATCCTGGGATATGTAGTCCCTCAAATGAATGGGGTCGGGGCTGATAGTGAACTACAGCTCCTCTGGCCGGGAGCATTGGTGGCGGCGCCGGGGAAGAGCGGCGCTCTGGGAAGGGACGAAGTTCTGTGCCACCGCCGAGGTAGTGGTCTAGGCGGGCGCTTCCTCCGCGCGCGCTCCCCTTCCCCGCGCCCTCCATGCGCCCGCTCTTCGCGGTGGGCCTGGTGTTCGCTGGCTGCTGCAGTAACGTGATCTTCCTGGAGCTCCTGGTCAGGTGAGTGCCCCCCTCGGTTCCCGGGGCTGCACCGAGAAAGCCGGAGGGGCGTCCGCACGCGTCACCCCCACGCGCCGCGGGGTCGGCTCTGCGCGCCTGGAACCCTGAGAGTCCACTCCTTCACCCTGCGCTCCGCCTGCTGTCCCACCAAATAGTTTCACAGCATCGCTCGCAGAAACACTCGGGGTGTTGCTGGCATCACCCCCTTTTCACACACGGGGGGATTGAATCCGGGGGAATTTCTCACGTGACTGGCCTCAGGTTGGCAGGAGCTTGTGGCAGACCCCAAGGTTCCTCTAGCTGTTTTCTCGGGTAATAATGCCACGTTTGGCTAAAGCAAAGCTTTTCGAGTTATAATGCAGTCTGGTTTTGCACACGCTGCAAAGAAAGTGTCATGTGTATTAAAGTGCCTCCAAAGCATTTGTTTTGCTACCCTTACAGATCAGATGGCCATGAGGACTTTGCCCAAACATTACCTCTCAGTGATGTAGGTGAATCAATTCTTATTTATGTATATGGTCCGTCTAATTGACCCAAGAGAGCATTTCCAGCTTTAAGATATTAGTCTTTAAATTGGGAGGCATGTATTTTGAGACCTAACTTTCTAAATTAAGATTGGGGGAGTGGATAAAAACATCTGTGGTACATTTATACAGTGGAATACTACTTGGCTGTAAAAAAGAAGAAAATCTGACCTTTTGCAGCAGCATGGATGGACCTGGGGAGTATTATGCTAAGTCAAATGAGCCAGTCAGAGAAAGACAAATACCATATGATCTCAGGTATACGTGGAATGTAATCAACACAATCCCTTGACAAACAAAATAGAAACAAGCATAGGTACATAACAGATTGACAGCTGTCAGAGGGGAGGAGAGTTGAGGGCCGGGTGAAAAAAAGTGAAAGGATTAAGGAAAAAAATTATATATATGACACATAGGCAGGTACAACAGTATGGTGATAGCCAGGTGGAAAGGAGGGGTTGGGAGGTGGAAGTGGGCAAAGAAGAGGTAAGTGGGAACAGGAATATACTTGACTTTGGGTGGTGAGCGCAGTATGCAGATGATGTTTTTATTGAGTTGTACACTTGAAACCTGTATGGTTTTATTAACCAGTGTCACCCCAATAAATTCAATTAAAAAAGAAAAAAAGAATGGGGGTGCCAAATGGAAGCTTCCAGTGGTGAGCAGGAGGTACTACACACAG
Source organism: Myotis brandtii (assembly GCF_000412655.1). Lineage (NCBI taxonomy): Eukaryota > Metazoa > Chordata > Mammalia > Chiroptera > Vespertilionidae > Myotis > Myotis brandtii. The sequence goes on from NW_005354938.1 coordinate 1,108,470, forward strand.
ATGTCAAATTTTAATGTTGCACACCTGAAACTTATGCAATGTTAGCTAAAAGGAAGGAAGGAAGGAAGGGAGGGAGGAAGGAAGAAAGGAGAAAAGAAAAGAGAAGAAAAGAAGAAAAGGAAGAAAAGAAGAAAAGAAAAGAATGGCTTCACCAAAGGGAAACTAGGATGGCATGCAAATAATGTTGAGTAATAATGTGCAACGTTCAATGGGTGCAAACTGTTACAGAAAAAGCACCAGGTGTCCTGAAAAAGGCTCAGGACTGAAAAATCTCGAAATTATGAACTTCATTCTTGGCTCTGTCATACCCAGGTTGGGTGACCTTTTCAAATCATTTCGCTTCTCTGGACCTCCTCCTCCTGCTGTAAAATGCTATTTATGGCGCTATCTACCATCATGTTTCTGAGTCTACATGTTATCTCCATTGACCCTCAGGACAATCTGTGTCCAGTATAGGTCAAGAATTATAATGTCTGTTTTACTGAAAATGGAACAGTTCCCAAGAAGTTAGATCGTCTTTTACTTCTTGTAAGTGGCAGAGACAAAATTGGAATCCAGGGTATCTAAACTCCTAGTCCAGCGGTTCTCAACCTGTGGGTTGCAAACAATGAAAATACATCCTGCATATCAGATATTTACATTACGGTTCATAACAGTAGCAAAATTACTGAAGTAGCAACGAAAATAATTTTATGGTTGGGGGTCACCACAACATGAGGAACTGTATTAAAGGGTGGCGGCATTAGGAAGGTTGAGAACCTGTTAATTTTGAACTTGAGCAGCCTATAGGTTTTGGTCACCCAGTTTCTCATGTGGTGCTCACTAAAAATATATTTTATTTTCCTGATACCATTGATTAAGTCATTCTGAAGCAACCAGTTTATTTAAGGTAAACTCTGTGTGGGGTTAATTTTTGCAGTTACTGAGCTTGAAATTTTGTTATGCAGACAGTGTTGGTAAAGATCTGTCATTTGTCACTCTTTTCTTTTTAAAGGATAAAGTACTTAAAAAAAGAATAGTTTATTGATTTTTAGAGAGAGAGGGAGAGAGAGAGGAACATCGATATGAAGTGCAACATCGATCAGCTGCCTCCTGCACGCTCCCCACCGGGGGTCCAGCCCAAAACCTGGGTATGTGCCTTGACCTTGAATCTGACCGGCAGCTTTGTGGTGCACAGGAGGAGGCCCAACGAACTGAACCACACTGGCCAGAGCCATTTGTCCTTCTTGAGAGTAGGTGGCGAGGGATATAGCAATGTATCCTGCTGTAAGCTGGTACATTTCAAAGGAAGGTTACTTTGGAAATCATTTTTTTTAATGATTTCTGTTCTTTTCTTTTTTTTAAAATTTATCTTTATAGTTGAAAGTATTACATATGTCCCCCTTTTTTCCACATTGACCCCTGGCCCAGGCCTTCACTGCACTATTGTCTGTGTCCATGGGTTATGCAGATATGCATAGAAGTTCTTTGGTTAATCTCTTCCCACCCTCCACCCCCTCTAACACCCTGCCTTCCCTCTGAGATTTGTCGATTTGTTCCATGCTTCTATGCCTCTGGATCTGTTTTGTTCATCAGTTTATTTTGTTCATTAAATTCCACATATGAGTGAGATCATGTGATACTTGTCTTTCTCTGACTGGCTTATTTGGCTTAGTATAATACTCTCCAGGTCCCTCCATGCTATACCAAAGGGTAAGAAATCTTTCTTTTTTACTGCTGCATAGTATTCCACAGTGTAAATGTACCACAGCTTTTTTTATCCACTCATCTAACTTGGGCTGTTTCCAGATCTTCGCTATTGTAAATTGTACTGCTCTGACCATAGGGGTACATACATTCTTTCTGATTGGTGTTTCCGGTTTCTTGGGATATATTCCTAGAAGTGGGATCACTGGGTCAAATGGCAGTTCCATTTTTAATTTTTTGAAGAAACTCCATACTGTTTTCCACAGTGGCTACACCAGTCTGCATTCCCACCAGCAGTGTCCTAGGGTTCCCCTTTCTCCACATCCTCTCCAGCACTTGTCCTTTGTTGATTTGTTAATGATAGTTATTCTGACAGGTGTGAGGTGCTACCTCATTGTTGTTTTAATTTGCATCTCTCTGTTGATTAGTGACTGAGCATTTTTTCATGTGTCTCTTAGCCAGCTTTATGTCCTCTTTGGAAAAGTGTGTATTTAGGTCTTTGCCCATTTTTTAATTGGATTATTTGTAAGCAATCTATGAATTTAATGCAATTCCTTTAAAATACCAATGGCATATTTCACTGATCTAGAACAAATATTCCAAAATTTATATGGAACCAAAAAAGACCATGAATAGCTGCAGCAATCTTGAGAAAGAAGGACAAAGTGGTAGGGATCACAATACCAGATATCAAGTTATACTACAAAGCCACTGTGCCTCAAAACAGCCTGGTCCTGGCACAAGAACGGGCATATAGATTAATGGAACAGAACAGAGAACCCAGAAATCGACCCAAGACATTATGCTCAATTAATATTTGACAAAGGAGGCAAGAGCATATAATGGAGTAAAGACAGTTTCTTCAATAAGTGGTGTTGGGAAAATTGGACACATACATGCAAAAAAATTAAACTAGGCCACCACCTTACACCCTACACAAGAATGAAGTCAAAATAGATAAGACTTACATATAAGTCATGAAACCATAAAAATTCTGCAAGAAATCATAGGCAGCAAAATCTTAGACACCTGTTGTAACAATATGTTTGCTGATAGATCTCCTAAGACAAGGTAAAAAAGGAGAAAATAAACAAATGGGACTACATCAAAATAAAAAGCTGCGCATCAAAAGAAACCATCAACAAAACAACAAGAAAGCCCACTGCATGGCATATTTACCACAGATATATATGGTAAGGGGTTAATTTTCAAAATATTTAAAGGACTCATACAACTTAACGGATGGAAATTGATTTTAAAATATAAAAATGTGATAAAATCAGGCCAGCCAAATAAAGGTCAGAGAAGAATAGTGTCACATTTGTGTTGAATATGCCATTAAATTAAATCTTCTGAAAGGTTGTGTGAAGTCAGTTACGCTAGCAGCTGAAGGTCCTCTTTACTAGTTATGAGCACTCGGCTAAATTACTTGATCTCCCTAGTCTGTTTGCTCAACAGTAAAAGTGGGGTGGGGAGGTGATGGCTCCACCTGCCTCAAGTGGATTTGAAGGAGATTCACGTGCAAAGCCTGAAGCACATTCAGGCTTCCCCTCCCCTCTAACAACTTTTATTTCAGTGCAGGTCTGCCTTGTTTTATGGGTTTGTTCCTGAGAAGTTGTGGATAAATCTAACTTTACAGAATGTTTTCATGCATTATGGAAGCTTCTATTTAGAACGCTTTGAGTAATGTGTAAATAAATCGTCGCTCATTTATCCCTTTTGTAAATCGAGATTTTTGCATACAGCAATGGGCTTTCGTAAGGAGAGGGGTACATTTATGACTTTAATGAATGGTACATCAGATGAATAGCAGCTTTTTTCCTGATTTGCTTGTGCAACTCACGACTTCTCATGTTACAATAAAATAAGAGCTGGTTGGACTGGATGGTCTTTAAAGTTCTTTCTAGTTTTGGCCTTCTCAGAATTTGTGACTCTGCCTTGGGACATCACAGCTCATAAATCTATATAGAGCAGGAACTGTGCTTTTTATATGGCTTCCTTGGAACCCTTGGGTGCCGTAATAAATGGAAAGTAGAAACATGGAAATGCTAAAGTGAATTGCAGGGAGAAGCAAACATTTTAAATCATTTTTCCCAAATTGGAAAAACAAATGTAGGTTTTTTCTTTCTGATGTTCATGCCTATTTTGAGGATCTAAAATAAAATACAGGCCACAATGCAGTGTGAAGAGCAGATGTGAATGACTGAGGGGATATGCAGCAGCTAACTGAGTAGGCAAGGTATTGTGTGTTTTACATGAGGAAAACACTCTGAAACATTTTCTTTCCCCCATTTTATTCCAATCAAGTGCCTGGTATTGAATCAAATAGAAAAGTTTCCTAAATCTAGACTATGAGATAACAAAAGGCATAAAATATATGCCCAATTCTTTCTCTTCAAAGTTGCCTTTTTAAAAAATAAAAATTTTCCCTGGCCCACATGGCTCGGTTGGTTGGAGCATCGTCCCATCATGCACTGAATGGTCATGTGTTCGATTCCTGGTCAGATACATACCCAGGTTGTGGTTTCGATCCCCAGTCAGGGTGCATACGAGAGGCAACCAATAGATGTTCCTCTCTCACATGTATGTCTCTCTCTAAAATCAATAAAAGCATATCCTCGGGTGAGGATTTAAAAAAATTCTATATAAAAAGTTAGAATGAAATAAAATAAATTTGGATTCTTGCAAAAGAGAATTCAAAGTCAAAGAAACTGCTTGCAATTATGACTATAATTCCCAAAAATGAATTTCAACAAAACAAGTGATTTAGGGAAAAGGCTCTTAAGTTTTTACTCTGAAGTTTTAAAATGAATTAAGTTAAAGTAAATAATTCCATTGGTATCTACACAACAGTGTGTTCCTAAAAAGCTCTGTAAGTTCAATTTTAAAAAATGGAATCATGTGAGTGCAGTAGGGAAGTTTAACAATGCTATGGAAATAGAGCACGGAGATTAGAGTTGTCAGGGGGCTGATTGGATTTGTTGTTGGAGGTGTCCTAAATCCAGATCATGTTTGCTTAAAGTGAGGCATCCCCACATTCATTCAGGTGCTTGAGTGAAGGCCAGACACTGCCCAGAGAGTAGGGGCACCTTCCTCTAGTCATCCCTCTGTGGCACTGGGTCCTTACTATCTCATACTCCCTCATCCTGTCATCTCGGGGGCAGGGATCAGGTCTCATTCACATCTGTAGCTTCCTGGCAGCAAGCCCCTAACTTTACGCACAGTAGGTACTCCCTCATTGTTCTTTGGTTGAATCGACCTAGGCTTTTGGTAAAGAGAAATGGGAGGGAAAGCCGGGAAGCTTCTTGAGCCCTCGGGCTAAGTCTTGGGCTTGGCACTTTATGTATATTTTTTTCATTACATCCTCATGACAAGGTTGAAAACATGTCCCTTTTGATTTATAGGTGAGAAGAAAACAGTCAATATAAACGTATTTTAAAAGGTTACCATATTCAATTGAAGACCTTCTCATATGCAAGATGCGACATTTTGGTCCTCCTAGAGTCCCAGTCTGCCTTTTTCCCTGCTTGGCAGACACTGTGGGAAGTGCTTTTCAGGGACTGGCTTATTTGCTCTGCAGTAAAACCAATGAGATAGTAGGCACTCATACTGTTCCCATTTGAAAGATAAGAAAACTAGATGTAGATAGGGTAATCAACTTCCATGTCACAGGGTGACAGCTGCGTCTTGCATGTCACTGTGTATTTTTAGCCACTGGAGCGCAGTAATTCTCAACCCTGTGTCAGCACATAAAGATTACCTGTGCATCTTACACGCACCCTCACCCCTTCCAGCCTTTCCCCCAGACCTACCTTAGGGTTCTCAGCTCTGGCTGCACATGAGAATCCAGTGGGAAGCTTACAAAAGTACAGGACCTATCCCAGACCAATCCGGTCCGAACTGGGAGGGGAGGCTCCCAGCGCTCATGGTTTTAAGGAGCAGCCTAGGTGTGCAGACTGTGCCAGGAACTATCTAGAGCTCAGGTTCCTTCTCTAACTCATAGTGAGGTTAATGGCTTTAATTAGCTCCTTCAATGAGGTAAATGTCTTACATGATTATTTATGGATTCCTGCAGCCTTTCGCCCTGTCCCTTGAACGTAAGAGGTGCTAAAAGAAATCACCGAATTGAATATAAAGCTGTAGTTTTCATAGGCAGTGGAGCCTAAAGAGTAGCAACAGCTCTGCCTTAGATGTCAGCATAGCTCCGTACAAGAAAGGCTTGTGCTTGGAGCTATTTATTTTTATGCCTGATGGGTGTATTTTGGAATTTGTATGCTCGGCACTGCTATTCAATATTAAAACCACTAACAGAGGGTGGAGTTTTTTTGTTTATTTTAAAATAAATAGCATTGTATTAATATGTAGTAATATAATTACACCCCTCTACTCAGTATCTTTGGGAAATGCCTTGGGTGAAGGTGAAGATGCAGGATACGAAGGCTGAATTTTGTAATGTGGGGATGTGGGTAGTATGGGCAACCGGGAAGCTTCAGGAAAACAAAGGCAGCCAGCTGCTCACTTTGACCTTCATCCAGTGGTTGAGCAGAGCCTCATGGAGGACAAGCTCAAGAATAACACACACAGTTTGAGTAACTCCTTTCAGCGTGCCTCAGGGGGGATGCCAGAAGGAATTCTTCTCTTGTACATTTTCCCCTAAGTCACCGTGGAAGATTCCCCATCCCTTACTAGATCACTGAAGAGCTTCGATTGAATTTCATGAACATTCACTGAGTGCCTAATAGTGCTGTATCGTAAATCAGCCAGCTAGACAAGATGCCTTAATGAGCCAATTAGTTAGGAGTCATCTTTATTGCTCGCGGGTTCCGAGCAGATTACCTCTGTCAAATTCTGAACAAACACAGGAGGGAGTATTTCCTTTTTATATCCTTCTAGTTCTTTGTGTAAGTTATTTTTGTAGACAGCGTGTAACCTTGAGTACATCAATGAGGTAAATGTCTTACATGATTATTTATGGATTCCTGCAGCCTTTCGCCCTGTCCCTTGAACGTAAGAGGTGCTAAAAGAAATCACCGAATTGAATATAAAGCAGTAGTTTTCAGAGGCAGTGGAGCCTAAAGAGTAGCAACAGTTCTGCCTCAGATGTCGGCATAGCTCCGTACAAGAAAGGCTTGTGCTTGGAGCTGTTTATTTTTATGCCTGATGGGTGTATTTTGGAATTTGTATGCTCGGCACTGCTATTCAATATTAAAACCACTAACAGAGGATGGAGTTTTTTTTGTTTTTTTAATAGCATTGTATTAATATGTAGTAATATAATTACACCCCTCTACTCAGGATGGAGTTTTTTTCTCAGTATATTTGTGTTAAAGGTTGTGGAGAATAAGCAGTGTCCTCATTCTTTTCATTATTGCTTCTTACCCCTCTCCCCACCCCCATCTAAAACCCCCTTTTAGACATTTTTTCCTAGACATCCCCCCCCAGACGCATTGTATATGGGTTTATGTACTGGACATATATCTGTGCTTTATACTTACAAAATACTAAGCTTTCTCCCACCCTAAGAACCAGTTTTTGCCTCTACACGGGAGCGAAGGCAATGTCCCTGGATATGAGTCTTTGATTGACAATCGTCTTGGAGACTCAGGTCAGGAGGATATACTATAAATGTTTCCAGGAGGCCTGAGCATGAGCTGCGTAGGCTGACTAGGATCCTGAATGAAGTCCTCTTGGTTACGTAAGTGAAGATCTCAAAAAGAACATCTGACTGACCAACTGATATTTCATTGTGGTTTTAGTTGTATCAGAGCGGTCCTTCCCGATGGCCTGCTGTACCTATAGGAGAGTGAAATGAGGCTTGACGTTCTTCTCTGTGAGGTGTGTTGCTAAATGTATGCGATCCATGGGACATGAAAACCGAGAGGACAGTGGGTAATGGAAATCTATCCCCCTGTTACTCTGAACTGTCACTATAACAAGTCATGGTGGCCTTTATCTCAGTCTTTTGTGCCTTTTTCTTTTTGTCCCTCACTATGCAGGAAGCATCCAGGATGCGGGAACATTGTGACATTTGCACAATTTTTATTTATTGCTGTGGAAGGCTTCCTCTTTGAAGCCAATTTGGGGAGGAAACAGCCAGCTATCCCAATAAGGTATGTACATTGAAGTCTCTTTTAGCCTTGTTTGTCTTAAAATAACATCACCTAAGAATTCAGAAACACCAGTCAGAAAGAATATATCCACCCCTATGTTCATAGCAGTGCAATTTACTGTAGCTAAGATTTGGAAACAGCCCCAAAGCCCATCAGTGAGATGAGCGGATAAAAAGGCTGTGGTACCTTTACACACTGGAATGCTACACAGCTGTAAGAAAAGAAAGAACTCACCATTTGCAACAGTGGGCATGAACCTGGAGAGTATTATGCTAATCTAAATAAGCCAGTCAGAAAAAGATAAGTGTCACATTATCTCACGCATTTGTGGAATCTAATGAACAAAATAAACCGATCAAGAGGCATAAAAGCATGCAACAGGCTGACAAACTTCAGAGGGAAAGGGGGGGTTAGGGGTGGAAGGGGAAGATTCTCTGGGGAACTTATATGCATTTATGTATAACCCAAGAACACAGACAATAGGATGGTAAAAGCCTGGGAGAGGTGGGTACTGGGTGGAGGGGGTCAATGGGGAAAAAACACATACAGGACATCTGTAATGCTTTCAACGATAAAGAGAAATTTTTAAAAAATTAAGAGCTTTTCTGGTACTTATATAAAAGGAATATGAGATCCATTTATAAGATTTGTATCAAAGATATTAGTAGAGTTTATATTCATTTTCTGAATTTAATATGTTGTGAAACTCCAGGAGCCTATATTTAGAATAAAATTCCTACCACAACACTTTAAATAACTGTGACGGAGACAACAGTGTGTATATATATGAGTGTGTGTGTGTGTGTGTGTGTGTGTGTGTGTGTGCGCGTGCGCGCGCGCACGCGTATGTCTTGAGTCTGAGTGGTAGGTGATCAGTTAAAGGCCTAGTGCAGTGGTCGGCAAACTCATTAGTCAACAGAGCCAAATATCAACAGTACAACGATTGAAATTTCTTTTGAGAGCCAAATTTTTTAAACTTAAACTATATAGGTAGGTACATTGTTATTAACTTAATTAGGGTACTCCTAAGGCTTAGGAAGAGCCACACTCAAGGGGCCAAAGAACCGAATGTGGCTCGCGAGCCGCAGTTTGCCGACCACGGGCCCAGTGCGATCACCAATTTTTTAAATAGTTATGTACGCTACCCTCATGTTACCACATATGATAAGAGTGCTTTCATTGTTCCTTTTAAGAAATGAATGACTTTTGGAAATAGAGGTGGTAGTTGCACAATATTGAGAATGTACTAAATGCCCCTGAATTGTTCACTTTAAAATGGTTGATTTTATGTTATGTGAATTTCACCTCAATTAAAGTGATTGGGAATCTAAGGCAAAATTGTTGATTCCAGACCTCTGTCCATTGGTCCATATTTACATAATTGTACTCATGGGGCCAAATAGCAGTTCTTATAATAAACAATGTATCGAAAACTCAGTATTCTTGCTGTCAGAGACTTGAAATAAATATGTAATCCATCCAATTGTGAGTATGTTATGTAATAGAGTGTCACTTAATCTCTCTGAGGGGGTCCTTCTGGTATGAATGTATGTGGGGACTGGTTAAGGCTCGTCCTTGTTGGTATTACTTTGCAGCATTCCTGAGTAAGCTTACTATAGAAAACCTAGCTGAATTTTGTTATTAATATCATATTTTAAAATTCCCAATGTGATGCTAAATATTCTGAATACATTTTTTTTTTGTTTCTGTTGTCTTTCATATCTGTATAAAATTCTTTGCTCTCAAGACCAGCATGTACATCACGGGGAGCTCCAGCATTTTTCATTTCTTTGACCCTTTCTCTCTTTCCATTCTGGCTGCTTGTGTAGTTCAGGAACGTATTCACTTTCCTCTTAACTTTCATAACATTTCTAGAGGCCCAGTGCACAACATTTGTGCACTTGCGGGGGGGGCGGGTCCCTAAGCCCAGCCTGCGCCCTTTCACAGTCTGGGAGCCCCTCGGGATGTTTGACTGACGGGGAGTGGGCCTAAGCTGGCAGTCGGACATCCTTAGTGCTGCCACGGAGGTGGGAGAGGCTCCCACCACCGCTGCTGCACTCACCAGCTGTGAGCCCAGCTTCTGGCTGAGCGGCGCTCCCCCTGTGGGAGTGCACTGACCACCAGGGGGCAGCTCCTGCGTTGAGCGTCTGCCCCCTGGTGGTCAGTGCACGTTATAGCGACCGGTCATTCCACCGTTCGGTCGATTTGCATATTACCATTTTATTATATAGGATCCTTCCTGCACGGCCTTCTGCCTGTCACCTCCTCATCCCCTGTGTCAACTTCTTACCTGTGTAGCGTGGTACCCTCTCTCACAAGTGCTCAGGGGTCACTCCCTAACATTCTCTCTGCCATTAGGATCAGAGAGAAACCCAAACTCCCTAACCTGCCCTTGGAAGCTCACCATAACCCTTCCCTAACAACCATACTCAGCGTGTCCCATCTGTGCTGGCTTTTTATTCCCTATCTATGAAGCTGTAATGAAAATCTTGCTCATGTCATTCATTCCTGTGAGCAATTTCTGGGCTGTGCTATGTTGGCAACAATATGGAATATAGTTGGAATTTTTCCTGAAAGACCTCAATGAACTCACTTTATCTTTAAATGGCATCTTTTCAAGACAGGGACTAAGAAAATTTGGGAAGTCACCAATGGTATATGATTTAAAGCAGGAAAACAGCTATTGCCAGTAATTTTTTCATGTGTGTGATACTGTTCTGCATTGATAGGGAAGATAGCTTAGACTTGGTGCTATCGTATTCTTCAGATGTGCAAAGATGAAGGATGAGATCCCCGTCCTTCAAAGATCAGCATTTCATGACGAACATGGAACCCCCTATTTGCCTTTCCCCTGCAATCTTTAGCCATTTATTTTAAACTAGAGGCCCGGTGCACGGATTGGTGCACAGGGGAGAGGGGTACCTCAGCCTGGCCTGCGCCCTCTCACACTCTGGGACCCCTTGGGGGATGTCCGACTGCCGGTTTAGGCCCAACCCCGCAGGC
>NW_005354938.1:1121571-1124251 GCF_000412655.1 Myotis brandtii
TAGAAGAAGTATTTGAGAGAATTAACCATTTTTAAGTTCTTTAGAGGTGCATGAAAATTATACAAAGAACTGATACAATAATAAAAATTATTTTTAATTTTTAAAATTAAATATATTGAGGTAGCAATGAATTTGTTATTAATTATATACATTTCAGGTATACAAGTTACAACATCTGTATACTCTATTGTGTGTTCACCACCCAAGTCAAATCTTCTGTCACCCCATATTTTACCCCTTTTACCTTCTTTGGCCCCCCCTCCCCCCCACCACTTCTCCTCTGGTAACCACTATTCTGTTGTCCGTTTCTGAGAGTTTGGGGTTTGTTTTTTCTTATATCCCACATACAGGTGAAATCATACCGTTCTTGTCCTTCTTTGTCTTAATTTCACTTAGCATAAATATTCTGAAGATCCATCCACGTTCTCGCAAATGGGAGTATTTCACCTTTTCTTACGACTGAGTAGTATTCCATTGTATATATGTACCCCATCTTCTTTATCCAATCATCCATCAAAGGACACTTAGGTTGTTTTCATATTTTGGCTCTTGTGCAGGGAACATAGGGATGCACATATCTTTACAAATAAGTGTTTTCCAACTTTTTAGGTAGATACTTGGAAGAGGGATTGCTGGGTCATGTGGTAGCTCTGTTCTTAATATTTTGAGGAACCAGTCCACACTGTTTTCCATAGTGGTTGCAGCAGTTTACATTCCCATCAGTAGTGCCAGAGGGTTGCCATTTCTCCACATTCTCGCCAGCACTTATTTGATTTACTGATGATAGCCATTCTGACAGATGTGAGATGATATTTCATTGTGGTTTTAATTGTCATTTCCCTGACGATTAGTCATGCTGAGCATCTTTTCATATCTCTATTGTCCATCTATATGTCCTCTTTAGAGAAATGTCTGTTCAGCCTCAGCTTATTTCTTAATTGGATTGTTTGGTGTTTTTTGTTGTTGTTGAGTTTTATGAGTTCTTTATATATTTTCGGTATCAGCCCTAATCAGAGGTATCATTTGCAAATATCTTCCCCCATTCATTTGGTTGCCTTTTTGTTTTGTTGGTGGTTTCTTTTGCTATGTGGAAGCTTTTTAGTTTGATGTACTAGTAGACCCATTCATGTATTTTTGCTTTTATTTCCCATGCCTTTGGGGTCAAGTTCACAAAAGCCCCTCTGAGACCAAAGTCCACAAGTTTAGTGCCTATGTTTTCTTCTATGTATTTTATTGGTTCAGGTCTTATATTCAAGTCCTTAGTCCATTTTGAGCTAATTTTTGTTTATGGTGTCAGATAGCAGTCTAGTTTCATTCTTTTGAATGTGGCTTTCCAGTTTTCCCAGCACCATTTATTGAAGAGACTTTCTTTTCTCTGCTGTGTGCTTTTGTCTCCTTTGTCAACTATTAGTTGCCCGTAGACTAGTATGTGTTAGCTTATTTCTGGGCTCTAAATTCTGTTCCTTTGGTCTGCGTGTCTCTTTTTCTGATTGTTTTAGCTTTGTGGTATAATTTTAAGACAGGCAGTGTGATACATCAGGCTTTGTCCTTTTTTCTCTAGGTAGCTTTGGCTATTTAGGGTCTTTTGTGGTTCCATTTAGATCTGAGGGTTTTTTGTTCTTATTTCTGTGAAAAATACCATTGGGCTTTTGATGGGGATTGTGTTAAATCTGTATATTACTTTAGGTAATGGTCATTTTTAACAGTCTTAATTCTTCCAATCCATGAACATGGAATGTCTTTCCATTTCTTTGTGTCTTCTTCAGTTTCTTTCAACAGTGTCTTATAGTTTTCAGTGTACAGGTCTTTCACCTCCTTTGTTAAGTTTCTTCCTAGTTATTTTATCCTTCTTGTTGCAGTTGTAAATGGGATCGTTTTGTTTCTTTTTCTGGTATTTTGTTGTTAGCATATAGGAATACAGTGGATTTTTGTGTATTGATTTTGTATCTTGCTACTTTATTGTATTTGTCATTGTTTCTAATAGTCTTTTGGTGGAGTCTTTAGGGCTTTCTATATACAGAATTATGTTGTCTGCAAATAGTGACAGTTCTGTTTTGATACCTTTTATTTATTTTTCTCCCCTAATTGCTCTGGCTAGCACTTCCAGTACTATGTTGAATAACAGTGGCAAGAGTGAGCATCCTTGTTTTGTTCCTGATCTCAGAGAAAAAACGTCCAGTTTTTCACCATTGAATATGGTATTAACTGAGAGTTTGTCATATATGGCCTTTATTATGTTGAGGTACTTTCCTTCTATACCCATTTTATTGAGTATATTAATCATAAGTAGATGTTGTATCTTGTCAAATGCTTTTTCTGCATCTATTGATATGATCATATGATTTTTATCTTTTATTTTGTTAATGTGGTTTATCACATTGATTGATTTGCAAATGTTGAGCCATCCTTGCATCCTGGTAATAAACCCTACTTAATCTTTTTTTAAAAATATGTTTTTACTAGAGGCCTGGTGCACAGATTCGTGCACTGGTGGGGTCCCTCGGCCCGGCCTGCGGACATCCCCTGAGGAGTCCTGGATTGTGAGAGGGCGTAGGCCAGGCCGAGGGACCCCACTGGTGCATGATCGGGGCTGGGGAGGAACCACAGGAGGGCTCCAGGGCATGTTCAACCCGTCTCGCCAAGTCCCAATTGGCCAGACCCCAGCAGCAAGCTAACCTAC
>NW_005354938.1:1124508-1149238 GCF_000412655.1 Myotis brandtii
GGAACCAGACAGCCTCAATCACCTGCCTCGTTAGGCTTTTATTGTAGCAGCAGTTTGAGATGAAGTTTATCTTTTAGATACAATCAGTAGGGTGAGTAATCTTGGGAGGACACATGTGTTTGCAGTGTCCTTTAAGCAAGGACACTCAAAGATTAAGCATAAGGATTCCAGTAAACATCCAGGGATCTGCATGTGCACAGACTTGTTTGGAAAGGTCAAGGAATAATTAGGGGCATGGCCTTTGGCACTCCCCTAAGTCGGAATTTCAATAAACAGGGCAGTCTGCCTTCAGCACACTTTTTTTTTTTCTCGGAATTTCCTCCTTACAAACTTTCTAACCAAGTCTCCTGTGCTCCCCAACAGGGATTGAGCCCATAACCCGGTATGTGCCCTGACCAGGAATTGATCTGAGACCTTCTGGTGCATGGGTCATTGCTCAACCACTGAGCCACACCAGCTGGGCAACCCCACTGAATCTTGATGTATTATCCTTTTAATGTATTGTTATATTTGCTAATATTTTGTTTAGAAATTTTGTATCTATGTTCATCTGAGATATTGGCCTGTAATTTTCTTTTTGTGTGTTGATATCAGGGGAATGTTGGTCTCATAAAATAAATTAGGAAGTAGTCCCTCCTCTTCAATTTTTTGGAAGAGGTTGAGAAGGATTAGTATTAAGTCTTCTTTGAGTGTTTCTGTTTCATTTTCCTTACTAGTGAGCACTCTCTTTAGGTTTTCCAATTCATGGTTCAGTCTATGTTGGTTGTATATTTCTAAGAACTTTACCATTTTTTTCTAGGTTTATAGAATTTGGTGGTGTATAGCCTTTCATAGTGTTTTTGTATAATGATTTATATTTCTGTGATGGCCACTGTAACTTCTCTTTCGTTTCTGATTTTGAGTCTGTTTTCATTTTTTGGTTAGTGTATCTACCTAGAGGTTTGTCAATTTTGTTTATCTTTTCAAAATACCAGCTATTTGTTTCATTAATGTTTTTTCTATCCTTTTTTTGTTCTCTGTTTCATTTATTTCTGCTCTGATTATTATTATTTTTGTTCCTCTACTGACTTTGAGCTTTATTTGTTCTTCTTTTTCTAGTTGTTTTTCCTACTTGCTAAGATAAATTTAATTTTTAAAATTTCTTTTATTTTGAGATAGGCCTGTAATACGCTAAACTTCTCTCTTAATATCACTTTTGCTGCATCCAAAAAATTTTGGTATGTTGAATTTTCATTTTAATTTGTCTCTATGCATCTTCTGATCTCTTCTTTTTTTCTTTGACCCAATAGTTATTCAATAGCGTGTTGCTTTTTTTCAAATTTAATTTTTAAAAAATATTTACATCCCCCTCTCACCACCTCCCCCAGCCCTATTTGGCAACCGTCAGCTTGTTCTCTATATGTATAGGTCTGTTTGTATTGTCTTGTTCATTCTTTTGGTGTGGTTTGTTTTTAGATTTCACATAGAAGTGAAATAGAGTATTTGTCTTTCTCTTATTTCACTTAGCATAGTACCTTCTAGGTCCCTCTATATTTTTGCAAATGGCAAGATTTTATTATTTTTTATTGCTGACTAATATATCATTGTATATGTTCACTACATTTTTTTGCCCAGTCATCTATTGATGGGCATCTAGGTTGCTTCTATATTGGCTGTTACTGATAATGCTGCAGTGAACATAGGGGTGCATATGTCTTTCAAATTAGCGATATTGTTTTCTTTGGATAAATACCTACCCAAAAAACAATTTATAGGTCTTATGACAGTTCTACTTTTCATCTCTTGAGGAATTGCCATACCATTTTTCATAGTGTTTACAGTAATTTATAATCCTACCAGCAGTGCATCTTCACATCGTCACTAGTACTTATTTGTTGATTTATTGATGATAGCCATTCTAACAGGTGTGAGGTGATATCTCATTGTGGTTTTAATTTGCATTTCCCTGGTTAGTGATTTTGAGCATCTTTCCATATATCTGTTGGCCATCTGTATGTCCTCTTTGGAGAAATGTCTATTCAGGTCCTCTGCCCATTTTTAAATTAGATTAGTTTTTTTGTTTTGTTTTGGTGCTATGTTGTATGAGTTCCTTATGTACAGTATTTTGGATATTAATTCCTTATAGGATGTATCATTTGCTAATATCTTCTTCCATTCAGTAGGTTGCCTGTTTGTTTCGTGGATTGTCTCCTTTGCTGTGCAAACATTTTTAGTTTGATGTAGTCACATTTGTTTATTGTTTCTTTTGTTTTCCGTGCCTAAGGAAACATATCCAAAAAGAAATTGCTAACGAAATGTCAAAGAGTTTACTGCCTATGTTTTCTGCTAGAGTTTCATTGTTTCAGGTCTGATATCTAAGTCTTTAATCTATTTTGAGTTATTTTTGAATGTGGTATAAAAAAGTGGTTTAGTTCTTTTTTTTTAAATGTGTTCAGTTTTCCTGATACCTCTTATTGAAGAGAATGTCTTTACCCCATTGTATATCCTTGCCTCTTTTATTGTAGATTAAGTGATCATATAAGCAAGGATTTATTACTGGTCGCTCTATTATATTCCTTTGATCTATACATCTGTTTTTATGCCAGTACCATACTGTTTCAAGTATTGTAGCTTAATAATAATAGTTTGATATCAGGTAGTGTGATACCTCCCACTTTGTTCTTTCTCAAAATTTCTTTGGCTGTTTTCAGTCTTTTGTGGTTCCATAGAAATTTTAGGATTTGTTTTAATTCTGAAAGAATGCCATTAATATTTTAATATTGGTTACATTGAATCTGTATATTCCTTTAATAAGGACATTGTAACAATATTAATCCTTCCATTACATGAGCAAGGTGTATTCTTCCATTTATTTGCTCTTCAATTTTTTTCCTCCAATGTCTTATAGTTTTCATAATACAGGTTTTGGTTAAATTTATTCCTAGGTATTTTATGCTTTTGATGCAATTGTAAATGGAATTGTTTTCTTAATTTCTCCTTTTGATCATTGGTTATTGGTGTATAGAAACCCAACTGGTTTCTGTGTATTCTATGCTGTGAGTTTATTGAATTCATTTATTAATTCTAATTGTTTTTTTTCTTTCAGTCCTTACGGTTATGTCATCTGCAAATAATGAGAACTTTACTTCCTTTTCTATTTAGATGTCTTTTATTTATTTTTCTTGTCTGATTGCTATAGGTGGGAGTTCCAATACTATGTTGAATAGAACTAGTGATAGTGAGAATCCTTGTCCTATTCCTGATCTTAGAGGAAAAGCTTTAAGCTTTTCACCAATGAGTATTATATTACCTATAGGTTTGATCATATATAGCCTATGTTTCTTCTATACTCACTTTGTTGAGAGCTTTCTGTTGAATTTTGTCAAATGCTTTTGCTGCATCTATTGAGATGATCATATGGTTTTAACCCTTTATTTTGTCAATGTGATGTATCATGATGATCGATTTATGGGTGTTGAGTCAGCCTTGCATTCCTAGGATAAATCTCACTTGATCATGATGTATACTTTTTTTAATGTATTGTTGAATCTGGTTTGCTGATATTTTGTTGAGAATTTTGCATCTGTGTTCATCAAGGGTATTGGCCTGTAATTTTCTTTTTTTGTAATGTCTTTGTCTAAGTTTATTATCAGGATAATGCTGGCTTTATAGAATGAGTTTGGAAGCATTCCTTCCTCTTCAATTTTTTGAAATAGTTTAAGAAGAGTAGGTGTTAATTCTTCTTTGAAAATTCACCTATGAAGCCATCTGGTCCTGGACTTTTATTTGTTCGGAATTTTTAAAAATTATTGCTTCAGTTTCATTGCCAGTAATCAGTTTGTTTAGATTTTGCATTTATTCCTGATTCAGGCTTGGAAGGTTATATACTTCTGGAAAATTCATCCATTTCTTCTATTTTGTTGAATTTGTTGGCAAACAATTGTTTGTATTATTCTTTAATGAGTTTTTATATGTCAGTGGTATCACTTGTAAATTCTCTTTCATTTATGATTTTATTTGATGAGTTTGGCTAAGGGTTTGCAGTTTTGTTTATCTTTTCAAAGAGTCAGTGTTTTAGTTTATTGATCTTTTCAATTTTTAAAATATCTATTTTGTCTTTTCTTCTCTGATCTTCACTGTTTCCTTGCTTCTGTTTACTTTGGGTGGGTTTTTTCCCCTAATTCCTGTAGGTGTGGACTTAAATTGTTTATTTGGGATTTTTCTTTCTTTCTTTTTTTTTGAGGTAGGCCTGCATAGCTATGAACTTTTTTCTATAACTGCTTTTACTGTATCCCATAAATTTTGAAAAGTTGTTTTTTTCATTTTCATTTGTTTTTATGATAGTTTTTGATGTTCTGTTTGACTTCCATTTTGATACATTCCAGTTTTCTTGCTGGAGTTGATTTCTAAGTTTCATGTTATTGTGATCAGAAAAGATGCTTAATATGATTTCAGTCTTATTGAATTTATTATGGCTTATATTGTGGTGTAATATGTGATCTATTCTAGAGATTGTTCCATGTACACTTAAAAAATGTATTCTGCAGTTTTTGTTTGAAATATTCTAAAAATGATATTAAATCAATCTGGATTAATGTGACATTTAAGGCCATTATTTCCATATTGATTTTCTGTCTGGATTACCTATCCATTGATGTGAGTGGGATATTAAAATCCTGTACTATTATTGTAATACTGTGGGTTTCTCCCTTTATGCCATTAATAATTGCTTTATACATTTAGGTGTTCCTGTGTTGGGTGTGATAGTTATGATATTTATGATTGCTGCATCCTTTTCTTGGATCGAACCCTTTATAATTATGTAATGTCCTTCTTTGTATTCTTAACATATTTTTGTTTTAAAGTATATTTTGTCTGATATTGCTACCCCATCTTTCTTCTCATGGAATATCTTTTTCCATCCCTTCACTTTCAGTCTGCATCTTTCGATTTGCAGTGAGTCTCTTGTAAGCAGCATATAGATGGGTCTTGTTTTTAAATCCATTCAGCCACCCTATTTTTTTTTATTGGAGCATTTAATCTATTTACGTTTAAAATAATTGTTAATAAGTATGTACTTATTGCCATTTGTTAATTGTTTTCGTTGTTTTTATAGTTCTCTGTTTCTTCTCTTGATCTCTTCCTTGTGGTTTGCTGGTTTTCAGTAGTTGGGTTTTTTTCTTTTTTCTTTGTATATCTTTTGTAGGTTTTTGGTTTGTGGTTTACATGAGGTCTATGTATATCTATAACAGTCTGTTTTAAGTTGATAGGCATTTAAGGGTGAATATATTCTAGAAAGACTACATTTTACTACCCCATCCGTGCTGTATGCTATTGATGTTATGTTTTGTGTTTTGTATATCCTGGCTACTTATTGTTTAAGTTGTGTTTGATACTTCTTTCTTTTGATCTTAGTAGTGTTTTCAATGTGTGATTCACTGTATTTATTTAATATTTGGCTTTACCTGTGAGATTTTCCCCTTTAATATATATATTCCTATTTCTGTATATGGCCTGTCCTTTTCTGCTTAAAGAAGTCCCTTTAACATTTTTTGTAAAGCTGGTTTAATGGTGATGAACTTCTTTAGTTTTTGCTTGTCTGGTAAACTATCTCTTCTTCAATTCTGAATGATAACCTTGCTGGGTAAATTATTGTGTAGTTTTCTTTCTTTCAGTAATATTTGGTTACCTGTGAGATTTTCCCCTTTAATATATATATTCCTATTTCTGTATATGGCCTGTCCTTTTCTGCTTAAAGAAGTCCCTTTAACATTTTTTGTAAAGCTGGTTTAATGGTGATGAACTTCTTTAGTTTTTGCTTGTCTGGTAAACTATCTCTTCTTCAATTCTGAATGATAACCTTGCTGGGTAAATTATTGTGTAGTTTTCTTTCTTTCAGAACTTTAAAGATGTCCTGCCACTTCCTCTAGCTGGTAAAGTTGTTGCTGAGCAATCGGCTGATAACCTTATGGAGTTTCCTTTGTGTGTAATTCAGTTTTCCTCTTGTTTCCTTCAAGATTGTGTCTATATCTTAAACTTTTGCCATTTCAGTTACAATATTTCTTGGTGTAAGTCTCTTGGGTTCATCTTTGTTTGGAACTCTTGCGCTTCATGGACCGGGTGTCTTTTCCTTTCCCAGCTTTAAATATAGTTTCTGTTCCTTTCTCTCTTCTCCTCTGGGATCCCTGTAATGCTAATGTTTGGGTTCTTGATGTTATCCCAGAGGTCCCTTAAATTATCCTCGTTTTTTAAAATTCTTTTCCTGTTTTCTGTCCTGAATGGTTGATTCCCATTGTTTGTCTTCAGGATGCGTTCTTCCGTATTAGCTAATTCCCTCTAATGTGTTTTTCATTTCAGTTACTGTATTCTTCAGACCTGGTTGGTTCTTTATTATCTTTTCTACCTCTTTGTTGAAGTTCTCCCTAAGTTTTTCTATGTCCCTCTCAAGTTTGGTGAGCACCTTTATGACCATTTCTTTGAATTCTTTATTAGGCAAATTACTTACATCCATTTCCTTAGGTTTTTCTTTTTTCTGCACATTTTTCTTGTTCTTTCATTTGAGAGATAATTCTTGCATCTTTTCATTTAGTTAAAGTGTCTATGTTTGTTCTATGAATTAGATAAAATAGCCCTCTCTCCCAGTCTTTATAAAGTGGCCTTATGTACCAGGGTCCTCGGTGTAGGCTGTGTCTGTCAGGTGATTTTGGTCGGCCAGAGGAGCCGAGCAGGTGTAAGGTGTCCTGGACACTGGCCCACTGAGCTGAAATGGCTCCAGGTGGGGCGGCCAGGTGCATGTAGTAATGACCTGTTGATCCTGTTTGCTCCCGTTGTTTGGGACTGAAATGGGTTTGGGTGATGTGTCAGGTACACTCTGCAGTTACCTTGCTGGTAGGCCAGAGCACCTGGATAGAGCCCCCGCCCACCCTGTGGAGGCAGAGGGGGGTGTAAGCAATGGTGCTCATTGGCACCTCCAACCAGGGATAATCCCCGCAGTCCCCAGAGAGCTCCAGTGGCTCCCCAGACTTCTCTATAGAGTCTCTCTCTTGCTTGTTGTACAGAAAGTGGTCTTATGTAGAATGACCTCTGGCTTTAGTGCCAACTTGGAGCCCAGCAGGGAGGCCAGGTGTCTGTTCCACCCAGTTGTTCCTGCTTGCTCCCTTTGCTGGAGGCAAAGGATTGGGCAGCAGAGCTGGGAAAGCTGCTGTGATTTGTAGCTCTGGATTTTTGTTTTGTGGTTACCATTAGGATTGTGCAAAATGTCTCCTACATACATATAACAGTCCTTTTTCTTCTGATTGCCTCTTCTTTCACCTGTACTATTCAATCCTCTTCCTCCTCTTTTATCATTTTGTTGTTGCAAATTATCCCTCTTTATGTTGTGAACTTGTTATCTGCGCAGGCAAGCCACAGCCCCTGAACAGAGATCCCGCCTGCCCTAAGGCGTTCACAGGCACCTGCAGCTCCCAGAGGGCTCGTGGCTTTCCCAGCCTTCTCCATTCGGTTGTTGTTTGTTGTTGAGAAACTGTTCATGAAGCCCTTAGCTATCTTGCAGGAGTAATTACTGTGTATATATGTGTATATTTGAGTTTGCTCATGGGAGGGGTTGAGTTCAGACCTCCTATGCTGCCACCATCTTGGACTTTTTCTTTCTAGTTTTTAAATGTGTAATGTAGGTGGTTTATTTGAAATTTTGTTTGTTTCTTGAGCTAGGCCTGTAATGCTCTAAACTTCCCCCTTTGTACTGCTTTTGCTGCATCCCACAAATTTTGGTATATTGTATTTTTATTTTCATTTGTCTTTATGTATCTTTTGACCTCTTCTTTTATTTCTTCTTTGACCCAATAGTTGTTTAGTGGCATGTTGTTTAATCTCTGCATATTTGTGATTTTCCCAGAAAATATGTTTGGTATGATATCAGTCTTCTTAAATTTATCGAGATTAGTTTTATTATCCAATATATGGTCTTTCCTTGAGAATGTTCTGTGTGCACTTGAAAAGAATGTGTGTTCTGGCATTTTGGGATGTAAAATTCTATAAATATTAAGTTGATTTAACCTGCTGTGTCATTTAAGGCCCATATCTCCTTATTGACTTTCTGTCTGGATGATCTATTCATTGCTGTCAGTGGGGGATTCATGTCCCCTACTATAATTGTATTTTTGTCAGTTTCTCCCTTAGGTCTATTAGTAATTGGTTTATATATCTTGATACTTCCAGGTTGGGTGCATACATATTAATAAGTGTTATGTCTTCTTAATGAATTGTCTCCTTTATCATTATAAAATGTCTATCTTTGTCTCTTGTTTCTTTTTTTTTTTTAAATCTAACATCTGTTTTGTCTCATATAAGTACAGCTACACCCACTTCTCTCTGGATGCCATTTGTTTGAAGTATCATCTTCGCCCCTTCACTTTGAGCCTGTGTTTGTCTTTGTAATTGAGCAGAGTCTCCTGCAGGCAACATATAGTTGGGTCTTGTTGTATAATCCATACCTCTACTTTGTGCCTTTTGATTTGTGAGTTCAATCCATTTATAATTAGGGTTGTTAATGATATATGAAGATTTACCACAGTTATTGTATTCTTTGTTTTCTTGTTGTTCTATCTCCATTGTTTGTTTTCTCTTATAATTATTTTTGCTATTTTAGTTTGACAGTTTTCTATGATTTTCTTCTTCATTTCTTCTTCTTCTTTTTTAATGTTTTATCTCAGCTCTGAATTTTTGTTTTGTGGTTACCATTAGGATTATGTAAAATGTGTCATATATACATATAACAGTCCTTTTTCTTCTGATTGCCTCATCATTCACCTGTACCTATTCAATCCTCTTCCTCTTCTTTTATCATTTTGTTGTTGCAAATTATCCCTCTTTATGTTGGGAACTTGTTATCTGCAATAGTTACAATTATTTTAATGCCCTTCCCCCCTTTAACCTTTGTTATAACTAGTGGCCCGGTGCATGAAATTCGTGCCTCGGGGGGTGGGTGGGTGTGGTGTCCCTCAGTCTGGCCTGTACCCTCTCTAATCTGGGACCCCTTGGGGGATGTCCGACTGCCAGTTCAGGCCCAATCCCACACCGGCAGTCGGACATCCCTCTTGCAATCTGGGAACCACTGTCTCCTAACCGCTCACCTGCCTGCCTACTTGATCGCCCCTAACCACTCTGCCTGCCAGCCTGCTCGCCCCCAACTGCCCCCCTTTGCCAGCCTGATCGCCCCCAACTGCCCCCCCTGCTGGCCTGCTCGTCTGAGATCCTGGCTGGCTGAAAGCAGGTTTCTGGAGTTTGTTTAGATTCTATATTTGTAACAATGTTTCAAACTGCAAGTTCAGAGGCCGGCAAGGCAGGCGGGGAACCTGGCTTCCTCCGTCACTGAAGCAAGCAAGCCTCATGTTCGCTTCAAGCTGCCTGGCTGCCGGCCGCCATCTTGGCTGGCAGTTAATTTGCATATCGCCCTGATTAGCCAATGGGAAGGGTATCGGAGGTATGGCTAATTACCATGTTTCTCTTTTATTAGATAGGATAGAGGCCTGGTGCATGTGTGGGGGCCGGCTGGTCTGCCCTGAAGGGGGTCCCGGATCAAGGTGGGGGTCCCCTTCAGGATCGTGGCCAGCCTGGGTGAGGGGCTGAGAGCCGTTTTCAGGTTGGCCAGACCCTCTTCAGGGTGGGGGTCTCTGCTGGGGGGCATGGCCAGCCTGGGTGAGGGGCTGGTGGCCGTTTGCAGGCCAGCCAAGCCCCCGGCTTTGTCCAGAAGGACGTCCGGAAGGTCTCTGGAAGGTTTCCCGGTCTAATTAGCATATTACTCTTTTATTAGTATAGATTATTTAATAAACTACTCTGAAATAGATTTTCAGTTTCCTGCTTTTATCTATTAATCATCTTATTCAACGTTTTGTGTACTTTTGTGTTTTTGTTTCCAGTAGAAGACCTCCTTTCAACATTTCTTATGTGCAGTCTTATGGTGGTAAATTCTCTCAGCTTTTGTCTGTCTGGGAAAGCCTTTATTCTTAATGTCTAAAGGATAACTTTGCTGAATATCTTATCCTTTGCTGATGGGTTCCTCTCTTTCAATATTTTTAATATTTTCTTTCACTCTCTCCTCTCTTGTAGTGTTGCTACTGAAAACATTACAGAAAAATCTGGTGATGATCATCTAATGGAGTTTCCTTTGTCGGTTAATCTTTATGTTCCCTGGCTGCCTTAAGAATTTTTCCTTCGTCATTAATTTTTGACAGTTTGAATAAAATGAGTCTTGGAGAAGGTCTTTTTGCATTGATATAATTAGGTGTTCTGTTAGCTTCCTCTATTCTAACATCTAGTTCTTTGCATAGGCTTGGAAGTTCTTGTCATTATTTCTTTAAGTGGGATCTCTGTTCCCTCCTCTCTCTCTTCTCTTTCTGGTATACCGTGTCTATTATCCTTATATTGCTCTTTCTAATGTAGTCAGAGAGCTCTTTTATTTTTTAAATTTTAACTCTTAGTTCTCTCTCTTCTTCACGGGTTATTTCTAGGTTTCTCTCTTCAAGTTCCCTAATTCTTTTCTTTTTTAAATATATTTTTGTAGATTTCAGAGAGGAAGGGAGAGGGAGAGAGAGAGAGAAACATCAATGATGAGAAAGAATCATTGATTGGCTGCCTCCTGCACACCCCCCACTAGGAATCGAGCCTGCAATCTGAGCATGTGCTCTGACCGGGAATTGAACCGTGACCTCCTGGTTCATAGATTGATGCTCAACTGCTGAGCCATGCTGGCCAGGCAAGTTCCCTAATTCTTTTTTCCATCTGGTCTGCTCTGTTTCCAATGCACGCTAGTGCATTCTTTATCTCATTTATTGAGTTCTTCAGCTCCAGAATGTGTTTCGTTTTTTATAGTTTGAATCTCTTTGGTAACGTACTGCTTTTGCTCATTAATTGTATTCCTGAACTTATTGACTTGCCTTTCTGAGTTTTCTTGTATATTGTTGAGTTTCTTTGTAATTGCAGTCTTGAATTCTCTGTCATTTAAACCAGTCTTCCATGCCTTTGAGTTTGGTTCCTGGAGATTTTTCATTTTCTTTCTGTGCTCCCAAGTTACCCTGTTGTTCATGGTATTTGATGGGTTGTTTCTCTGTGTGTGCATTTGAGATAGAGATCTTATGGCTCTGCTCCACCCCTACAGTAATGGCTTCCCAGCCACCTCTATACCCAGCTCAGCTGCAGTGGGGAGGGCAGAAGGGAGATGCCTTTTCTAGGAAGGAAACTGCTTCTGCCCCTCTGACCATCCAGGTTGTAGTGTGAGGGCTGCAGCCGGACTTCTCCCCCACTGTTGTGCTCCTTGCTCACTGGAGCCAGGATGGGCACCAAACTACATCTGTGGTCACGTCCCTGTCCTTCCCCTGTCCCCCCTCCTCTCCTGTCCTTCCCCATCCCACCTTCCCTACTCATTTCAACATGCCCACCTTCAGATGTGCTAATGCGTGGATCTTTCAGGTGTGTTTGTGTGCTGAGCAGGGCATCTTTGTTGAGTTATAATTGTCTTGAGATAAATTTAAGAGGAGAAACATTTTTACAGAGAAGAGGAGAGAGGGATAGAGAGTTAGAAACATCAATGAGAGAAACATCGATCAGCTGCCTCCTGCACACCCCCCACTGGGGATGTGCCCGCAACCAAGGCACATGCCCTTGACCGGAATCGAACCTGGGACCTTTCAAGTCTGCAGGCCGACGCTCTATCCACTGAGCCAAGCCGGTTAGGGCTCCCCATTTACTTTTAAAAACCTATTGCTATTAGGTAACATTTTTTGAAGCCTAGTTTTTAGTTGCTGTGTATACTTGAAGCATATTAAAATAGCGTTTCTTGAAACATACTCTATAATTTAAACTTTTTCCATGTTAGTTTGGCTTTGTGAAGTATTTTTATAGGTACTTATTATTCTACTCAAATTATAATAGTGATACAATTTTAATAAAGAGGAAATAAGCAAAATACTTTTAACTAGAGATATTTATTTCCTTCTCTATTTGATTTTCTTGAACTAGTAGATTCTGTGTGGTAAGCTGTTGCCTCTGCATTTCAGATACTATGCCGTCATGGTGACCATGTTCTTCACGGTCAGCGTGGTGAACAACTATGCCCTGAACCTCAACATCGCCATGCCCCTGCACATGATATTTAGATCCGTGAGTACTGCTGCTGCAGGAGTGGTGCTCAGATCACTGAGCAGAGGCTGACTGTCGTCTGAGAAGGCCGAAAGAGAGAAATGTGAAAGTGGATGGTTTACTTTTATCTATCTCAGGTCTTATGGGTGATTGATAAAAGGAAAGTTAACATTTTCCTGAGAAACAGATTTTAACTTTTAATTTCCTTCATCTGGTTGATTTTATATTCAAACTTTCTATGAATGTTCTTTAACTTATTTCTCATCACTTTTTGTTTCTTTCTTACATAAAATTACATTTATTTCTAGTAAATGAAACAGACCCTTTCATTTCGTGTGTGTGTGTGTGTGTGTGTGTGTGTGTGTGTGTGTGTTTAATCCTCACCTGAGGATATTTTTCCATTGATTTTTAGAGAGAGTTGAACAGAGGGAGAGAGAGAAACATCGATGTGAGAGAGACACACGGGTTGGTTGCCTCCCTGTATGTGCCCCGACCATGGCCGGGGATCGAACCTGCAACCCAGGTATGTGCCCTTCACCAGGAATCAAACCCACAATCCTTCAGTGCTCGGGCCCACACTCTAACCATTGAGAAACACATGCCAGGGCCAGACCCTTCTCCTTCCTGATTTTTTTTTTTAAATCAGAGACTTGAGATAATTAAATAAAGGAAAATTCTTGATGGAGGCATGCTTCTTCCAAAGCAGTAGAGGTTTTTTCTTTGCCTCATGTATGGTGAGAGATCTGTGTTTAGTATATAGATAAGAAAAGTTTTCTCTGGAGGGCAGAAAAGACTTCAAGGGAAATATAGTTAGGGTTGCAGAAGAATACAAAACGGGTGAGGATTAGAATTGGAGCATTTTGGTGTGGTCTGAGATTTTTGTGAGATCAAATGTGTTATTCCTAAAAGCACTTCCCAGAGCCAATTATAATGACTAAGATGACCCTCGCAGCATTGAGCACATAGTAGACTTTCTATAAGCACTTGATGAAGGACAGACACCCTTCCAGAGAAGAGAGAGATCTCCACACAACTTCTTTCCTCAAAACGCGGGGGGAGGAGAAACGTAGTAAAAGCTCTTATAAATTAGATGGAAAAGTTGACAAAAATAAGCCTGTAATAAGCTTCAGCTATGAGTAGTTATTGAGAATTGATCATTGTTATCTTCATTGTCATCTTTAAAAGGCGTAATTATTTTGCAAGATAGATTTTTATGGCTTATACTTGTTGCCATCATAAGAACACCTGGACCTTACTAATTATTCATCCTAATCTCCTCCTGCCCAGCTGTTTTTCCCTCTTGGCGATGTTCATTTTTACCTTGAAGTATGTTGTCTTTCCCTAGTGCACTAAAACTTCCTCTTGTCTCCTTTTACAGGGTTCTCTAATTGCCAACATGATTCTAGGGATTATCATTTTGAAGAAAAGGTAAACAATGCGCTTTTATAATTTATGTTTAGGAAGCACATTCTTGGCCCCACCTATAAGCTAGGCACATGGATTCCTTCTCTCCTGCTGGAGGGAGCGTGCTCCTGGCCTTCGTTGTTTGAGTTCTCTCTGTGGCAATGATGTGCATTCCTGAAGCAGCTGACCAGGTAGGGGGTCCCACCTGTGCAGCAGTGTTCTCTCTGTAGAATTAGCTCTTAGCATCATTGAGTCCTTAGATCCGTCCTAACCTATGAAGCCAGTCGATTGAGAACTTCAGTGTCCCTTGTGGTCATCAGAAGCCACATGTGACTATTTACATTTAACCTTTAAATTACTTAAAATTAAATATTTAGCTTCCCAGTCTCACTGGTCAGAGTTTAATTGCCCAGTAGCCACATGTGGCTGGTGGTGACCGTATTGGAGAGCCCAGGATGGAGCATTTCCAGCCTCATAGTTGTGGGACAGTGCTGTCACAGAAGGTGTTCATCAGTGCAACACAATGAACGAAGGACTAATCGTGCTTAGTACAAAGAAAATTCCGAATAAAGCCCAAGTGGCCAAGAAGGTAGAATGAAAAGTGTCAGAACTGTTCTGTGTGACTGTCACCAATGGAATGTCATGTCTGGTCTTTTTTTTTTTTTTCCCTAATGAAACAACCTGTTGGTCCACAAACTTTTAGAAACTGTTTTAAGCAACACCAAGGAAGGGTGTGTGTAGCAACCAGTGGACACCCTGATCCTTGCACATGCAGACTTACATGGGCTCTGCTGGTGATTTATACTCTCAGGCACCATCTACTAAAAACATCCTGTGGAAATTGGTACCTGTGCCTTCCTAATGTGTTCTTGTTCTTATTTCTGCAGATACAGTATATTCAAATATGCTTCCATTGCCCTGGTTTCTGTGGGGATATTTATTTGCACTTCCATGTCAGCAAAGCAGGTGGTAAGAATCGGTTCACAAATCATTTCTATTCACTGCTTGCCATGGGGCCCAGGCACCAGGTACTTATTAATGATACAAAGAGGGGAGGGGAAAAAGGTAGCAAACATTTCCCTTGTGTCCAGGCCCATTGCTTGTGGTTCTGGTCTCTGTGCCTAATGTTTTTTTCTTATTCCCTAGACTTCCCAGTCCAGCTTGAGTGAGAATGAAGGATTCCAGGCATTTACATGGTGGTTACTAGGCAAGTATGCTAATTACAATAATGATAATTGCCTCTGCAGTTCTGTTTGCTGAGTTTTCTCCTAAGGGACGCTTCTTGGCAAGAAGCGTTAGCTAAACAAATGATGCCACAGGAGAGAGGCACCTGGGATCATAAATCTGAACCGCAGTGTTCAGAAACGTCGAGGTCATGGTGGTGTGTTCTGTGACATGGACCCACGTTTCTCTTGGTTGCCACTGATCTAGGAAGAAAAGTACCTGCCTGCCTGCCCAGCGCCCTGTGGGTGCTTGGCTGTCATCCGTCTCTTTATGACCTGTCTGCTGAGTACAGGCTTCTTCAGAAGGGCACGTCGTAGCAGTGGACTCTAAGTCTCCAAGGGACCCATTGCTAAATCATAGATTTATTTTCTTCAGAAGTTAGCTGTTCCACATGGCAGTGTTCCCAGACCTGACTGGTCAGCAGAATCTCCCGGGGATTGTCTCTCTTTGTGGAAGTGATGAGACAATTCCTGTAGTGCTTGGCCCTCCCGTTGTGAGATACAGAGGTGAAGCTCCTCCCAAGTGCTTTCCGTGCTGGCAATAATAGGTTGAGACTGACCAGGCGAAAGAGAAATAGCAGGGAAGGAACTGGATTCTTGCTTCTTGGCTTTGAAACTTTACCACCACCCCCCCCCTTTAGATTGCTATTCCTAACACAGAAAGATCTTCATGAGCTATTGGAAGAACACTATCTATTAGGAGAAATTTGCAAAGGATTTGAACATACCACTTATGGAGGAAAATATTAATGTCCTGTAATTTTTTTTTTTTTTTTTAGAGAGTTGAAAGTTTTTTTTTTTTTTTTTTTTAAATATTTTTTATTGATTTTTTACAGAGAGGAAGGGAGAGAGATAGAGAGTTAGAAACATCGATGAGAGAGAAACATCGATCAGCTGCCTCCTGCACATCTCCTACTGGGGATGTGCCCGCAACCCAGGTACATGCCCTTGACCGGAATCGAACCTGGGACCTTTCAGTCCGCAAGCCGACGCTCTATCCACTGAGCCAAACCGGTTTCGGCAATGTCCTGTAATTTTATGTTCAGCCTCTAACTAGTCTAATAATCAAAGAAATGCATCTTGAATCCAAAATGCAGTATCTTTTTATTTTTGATCTATTATATTGGCAAGATCATAAGTGATTATTCTCTTTGCTGCTGAGGGTGCAATAGGACAACCATTTTCACATAAACTGTTTACAGTATAAATTGACATGCCTTTCTGGAAAAAAGTATATGTATTGAGTTTTTAAAATGTCTACAACTTTTGACTCAGTAATTCCACTTGTGAGAGTATACTAAGGAAATAATATTTTTAAAAGATTTACATACACGGATGTACATTGATTTTAATGAAGAAATAATTGGAAGTAATCTAACCATTCTCATATTGTAAGACACTTAAGTACATCCACATGAGAAGAGTAATGTGTGGCCATTAAATCATACTTTTGAAAAAATTTTAATGAATGACCTGAAGAAAAATTCAGAAAAAGATCATGAAAAAAGCAAGACATAAAACTGTGTACTCATTATGATCCTGGCTTAGAGAGATGTAGAAAACTATTAAGGACTGGATGGTAATATTATGGTTGATTTTTATTTCTTTTTAAAGTTTTGTGCATATTCTACAGTTAGTTTGTAATATTTGTAGTACATTTAAATAATAAATGTTCTTTAACAAAATATCTGGAGAGTAGCGAATGCAGGTGTCTTGTAACCCGGCCTTTGTTTTGCAGGTATTGGGGCACTGACGTTCGCGCTCCTGATGTCCGCGAGGATGGGCATCTTCCAAGAGACTCTATACAAACAGTTTGGGAAACATTCCAAGGAGGCTTTGTTTTATAATGTAAGCAATTTCTTGAACCTGGGGAGGATGAAAATTACTGCGTTATTATGTTGTAATGTGTGATTTCAAATGTAACGTGCCATCCTGCTAACATGCCATCCTGCTGGTAGCATGCCATCCTGCTAATGGAGTTGAAGGATCAGTTGATCACCCGGTGAAGGGCTTTGGGCCCACAGACTGCAGTGCCTTTCGTAGGCTGCTGCTGTGCATCTGAGCCACAGCCCTCCACACAGGTGGTCATGGCCAGTCTGCGTGAACATGTCTGCTAACCAGGAGCCACCGGGCAGACCAGGAACCTGCACCCCAGTGTTCCTGCAGATGCACCCAGGTTCAGACCAATCTGGAAACCTGGAAAAGGAAACTAAGCTACAAAAAACTGCATGCCCAGGGGGATATGTGCAGGCAGGCCTTTGAGAAGTTTGGGGAAGACGGGTGAGAGGAGGCCCTCAGATGGGCTTCAGTCATTTTATGGAGAGTTTAAATAGCAATAATACACGCTTCAGCTTCTTTGTTTTAAACTGCTGGTCTAGGGCCGTGGTCGGCAAACTGTGGCTCGCGAGCCACATGCGGCTCTTTGGCCCCTTGAGTGTGGCTCTTCCTAAGCCTTAGGAGTACCCTAATTAAGTTAATAACAATGTACCTACCTATATAGTTTAAGTTTACAAAATTTGGCTCTCAAAAGAAATTTCAATTGTACTGTTGATATTTGGCTCTGTTGACTAATGAGTTTGCCGACCACTGGTCTAGGGCCTCCTCTTCTTCCTCCTCCCTCTCTCCTGTTGTGATAATGCCCAAAGCACAGCCCCTCAAGGTCAGGGTGAGGTTTGGTAACTCGGGGATTCCTTCACTGCCAACTTTTTGTACTGAAGCTGCAGACAAGCAGTTTGGCTTATTAGTTGGAGCTAGAGTACGTGCCTGGGAATGTAAAAATACACACTCCATTTGGCTCACATTTTTCTTTTAGAACAGTAAGTGGCACATAATGACTTCTGAGTAAATGTTAGTTGTGATTCCTTATTCAGTTATTGTGGTGGTGGGTTGGTGTCAAGTATATTAATCATTGCTTATCTGTTGTTTCTTCTTCCTCTTCAACCTCTTTTCATTCTTCATTTATTTTTTCCCTGACATTGAATTGTTCTCCATCTCTTTTCCTACTACTTTTCTAAACAATCTGAACTCTGCCTCCACATTCCTTTTGTTGTTGTAGTTAATCCTCACTTGAGGATATTTTTTTCCATTGATTGTTGGGGGAGGGTGGAGAGAGAGAGAGAGAGGCATTAATGTGAGAGACACACATCGGTTGCCTCATGCACCTGCCCCAACTGGGGCAGGTATCAAACCCGCAACCCAGGTACATGCCCTTGACTGGAAATCGAGATGCTCAGGCCGTTGCTCTAATCCTTGAGCCACACCAGCCAGGACCTGCCCCATGTTCTTTATAATTTTTAAATCCATTTCGTTTGCTTAACTATTCTCAAAATTAGTAAAACGTAAGAAATCTTTGAATACAATGACTGTGTGTATTCCCTTTTGTTGTGTGTGTGTGATGATCATCACAAACTCCAAAAGGGCAAGAACCGTAATTTGGGGTTTATTGAGCCAGACAGTGTCAGGTCGTTAGAAGCACTGGGTACATTTAACTTAGTCCTATTTGCTTTTCTTGATTGCTTGTCAAACAACTTATAAAACTGCTCATTATTCTGTCGTGTGTTGCATTTCAGTTGATGTGAAATATTTCTTCCCCTAGCATGCCCTTCCGCTGCCTGGATTCATCTTCTTGGCTTCTGACATTTATGACCATGCAGCTCTTTTCAATAAGTCTGGTGAGTTTGGGGTTACTCAGTAGAATTGCCTGAGAGCTTCCAAGGCAGGTTTCAGTTTTACTCTGGACTTGACCACTGATGTTTTTATGCAAGTCATCTGGCCCACTTAAACCCTCTCCATTCTACCTTCCTGGAA
Organism: Myotis brandtii; assembly: GCF_000412655.1. Taxonomy (NCBI): domain Eukaryota; kingdom Metazoa; phylum Chordata; class Mammalia; order Chiroptera; family Vespertilionidae; genus Myotis; species Myotis brandtii. Next base: position 1,143,057 of record NW_005354938.1, read on the forward strand.
TATAGTGCCATTCATTAGTAGTTGCAGCAGCAAAAGCATTTGCAGGTGTTTCTCAATGATTTGCAAGAGAAATAAGAATATGTATCTTCAAATTTTCTGTTTTGCTTTGGAATTGTGTGTTTGCATTTGAATGCGGAAAGTTTGCTTTTCAAGAATGCAAAGAAATAGTCCTAACACACAGCAGAGATGGGAGCCTTGGGGAAGAGGAAGCAAAAATGGTGACAGGTTAGAGCTTGCAGGAATAAGCAAAATTAATTCAAAATTCTACAGTTTTAATTAGCTTTTACTTTTTAAAGTGACTAATAAATTAGCTCTCAATTGCCAGTTAACTTAAGTTTTTAAGGCTCTGAATTACCCATTTCTGAGTTTTTTTATTGAGGTGTGATTGACATACAGCTGATTTTTGACACATGGTTTTCAGAGTTTCTGACAGTCCCCGCATAGCAAAGAGCTGTTTGAGTAAACACACTATCAAATTCATTTCGATTTAATTATTAGAATGCTTCTTCCAAAAATTGCAGAGCTGGGTACTTATACATTTTTATTTTTTAGAATCTGCCTTTAACTTTTTCAGAATCATCCCTAAGTTAAATTTACATTTTTTTTCTCTTCTTGAGTTTTAGCATCTGGAACCTATTATCCTTGATTTTTCTAAGAGAGCCGAATATCCATCTAAATGTTTTAGGTAATACTGATTGTCTCTTTCCTCAGCAATTGATACAGTGGATCTCTAAAGTTATTAAATAGTAATAACATTTGTTAACTTCCTTTTCATTTCAATACTTGCTGAGTGTTTCAAAGACAATAGAATACCAGATTATTGGGATTTCTCACTAGTCTAGACATACAGTTATCTCTTTATCTAGATGGCTTTTAATTTTTTTGCAAAAGAAAATTAATGTTCTTTTCCTAACCAGAACTCAGCATCACCTTTGGAATTTCCTAAGTTATGCTGTATATTTCAAACTCCAAAAGCAAGTTAGCAATAGAAAAAAAGCGACCCTGAGAGGGCTATTATGTCCTTATTCTTGTTAATCATGGGCATTGTGTTTCCTCTCAAATGTTCACTGTGCAAACCTCTTATATAAAACTAACATAAGAATGTATTTAAAAAGAAGAAAAGTTTAATAACTTCCATCACTCTACACATCAGCTAATTTCATTTTACCAGTTTCCTTCCAGACACCATTTACATAAATTCTTACATCGTTGTAACCCTTGTGTAGATAAAATTTATACTTTTTCACTTTCATTCTTAGTTTTTTGTGTGACTATATATAATCCTTATATTTTAAATAGAATGTACATACAATGCCTCATCTAGTGAAAGCACCTTTGCTTGCACAGCCATTGCTCTATCATTGGACATTTAGATTAATTCAGAGTTTTTCCTAAGAATGGGTATCAATACTTTTATGGCCCCTTAATAAGAATTGTGAAATTGATTTTTTAAAAATCAATTTATACTACCATCAACTGAATGGCTGCCAATTCCAATTTTACCTTGCCAGATTAGAATATTATTTGTAAATTTTAGAATTATTTGATTACTAGTAGGATTGACGGTATTTCCAAATGGCATTTAGTTACTGGTTGTCTTTTCTCTGTGTTGAGTCATTAAGACCACTTGAACTTCTCTGTGATTCACAGCCTTTCTCTGTAAAGTGGAGTCCTGTTTAGGTGAATGGTAAAGAGTTTATTTTAAACTTAAGATAAATTCTCATTTGTCTTAAGAAAGCAATACAAGGACTCTTGAGGCTGATATAGCCTGGAATCAAGGGCAAGTAAAGTGGTGTTTGGCCCAAATCTAATTGCAAGGGAAATAACATCGTTATCTCTATTATGTTCAATTTGTTCAAAAAGATGAAAACTTTACCTGTTAAAAGTAATACAACTATCTCCCCTCTTAATCTTTGCAGAATTATATCAAGTTCCAGTTGTTGGTGTGGCAATGCCCATCATGTGGTTCTACCTCCTCATGAATGTCATCACTCAGTATCCTTCGCACTCCTCTGCCGCATGGTCTTCTTTGGCATGGGATTGTTTATTCCCTGACAGTCCGGTGACATGAGTTTCATTTCTGCTTTGATCTGTTCTGCAGCAGGAGGAGAAAGGCCCATCCATTGAGCTCCCTGTGGAGGGCCAAAGAGATAGTAGTGGGTGCCGAGGTCAGCAGGGCACTGAAGGAGGTGCTCGGGGTGCAGGTGTAGAAGTCAGTGGGTGATTAAGAATTAGTATATGACATGCATGCTCTGTGATTTCTACCTGGAGTTTTCTAGTATCCTGGGACATTTCACAAGCTGCCACAAAATTCTGAAAGAAATTCCAAGTGAATTAAAACTAAAATAATGCTTCTTTCGAACGGCCTTAAGTCCATTATAAAAACTGTGAAGTCTTTGGAACAGATGAGATTGACTTCATTCCTCTCACTTCACCTCATAGATTTGCCTTACAGAGTTCTTTTTTGGAGAAGGGGTGGAAGGACTGGGGACCAGATCAAGTAGAGGTAGGTGTGATGACCTTTATTGAGAGTGTTAACCTCTGTCATTCCTTGGGTGGTGACCTTCACTGTAAACTGTGGGAAGAATCCAGAAGAAGAAGAATGGGAGGTTTTAGGCAGTTTGAGTTGGGACCCACAATTGGAATGGCAGGATAGGAATCTGCAGAATGTTCTACCAAGGAGCCTCAGAGCCGCCATAGCCAACCCCCGAGTTTTCTGGTTCTTAGAATATGAACATTTAAGCCAAGAGCCATGCCAGAAAGTGCTCCCCAGCTGATCTCTCAGTAGTCAGAAAACTACCTTAACCCTGTCTCTCCAGGTACGTGTGCATTCGGGGTGTCTTTATTCTCACCACAGAATGCACCTCCCTCACCGTCACACTCGTTGTGACTCTACGCAAGTTTGTGAGCCTCATCATCTCCATCTTGTACTTCCAGAACCCTTTCACTGTGTGGCACTGGCTGGGCACCTTGTTTGTCTTCATTGGGACGCTCATGTACACAGAGGTGTGGAACAACCTGGGGATCACAAGAAGCCAGCCTCAGAAGGAGGACAAGAAGAACTGAGGCCTGCCTGGGAGACCAGGGTCTGGCTGCCATTTCTCTTTTGTTAATGAGAATTACCCCCAGCACTGAACCACCACGTACCAGAGAATCCTCAGAGGAGGGGGCTTCTCAGATTTCACATGGCTTTACAGACCAACATGTGTAGACTCTGAACAGAAACCTCTCAACCCTGAATTAGAAAAAAGAATAGTTATCTACTATTGAACAACCATTTGTTTACCAAAATATACAGTACTGTACTTGTTTATTGAGTCCCAGAGCTACTCGTTTTATATCCATGGTCTTGCACAAGACTATCCATTTTGTTGTTGTTCTGATGATTCTCTGCCATAACAACCATTATCTCGTGTCCTCATGCTTTGGTCTGTCACGTTCCACTTTTCAATCAGCCAGATGTTCCTGGTACCATCGTCAGGAACAACTGAGTGACCAAGTGAAGTGAGACACTGGTGACACTGGGCTGGACTTCCTCCAGCGTGTTGGGAACGAGGCAGTGGTCTCTGTGAGCTGAGCCCTGGTGACAATGGAGCAGGACAGGTGGGAACCCTTTGCAGTTGTGCAGGTTAAGTCTTTGAAAGGCTTCTTAAGCAAGAAGGTTGAACTCTGCCTGGCGATTCTGATAGAGTCATAGGCTAGGGAGTAAAGTATGGTGTATAAATTCAGGTCAAATCACAACTAAAATGGAAAATTTTTCTTATTTTTCTATAAGGTGTCTTAATGTTCTTGATGGGTATTTGTGTGTGTGTGTTGGCGGATGGGGGTGTTGTCTGTGTTTCATTACATGTAGGAAGGTGCCATTCCCTTTACTAATCTGGTTTTTCTCCCATGGTATAATTTTGAGACAGAGGAACCATGCAGCGTGGTGTGTGTAGGTAAGTGTGATAATTTTGAGAGAAAAGCATGAAAGTCTGAGTTCTTTCATTTCCTCTTTCTTCACTTAGCCCTGGACATTAATTGACCTCACAGAAGTAGATGCTCTTCTGTAGGTGGTTAAACTTACCAGGTACTCCCTTTTTGCACACAAAGGCCTTTTTTTTTTCCTGGATGCAGATTATGTTCGTAAGTCGACATGTGGCTGTATGGGTCCCCTGGGTTCACGCATGGTGGAATATGTATATTCTAATACCCGGAGCTATTCTATGGTGGGGCCTGAGATTAGTGACTTCCCCAAAGTAGCCCGAATTTGGGCAGGTCCAAGATGGCAGCATAAGAAGACACTGAGCTTGCCCCTCCCATGAACACACTGAATGCACATCTATATTTTGAGTAGTTGTCTCTAAGAGAGAACTGAACAGCTTTTGCACAACAAAGAAGAGAGGAAGAGGCCACTTGGAGAAGATGGGAACTACAGGAGCTCTTCAGAATCAGGGAACCCACCAGGAATCGGAGTAGCTGGTGAGCACCATTGTTTGCGTTCTCCTTACACTTGGGTAGCATTGGTGAGAGCTCTACCCAAGTGCTCTGGACAACCTGCAAGGCCACAGTAGTGCATCCCCAGTCACCCCTCCTGTAACCAGCTCCAGCAGGAAGGGGTGCATAGCAAGTATGCACAGCCCCTGCCCCCTACACACCAATCCAGAGTTAGATCCACTGGGCCCAGCAGGGCACTGAGGCTCAGCCACTGCTGTGCAAGCCCACTGGACAGCCCCACCTGGAGTGAAAGGGACTCAGCAGGGCATCACTGTGCTCCTGCCCAGGGGGCAGTCCAGCTCAGACCTCCATGTCAATCAAAGCAAAAGGACATGCCTATGAATGCACATAGAGGGAGGCCCCTACTAGAGTGGGAGGGAGCTGGCAGAGTGCTGCAGCACATGCTCAGAGAGCACCCCAACCCAGACTGGCAGCAATCAATCAAACCACAAGGCGAGCCTTGCACAGCAGGAAGCTGTGCCTGGAGGAGGGAAACAGTGAGTGCTGCGGTGCCCATGGTCAGGTATCCTCAGACCAGCAGCAGTCAATCAAAACAACTAGATGTGCTCCTTTGTACACCAGGCAGCCCCACCAGGATCAAGAGTAGAACCAGCAAGGTTCTATAGCACACACAAGTGCAGCTGTGAACAGCCAAAACAACAGGATATCCAGACCTGCTCCTTCTGGCCAGGTAGCACCCTGGGCACTGCACATGCCCGCCCCAACTCCAACCAACTTGCCAAAGCCATCCAGTCTACACAGACACCACTTTACACAAGACCAGTTTTTCAAGACTGGGAGAGAGAGCTATTTCATCTAACTCATAGAAACAAACAAACACAGAAAGTCAAATGAAATGGAGGAACAAGAGAAAAACTAATGAAACGGAGAAAAATAATTTGATAAAAAATTCAAAGAAACTGTCATAAGGATGCTCCGTAAATTTGAGAGTAGAATAAAGGAACTCGGGGACAACTTCAAAAAAGAAAATATTATAAAGAATCAATCAGAGATGAATAACTTAAATGAAAAACACACTAGATGGAACTGACAACAGACTGGTTAATACAGAAGAATGGATCAGCAACCAGGAATAATGAAAATCACCCAATCATAATAAAAAAGAATTTAAGAAAATAAGGATAGTATGAGGGCCCATGGTACAGCATTATAGGGATCCCAGAAAAAGAGAGAGGGGGCAGAAAGTTCATTTTAAGAAATAATGGCCGAAAACTAACCAGGGAAGGGAACAGACACCCACATTAGAGAATTCCAAATAAGATGAACCCATAGAGGCCCACACCAAAATATACTGTAATTAAATGGCAAAAGTTAAATATAAAAACACAATCTTGAAGGAAGCAAGGGGAAAACATTGAATTAGTTTTAATAGCTAATTTCTCAGCAGAACTTTTACAAGCCAGAAGGGAATGGCAGGAAATATTTAAAGTGCTGAAAGAAAGGAACCTACAATCTAGTATATTATACCTGGCAAGGTTGTCATTCAGAATTGAAGGAAATATAAAGATTTCCCCAGATAAGCAAAAACAAGAAGTTCACCACTAAACAGACTTAACATGAAATGTTAAGCAGTCTTTATGCAGAAAAGGCCATGCCAAATAAGAAAAACATTAAAAGGAAACCCCAAAAAACTAATAGCTAATTTTTTAGCAGAACTTTTACAAGCCAGAAGGGAATGGCAGGAA
>NW_005354939.1:0-434 GCF_000412655.1 Myotis brandtii
GAGATCATGTGATACTTGTCTTTCTCTGACTGGCCTAATTTCACTTAGCATAATACTCTCCAGGTCCCTCTATTCTATCTCAAAGGGTAAGAGATCATTCCTTTTTACTGCTGCATGGTATTCCATGGTATAAATGTACCACAGCGTTTTTATTCACTCATCTATTGGTGGGCACGTGGGCTATTTCTAGATCTTAGCTATTGTAAAGTGCACTTCTGTGAACATACGGGTGCATATATTCTTTCTGATTTGTGTTTCGGGTTTTTTAGGATCTATCCCTAGAAGTGGGATCACTGGGTGAAACGGCAGTTCCCTTGCTTTGCATCACTTTGTATATTTCATTCCATTCCCTTCTGGCCTGATGTGTTTCTGTTGAGAAATCAGTTCATAATCTAAGGGGAGATCCCTTATAGGTAACTTTCTCTCTCTCTCTG
>NW_005354940.1:0-457 GCF_000412655.1 Myotis brandtii
TTGATGATAGCCATTCTGACAGGTGTGATATGATACCATATTGTCGTTATGATTTGCATCTCTCATATAACTAGTGACTTTGAGAATGTTTTCATATGTCTTTCGGCCTTCTGTATATCCTCTTTTGAAAAGTGTCTATTTAGGTCCTTTGCCCATTTTTTGATTGGATTGTTTATCTACCTTTTGTTAGCTTGTATGAGTTCCTTGTAAATGTTGGAGATTAAACCCTTATCGGTGATATCATTGGTAAATATGTTCTCCCATGTAGTGGGCTTTCTTGTTGTTTTGTTGATGGCTTCCTTTGCTGTGCAAAAGCTTTTTATTTTAATGTAGTCCAATTTGATTATTTTCTCTCTAGTTTCCATTGCCCTAGGACCAGTATCATAGAAGAAATTCCTTCGGCATGTGTTTGCAATTTCACTGCCTATAGATTCCTCTAGTATTTTTATGGTTTCCC
>NW_005354941.1:0-796 GCF_000412655.1 Myotis brandtii
CATGCTCAACTAACTGAGCTGATGGGGAACATAAGACTTTTTTTTTTTCGGGGGGGCGGGGTCATGGCTAGGAATCTGAATCTGTACCAGTAACCTGCCTTCTAATGCATACTCTTGCTAGACGATAATTAACTCCATTTGTGAAAGAATGCAGGAGACTAGCAACCTGACTCTGTACCTAGTTAATCAGTCTCCCTAACGCACATTCCTGTTAGCTCATAATCAAGTCACTGCCCCTTCCTTAATTATCTGGTCTTGCAAGACCTATTAACCTAAATACTCTCAATTTACAAAGGCCATAAACCAAGGACATAACAGCTTAACTAGAGGGAGGTCACTGGCACCATCCAGGATAGGCATTAGATACAATCTCAATTAACCTTTCTAACTGACTCAGGAGGGGCTGTGAAAGTCACCACAGAAGCTTGGTAGTTAGGAAACAAAGAAACTCGGAAATATATAAGGAGAAAATCTCATTGTCTAAGTTGTTTAGGATCTGGATCTTTGAGTCCCCTGAACCATCAACTTTGCATTGAATAAAGGCTTACTTTCCTGACCCTCTGAGTGTTCAACTGTCCCTTCTTCCACTCGAATTCCACAAGCCATACTGGCCTTGGTAATTAATACATCATGAGGTACTAAATGACAGCTCTTAACATGTGATATAAATGTAAAATCCCTAATGATTTTGACAAATGTGTCAGGAAGCCAAAGAATGTGGAGCCCTGGATTGCATATCAAAGGAGCACTGTTCTGCCTTATTGAAGAGGAGAATAGCAATTTTCCAGAGATATCA
>NW_005354942.1:0-684 GCF_000412655.1 Myotis brandtii
ATATTAAGATTTATCTCCACATGCAGCCTTCCCCACAGGCTCAGTCTCCTCTAGACTTCTGCAGAGGTTGCTTTGCTTTCCACCAAAGAAATATCTTGCATTTCAGGTTCTAAATAATGCAAAGAGAAGAGGAGCATAATGATTCTAGAGAAGGTATGTTGTAACTTTAGCCTGGGGAAGTAATAGGCTTTATCAGAAATAATAGGATTATGGGAACAAAATTAGAAAAAGATTGACCGACAGCCTTGGGACTTGGTATCCCTCTGAGTTATATTTCAACTAAAGACTCAAGAAACATCTTGAGCCCTGACCAGTTTGGCTCAGTGGATAGAGCATTGGCCTGCGGACTCAAGGGTCCTGGGTTCAATTCCGGTCAAGGGCATGTACCTTGGTTGCGGGCACATCCCCAGTGGGGAGTGTGCAGGAGGCAGCTGATCAATGTTTCTCTCTCATTGATGTTTCTAACTCTCTATCCCTCTCCCTTCCTCTCTGTAAAAAATCAATAAAATATATTTAAAAAAAAAGAAACATCTTGAGAAACTGTTCGCAAATGGATGCTATTCTATCAACTCAGCTCAGATGTAACTATAGAGATTTTTTGAAAGCCCCATGCTAGGAACCCATGTTAGGACAGTGCCCTGAGAAGGTCCTCTTAATTTGGCTGATATGGTCAAGAGGTTGTGA
>NW_005354943.1:0-3298 GCF_000412655.1 Myotis brandtii
TTAATAAGTTTGAGGACCCCTGCCCAACCTTTTTAATGAATAAAATCAAGAATAAAAGGGGGAAAGTCTAACATAGAAAACAATTGGGAGAAAATGCACCTGAAATGAATGTCAGACACAGTGAAAAGGGGAGTATGTTTTGAACCAGTATTTTCCCTTCATACTCTCATGTTCTAACGAATATTGAACTCTATGTAGTAGATTTCTTTTCCATAGCAGAGTTAGCAATTATGCAAGTATATTCCATGTATTCTAGGATTAAGTAAATATATTGTAGATAATTGAAGGCTGGTTTTTCACTTTCGGAGAAGGAAATTACATATGGAAAGGGAGGGCGTGGACCTGCACACTGAAGGGTTCTGGCTTTGATTCTGGTCAAGGGCACATGGCCAGGTTGTGGGCTCCATCCCAAGGTTGGGGGCATGCAGGAGGCGGCCAATCAATGATTCTCTCTCATCATTGATGTTACTATCTCTTTCTCCTCTCCCTCTCCAAAACGAATGAAAAAAATTTATTTATTTTTTTTAAGGAAAAGGGAAGCGGTTGAAATGAACCTTAGCTGTTTGACTGAACCTGGAGGTATCATATGACCTTTTAATTTTTAAGATGGACACATTGAGAGTGTGGACGAAAGGGACCCCATGCTGACCTGACAAGTTTGCATGGTGGTCTTGCAAACTCAGAGAACTAAAGTAACCACAAAGAATGGTCTGAAATTAAACTTTTAACTAAAAGCAGTTATGGTGGGTAGTTACATCCTAGGCAAGTATCTTCACTGAAAAGGTCAACCATAACTGAACCTATCTGTCTTTTTGCATCTATAATAACAAATCCTTGAAATGTCTGGGTAATTTTTAACTTCCCTTTGTCTGAACCCCTTGGGGCACAACCTAATGTGCCTTAGCCCCTGGACAGATACACAAATTCCTTCATTGTTATTTTTATCACGTTAATTGTTGAGTGTTAACTATCCTACACCCATCTAAGTATCCTGCCATCCTCAGGAGCACTATCCCAATCCATTGAGATACTGCTTCCTGGCAATTGCTAATAGTTTGTCTCAAATAAAATCACAAAAATTCTTTACAGGCTTGAATGTTTTTACACTAACAGGGGATACATAGGAAAAGGAATACGAAGATGATAGATGTGTGTTACTGTGTTTCTGTGTATATAGTTATGCTAGATACATACGGTTGTGTGTGTATGTAAATATATACATGTGTATGTACATAATATAAATGTGTAAATATATTTAAATATACACTCATATGTATTATAACTGCATATATACATACTGTATACACACATGCCGGGGTTCTTGTCCCAGCATTACAAAGGGTTCAGCAATCTGGAGAAAGGCTGTACAGAGATTAAGTAGGAGTCCAAAGAGGAAAGATAATTTTGAAAGGCATTAGGGGTCAGAGGAACTTCAGCTAAAGGAGCTAAAGACTCCAAGTTCTTAGTTCTTCTTCCTTCTTGTCTTAGGACCCAGTGCTTTTTATTAACACAAATTGTACTAAGGCAAGGTGGAGACATACACTTCAAAGGGTAGGGTTTACAGAAGCATTGTCAGATTGGGGAATAGCCTACAGTTATTCAGGTGTTTGGCCAACAGGAAGCAATAACACGTAGATTAAGATGTCCTGAGCTGGCCTCAGAGGTTTGGCTCAGTGGATAGAGCTTCGGCGGACTCAAGGGTCTCGGGTTCGATTCCAGTCAAGGGCATGAACCTTGGTTGGGGGCACATCCCCAGTGGGGGGCGTGCAGGAGGCAGCTAATTAATCTCTCTCATTGATGTTTCTAACTGTCTATCCCTCTCCCTTCTTTTCTGTAAAAAATCAATAAAATATATTTTAAAAACAACAATTGTTTATCTGGCAGTAAACAATAATCCTATTCAGGTTTGGGGGAAGTGCCTATTAGCCATTCCAACAAATGTGATTACATATGTGATGACGCCCTTGTTGAGCCCCCAAGTTTCATTAACCTTTTGATAAAACTCTTGTAATTATGACATGCTGGAATTGTTCCTGGCACATACATACGTGTATATATTTAAAGCATATGGTAAAGGCAGTGCACAGGTCCTGGGAAGGCAGAGTTTTAATTACACCCCTCTTTCCAGCTACAATAGGGCACATATTTGGCAGCACAGAAATCACCAGCACTACCAGGGTTGCCTCTCTTTTTCCTAGTGAGGCCTTAGATCCAGAGCAGCCAAGACTCCATGGTGCCAAGACCACAGCATGGTGTCCCCCTGTCCCAATTCAGGTCCCACACCTCCCTGTCACCTCAATGACCTGCCCAACAAGTCCAACTTAAAGATCTCACCTCTCCTAGAAGGTTTCTGACTTTCCATACAAACAGAAACACTGGCAAGACCAGAGTGAACCCAGCTACCTCATGGATCCTGTGCTAGGGGGAGGAAATGAAACATGAGAAACTTACTGAATGTGTTGGGGGGAGGGACTGCGGCCTGGAAAAAGTTACCGATTGTGTCAAGGACAGGGACCATGGGAGAGAAAAATTGCTAATTATCTCACTAGAAAAGCAATGTGTTATGATTGAACCCAGCCAGGTATGACCCTGCTCGTAAATTTTACGTAAACTTTTTACCCTGCCAGTACCAGGAACGGCTAATGAACCGCTTTGTAGTTGGTTTTTTCTATTTTTTCTAACACTGTGTAGTTGGCAATAAAAGATCTTGCTGCACCCTTGGTCGGGGCCACATGCTGCAAACCTTCCCAGAGGGGGAAGGTGCGGGCTGTGGTCAGCTGGCTAGCTTAATAAAGGCTCTTAAATTTAAATTCTGAGTCGGTGGTCTATCTCGCTGAGCCAACCCACAACAATCCTACAGCCATGGGGTGCAGGCCTACCGCAAAGCTACACATACACACGCACGCACGCTCCAGGAAGAACTGGTGCTGAGGGACAACCAGTGGCTGTGGGACTGCAACAGCTACAAAGTGAGGACAACTGGAATCAGCCAAGCAAAAGCAGATTCAGGCTTCCTCACCAGGAAGAGAGAAGCCACCAGAGGTCAGAAAGGTGGGTCCTCAGGCGACCTCTTTGTGGGGGAAAGGCTGGATTCTGCCCAAGAAGAGCACCACCTGCATGGAAAGGAAGTGTCTTCAGGCAAAGAACTGCACCTGACAATCCATCTTCCTCCCTGAGCTGTCACCCACCGCACTGCTGCCATCACCCTCCTAGGGGTCCTCTGGACGTGGGCATCGTCCTCCCAGCCTGGACACCAGCGCCTGCTGAGCCACACTGCTTGGCCTCTTGGCAGCTAACC
>NW_005354943.1:3710-4880 GCF_000412655.1 Myotis brandtii
AATTAAACTTTAAAAGCAGTTATGGTGGGCAGTTACGTCCTAGGCCTGTATCTTCACTGACAAGGTCAACCTTTACCGTAACTGAGCCTATCTGTCTTTTTGCATCTATGATAACATACCCTTGAAATGTCTGGGTAACTTATAACTTCCCTTTTTCTGCAGCCCCTTTTGTACAACCAAATGTGCTGGGCGCCAGGACAGATACTCCAATTCCTTCATTATCATGTGAATTGATCCTGCACCCACCTAAGTATGTGTCCATCATTTTACTTTTTATCCAATCCCAGGGGTTTCCCCTGCTTTGCTTATCCCTCCTGCTTCATCAATCAGCAATGAATTTCATGTAACCCACTTACGTCCCTCCTTTGATTGCAAATGTGTAAATAAAAAGTTAACCCCTCCATTCTCGGGAGCAGTATCAATTCATTGAGGTTCTGCTTCCCGGCATGTGTGGACAGTTTGGCTCAAACTCACAAAAATTCTCTCAATGGTTTTTTCCGTTAACATTACTAACTTCACTTCCTTCTTATAGAGCCTTAGATCAACTTTGTTGCTATTGTTCCACTTCCTTGTACTAAGTTAAGCCCCATTTCCTGGTACTCCATTGGACCTGGAATTCATGATTCGCGCCAGATTGGGAAGCCACGCCCTTAAGCCAATCAGGAGGGAGCGGGGTGAGCCATGAGTCAGGGACATGGAGGACCGGCTTCCCCTTCGGTGCGCTCGGCCCGGCACATTTTCCTGTTGGCCTTGCACGCTTTCGGAGAAGTACCTTGGCCTTACGGAGCGATTCTCAAGTTCCCCTGGCGCCTTTTAGGAGCATTTCTAACAACAACACCCCAGACCACCAGCACTCACTGCACAGACCAGGGCTCCCTGCTCGGCCTCTGACCAGGCAGGACGGGGTAGCACCGCCCCCAGGACGTGATCCCACTACCCGGGCTTCCCTTCTGGTCCCCACAGCCCCAGGGTCCGGCCGAGCGCCTAAATCAGCCTGGACCGCGGCGTCGGGCTTTGTCTGTAAGGAGGCGGGACGAGGTAGCCCCGCCCACGAGGGCGGGTCTCCAGGACGGAGCTTCCGGTGATGGAGGCGCGCGCCCGGCTGGTGGAGTTGGTGCGCGCTGGACGCGTCCGTGCGCTGTTCACCGTCTGCGAGGCGGCCGCGGGCCC
>NW_005354944.1:0-1415 GCF_000412655.1 Myotis brandtii
ATACTAGAGGCCCAGTGCATGAAATCCATGCATGGGGCGGTGGGACCCTCAGCCCAGCCTGCGCCCTCTCGCAGTCCAGGAGCCTTCTGGGGATATCCGACTGATGACTTATGCCCCATCCCCACAGGGAGCAGGCCTAAGCCAGCAGTCGGACATCCTTAGTGCTGCCACAGAGGTGGGATAGGCCCCTGCCACTGCCGCTGCACTCGCCAGATGTGAGCCCAGCTTCTGGCTGAGCAGCGCTCCCCCTGTGGGAGCGCATTGACCACCAGGGGGCAGCTCCTGCATTGAGCATCTACCCCTGGTGTTCGGTGTGTGTTAGCGCCCTGTCATTCCACCATTTGGTCAATTTGCATATTAGCCTTTTATTGTATAGGATTCTTTGTCCCTTCACATTAGCTTGAAGATTCTGTGATATGCACATTATGGTGACTATGCTTTGTTTTTTCTCTGATGCACTAATTTTCCAAATATCTATCCTCCTCTTTATTTCTTTTCTATTTAGCACTTAGGTCCCTCATGATCAGGTTAAAGTGAATTTCTTCATCTGTCAGTGGCTTATTTAGGTCTCAGGACAGATGTGCCATTTTTACAATTTTCTTTTTTCCCCTGTTCCATTTGTACTATTTACTCCTTTAATACAAGGGCTGAAATGATGACTCTTTGCATTTTCTGTAGATTTTTATAGAGGCTTGGCTCATTATGCCTGATGGGCTTCTAAAATCACTTCCTAACTCCTATAGGATTACTTATGTCTGTGTCTTGGAAATGTGGAAACTTGTTTACCCAAGTGATGTGATTCTTTTCTTTGTGTTTTTGCTTTTCTCCTCCCAACACACAAGGCAACTTGTCTATGCCATAATAATTCTGATCCTCATTTTTTATCATCTGCTGGATTCTTGAGAAGTCTTGGCAAAATTGAGAAGAAGTGACTTGTTTCTTTGTTTCTTGACATTCTCCCCTTCTTTTGCATTCATTTGCATAGACCCTGTTGGAATGAATTTATGTGCAAGTTTGCTCTGTGAACACTGTTTAACAAAATCAGATATCTATTCTCTGAGAGTACATAGAAATATGCTAGGGCTTCTTTAAAATGGCTGGTGCTGAGAAAATAGGCAATAATTGTACATGAACCAGCTGGTCTTCCTATAAACTTAGAGAAATACTACTTGAAAGATGGCCTTTTGATTTGTATAGGTTCTGTTATAATACCTGTGAAGAACAGAAGGGAGAATGGAAATTCTGTTTCTGAGAATTCTATATTCACATGTATCATTAACATAATATATTTGTCGCCTGGCTGGAGTGGCTCAGTTGGTTGAACATTGTCTCATGCACCAAAAGATTGCCGGTTCCATTCCTGGTCAGAGCATGTACATGCGTTGTGGGTTTGATCCCTAGACGAGGAGCATATG
>NW_005354944.1:2122-3789 GCF_000412655.1 Myotis brandtii
ACTTTACTTACATTATTATAATTCACCAATTCTTTCAAGGTGGCTCCTATCTCCTTATCTGTTCTCACCCATCTCCTCCCATTACACATACCAACTCCTTATGGGATAAAGTTTAATTTACCTGGAAAAAAGGCCTTCCATGAACAGTTTCCCCACTTACCTTCTTCCCATATCAGTCTCTACTCTTCTTCATTAGAATATTTTATACATCTACATTTTTTAAACTAAAAAATATAACAGCTCTATGAATAAAACTGCAGCGTATTTTTAGTCTTCAGAAGAAAAATAAGAGGTATTTTCTTTAAATATCCAATTAGTTTCTCTACCACCATTTATTCATATACACATCTTGAGATAGTTTTGGCAGAAAATCACGTTAACTATGCATGCTTAACAAAAGCAAAGATTATCAAAGTCCCAATATTATTATTATTATCTGTGACACTATCTTTCAAGACCTGGGCCCAGAGCATAGTACTGATGGATGGCTAGAATCTTTTCTATTCGGGGAGATCCAAAAACTGTATTAATCTAGGCCTTCTACCACCTTATATAAAACATTGGATTTAAAAAAACACACACAACTCTTTATCCTTACCTATATTTGGCATCTTTAACCTCATCTATAGCCAATCAGTGTATCAGTTGTCAAAAATAAAATAATAAAACACATATTAAAAGAGGAAGTTACAGCTTTTGAATCCCAAACTTGGTATTTACAAGTACGGCTTTTCAATCAGTCATTTAAAATGAACTTTATCCAGAACTCTTTAATGAGCATATAAGCTGACAAGTGCTTTATGAGAAAGATAGAAAAATTATTTATATATTTAAATATAGTTTTCTATTTATGAATTTTTAATATTTCACATTAAAGCTTTTTGGGAGACAAAAGGAACTCAGCATTCAATTAAACTTTTATAGTTCAATCATATATATCTATTTTGATTTCTTCATAAAGTAGCCAGATAATCAATGTGACTGTTTAAAATGTTTAAAGAAAAATTAACTTAGTAAATAATGAAAGTAAATTTACCTGAAATGAGCATGGAAATGTCACCACAAGTTCAGGTATACTTGCCCTAAAAATAAATTGGGACGTGTATTACTGAAGGAAATGTCTATACCAATCTTAGAGAATAGAATATATGTATTTTCTTAGTAGATACCTTCACGTTGGTGTCTCCTGGGTATTTGCGACCATGTTCCAAGCCAATTTCATTATCTTGCCCCTAAAACCTATAATTATACCTGCTTCCTCAGCTTAATTAGTGGCACTGTAACTGTCCTTCCAGAGCACAATCTATCATATCAATTAGTCCTTCTTTCCTCTTACCTACTTCTAATAAGTCATCAAATGACACAGACTTTACCTTCCAAACGGCATTTAAATTCATCCTTTTCCTTTAGTATTATTGCTTTCTCTCCCTACCCCCTGCCCTCATCTTTCACTCAGGTAATTCCAGTAGCCTGCCAAGGGTTTCCTTTGCCCTGATTTCTTCTTACTTCAATCCAATATACATTTATGACAGTTCACTTTCTAAAATGCAACTTTGACCTGTTAGTACCTGGCTTTTAGCCTCTCAATGTACCCTTCATGTCCACAGGATCAAATCGAGCTCCCTCGTGACATTGTGTTTGCTACCAGTTGCATTCCTTTTACTCTG